>NC_090444.1:425873729-426176759 GCF_031143425.1 Pleurodeles waltl
CTCATGCACCATACACAGAGCAGAAGGTTCTGCGCCTCCGAATACATGATACAAGTTAACGCTCATTATAACTATATCGAATTATAAATAGGTAACAGTTAATTTTAGAAATGATCTTAACCGAGAGGTTCTGAGTGACATCAAATAGAAAACTAAAGAGAATCTTGAGTTACAGAATTCCTAGGTGAAACCACCCCCCATAATAATCTGCCCCTGCTTTCTTCTGCTAAGCAGTGGTAGAGGTGTAATAAGGAACTGTACATAACATAGCCTCTTCTCCTTGTCCCAAATGTCTAAAACAAATGCCAGGCTTCCTGTCATCCACCCAATCACTCTCTGTTCCTTCCCTTCCCTCTCCTACTTGCTTTCCAGTGCTGCTCTTGCAGGCTGTCAGAGAACAGGGCTAACAGTGGTTTATAAGGTGTGTTACCCACTGTTGCTATGTCATTGCAGTGAATTACTGGACTTAGAATCCAGCTTTCCACTCGAATGGCTCTCTGTGAGAGCCATACATTGAGAATTATAGATGGGTGACACTTAATTGTGGGGATCTTTTTTACCAAGGGCTCTGAGTGACATTAAATAGGCAATGAAAGGGAACTTCGAGTTACTCAGAGCCCAAGGTGAAAAACATTCCTGTAATTCACTTTTTACCCTTCTGTAACTTTATGTTATATAGGGCCCCTTAAAATATCGTGCCCCTGCTTTAAATTTCTGTGCAGGAAGGAAGGAGTAATGGGGGAGGCATACATAACCTCTTTTCCACTACCAAAATGATAACAAAAATACTTGGCCTTTTGCCACCCACCTCAAGCCTCTCTGTGCCCTCTCCTCTATAAGATGTGTTACTTGCTTTCCAGCACGGCTCTGATAGGCTCCCAGCAGTTTGGAATCCATTGATGAGGTAGCAACAATGGTAGTGAATAAGGAGAGCTATCTGTAACAATAATTTCACATAATAAATTGACTCTACGCTTTAATTCATAAGTAAGATGTCTGACAAAAGCACCCAGCTTTGTATTCTGCTAAATCTTCCTTAATAAAGGGCTACAGAACAGAATGCCTAAAATAATCCTTGTGAAGAGCTCAATCCGATGAGTGTACTCAACCATCTGCCTGTAACTATTCATTAATTATTAGTCATGTTGCCAATAAAACAGTTCATGGGGTTTGTTGTTCTAGCAGAGAAGAATCAGAAGAGAAGCCAAGGAGCGGTTTGTTGTAGCATAAATACATTACTGACAGTAGAGAAAAATGGCCTTCTTAATTCAATGGATCGTAATTGCGAAAACATAAAAATGATATCCATAGCAACCTACAAGATGTCTAATTAATGTGCATATCACATTAAAAACACATGAAATGGTACCCAGATATATTTTGTTATTCCTAAAAGCATGCCAAAATAATTTTGCCATATATTAGTTTGTATGGCCCCCTCTACAATTACAAATTTTCCTATAGTGACAATCAACAAACACATAACTTGAGGTTGCACCCTTTGTGGAGTACGAAGATTGGATCCTCCACTCAGAAGCCTTGAAATGCAGGTATTGTCTACTGTTGCTTGCTAAATTGTGAGCTTCCTTGAGTTGAATAAAAACACAGATCAGAAACCTAAGGCAGACTGCAATAGTTGGTATTCACTCACTTGGTGGTCAGACTCTAAAAAACTATGAACTCTGGTAAAAGTCATGTGAAATCCCGTGAAAACAACTGCTGAGGGATATAAGAAATGTTGGCATCCACTTTGGGCTGCCATGTATCCAGGGTGAGGTTCAGTGCTTTGCAAGCTATTTCGAAAAGTGTGGATTAGTGGTGGTGAGGTCTGTTTGAGGTGAAAGGAACAAAAAAGGCAGACACAAATGCACGATATGCCATTTCTTATTGAATCATTATGAATCCCTCACTTACACTTATTCTTTTCGGAGTATTCTGAGTACTTTGTCTCCAACCATGCTCCTCAGTGGATAACCTAAATGCTTCCCTACTGCCTGTTCTTTTCTACCACTTCCTTGAGGGCAGAAAATGGTCATTTTCCAAGGAAGGGGCATTGTACGGTTAATGACCCTTTCATAAGGTTGTAGCTCATACTCTACACCGTGTCCCTGCTGTTCTTGGACAAGACTTCTCATTTCTTTTCCAAGTCACAGATTTGGCTTCAAGCTCTAATGATCAAGACTAACAGACCTCCTCGCTCCCCCGAAAGAAAAATCGAAGCTTTGATCAGATCACCTGCCGAGGATGGTATATTTTAATAGATTAGTTCTAGGTTTAAAAAATTCCAAAGATTTCAAGACTGAGCTTTAAAGAATGCATTGCTTCAGGAATAACCGGAAACCTTGGAGAAATGTTACCTTCATAGCCCTAAGGGCTGATTTAAAGATTACTCATTCAGGAAACTTCGCAAGAAAAGAGTTAGTGATAAATCACTGCTTAAGGAAGAAGGTCAAATTAAACAAGTATCAGATTTGTTTTCCATTACAAGTGGAGACCATATGGTGAAAACTCTAAGGATGACAGTGTTTTAAGGCTAGTATTGTTTTCTCTATAAATACAACTGGTGAGTGAGACTGGGCCTCCCATCGGCAGGTTAGTGTGATGAGTCTGTGTGGTGGTGGCTCAGAGCTGGAAGGTAAATCAATCAATCAGTCAATCAATCAATCAATCAGTATATTTGTAGAGAACTTCTTGTCACCTGCAAGAGTATCCAGGTGCTGGCAGGGTCCAGTTGATTAGCCCAATAGCCAGGTCTTCAGGGACTTTTGGGACTCTGGAAGAGATGAGGAGGTACGGAGATGAAAGGGTTGCTCGGTCCATGTCTTTGCTGCTAGGTACGGGAGGGAGCGACCTCTGCATCTGCTACGTCGGATGTGGAGAGTGAGGGTTAAAGAAAGGGAAGCAGAGCGGAGGTGTCCAGTGGGCTGATGGAAGTTCATGCAGTGGTCCAAGTAGGGGGGTCCGCAGTTGTGTAGGGACTTGTATGAGTGGGACAGGAGCATGAACTGACATCTTTTCTGTACAGGGAACCAGTGAAGTTTCCTGAGGTAGGAGGTGATGTGGGTTCATCTAGGGAGATCCAGGACAAGTCTGGCTGCTGCATTCTGTATGGTCTGTAGACATCAGAAGAGGTGAGCTGCAATCCCTGCAATTGAGAGCGTTGCCATAGTCCAGTCGGCTGGAGATGACAGCCTGGGTGATGGTGCGCCTTGAGCTTTGGGGTAGCCATTTGCAAATCTTACAAAGCATGCAGAGGTTAAAGAAGCAGAAGGAGGAGACAGAGTTGACCTGAGTTCGTCATGGTTAGCTTGTTGTCCAGAATGATGCCTAGGTCCTAGCGTGTTTAGTGGGGATAGGAGTAGGTCCGAGTTCTGATAGACATGGGAGTGACATGTAACTGCTGATCCCTGCAGCTCAGCAGTCATGAAGGTTTAGAGAGGGTTCACATGGCACAAAGGGTGGGTGACAAATGTATTTACGTGATTTTAAGGTTCCTACTTCTTGAATGTTGGGCAGAATCTTGGCATACTTTGTTTTCTACGAATATTAAATCAACTGAATATTTAAGATAAATATTCGCAATTTTGTACATTTCTTCGGATTTACTATGCTCTGCTACACAGCTAGAGGCCATATCAGCTACTCCTAAAGCAACACTAACAGAGGCAAATTTGTAAGAGCAGAATCTTAGTGCTAAGGGAGGTGAGGGTATAGACCACCTCAAGTTAAATTCTCACAATCAGATTGCCCTACAGAACAATGGAGAATGAGCTGGGAAGCAGGTATGAGCCGCATAAACCAGAATATGTGGAGCAAAACGTTAGCGGGACAAAAAAAGAAATTTCTGTTACCTAACTTTAGACACATTCAATTAAAATGGAAATGCAGATTTTACTATTCTATATCGTATCCCAAAGGATGCGTTTTTCCCAGAGCCTTTATGTCTGAATTATGTGTCACAATATTTGTGAGACTAATGGGACTGTGATGGAACTGCCATTGTTTTATACATAATTTTTCTATATAAAGTTATTTTGATTTTTTCAGCAAACGAAATTGAACGCATTCTGGTGCATCACGACAGAAAATGTACAGGAAGTTTACTTTTCGAAACCCAGTCCAGAAAGAAAGAAATTGTCACATTGCAGTCTGGCTCATGGTGGTCTCCAATGGACCATCAATAGATTTTCATTTATTCCAGACTCGGGTCACTTTTTAATGGACTCGCCCTGCGAGTGAAAGAACTACATGCTCGATTATCTGGCGCAGCCCTTGGTAGCAAACACAACCCGTTCTAATTAACTTTACTGGTTCGTGCCACTTTGGCAATCTTCAGCAAAACCCTTCACAGACTTGCACAGGTCTAAAAAGGATCGTAATAAATCTCCATCTTAGAGGAGAGGGGCTTTCAATATACAATTTACCAAGGCAGCTTTTGATTTTACCCCAGAACCGGGCAACAGAATCGAACAACATGTGATTGAAATGGCCAGTTTCATTTTTCCTGAAAACAATTTTATCTTTTCATAAAATAACTCCTTTGACAAGCAACGTTTTAACTACACGTTCAACCGCACCATCATGTTGCTGAACAGTACTTGTGAAAATCAGGATGTCCTCCCGAGAAGTTACGATATTTCGGATGCCTTTCAGCATTTCAGCGATGCTCCTTAGAAAAGCTGAAGAAGCTGATGCCAGGCCAAATGGCATTCGAAAAAAATTGGAAAGTCCCTTTAGATATAGTGAAAGCGGTAAAATGTCTTGAATTGCAAAGAAATAACTGAAAGGAAAATCCCCAGTACCTTTTCAGAGTGATTCCTCAGCCTCTGGCACCACTCAAGGTAGGGGTGTTACCATGGTACTTAAGGGTATGCATCTTCGTTGTAGCTCAAGGCCTCACATTCAACCCTTGGGTTTTATGGACTAAGCATAACTTTTATTTTATAACTTTTATAGCGTTTATTTTGGTGCCTGCAAATGTATCTCTTCTGGAATGTTTCTACTGCTGCTTGCAAATTCTGTGAGTGTGTTCCGTCCCCCATCATACATTTGTTCACTGGTATTCTCAAATTTCACATTGTATATTCCTTTCCTCCACCCTCTTCCCCTCTTTTCCTTTTCTTTGCTTTGTTTCGATTTTGTTGTGTTTCTTCACATTCTTGGGTTCTGCTGTTGTGAAATGGAAGGTGTATGGTGACTTGAGTGTCCAGGGATGGAAGATTTTATAATAGAAAACCCCTCTATCGTCTTGAAACTTTGCAGGAGTCACAGTGATTGTAGTGACAGTAGGGAATCTGCCTGGTTACAAAATCCTTTCCAGTAGTTGTTGTGCCACAATAAACTTCTTTCCTGCTTTTTACGATGTCACAACTCTTATCGTCAATTTGGATTTTCATAGCATATTTATCTGCATACGAGTGTGGGTCTGACTTTAAGAGTGTTGGTCGTATTGTCTTTGTTGTGGCAAGGTGAGCAATCATCTAGGTGAGAATGCTGGGTTCCTTTACATCCAAGAGGGACTGCCTGGAACATGAAGCATATTTTATCAAGTTTAGCTGATAATCTTCAGAGTTCAGTATGAGCAATGGACATGTTACAGAGATTTTGAATCGTTTCAAATGTTGTCTGAAAAAGCTGGCTGCGGATCCTCAATTGAGGGTGTTTTTTCTCAGTATGTAGCTGTAGGTCCTTGTTTAAGAAAGTTGAGAGGATAAAGAATAGAGGTGTCTGCCAGTTTTTAGGGTGTATGGATCTCTTTTGTTAGAGATCTCCTCTAATAAGCATGTGCAGATGATTATTTGAGACTCCTGATTAGTGGGAGTTTTAGGGTTGGTGCAGTTGGTAGAGTCAGATAAGGGTTCCAGTACTTGTTAGAGTTCTAGAGTAGATGGCAAGGAGGTCTGTGAGAGTCTCAGGGTATGTGACACGGCTGAAGGAGCACTACCAATATTGCTAGATGCAGCCAGAGCACTGTTTAACAATAAGAGATGTTTATTGGGAACAAGTAAAGTGGTAGTGGTAGTATTATTAGAAGTGTCTTGGTGTTGATCACAGTTATGAGAACTGAGAAAGTAGGTGCACTCCTGAAGTCATGCTGGTTATCAATTTACCTACGGGATGCATTTCTGGTGATGTGATTGGTTTCCATTGACAATGAGAATGGTAGAGGGGAGGGAAAGTTGGAGGAAGGATGTAAGGAGCGAATCACGGGGCCAGGAGGGACAGAGGGAGATTATGGAATTTCTGGGCTGCGAGAGGGGAGCAGCAGGAGATGGATGGTGTGGGAGGCAGTGCTGTCACTTTCTTAAGGTCAGAAAAAAATGTGGAGAAGATAATTGATGTCAGATTTTATAATAGGATTTTCCCATTGTATAACTCGCAGTTTTGATTCTGGTAAACTGAGACAGCCAATTTATTTCTGTGGGGAATCTCGTTATTTATTGAGGGCGTGAAACAAACTGCAGATCATTTGTTCCCAAGGTCCAGTTTTTTTAGAGTAGAACATGAGGTCAGTTTTGATTACTGCCTTTTGTGTCTATGGTATTTATCCGCAAAAAAGGTTTAGAGGTGAGTGCATGCTGTACTGTCATGTGAGTTATGAATGACAGAACATTTTTGGTTCCTAAAGAACTCCATAGAACTGCAACGTAAGTATTAGAAGGTAGTGAAGTGATTGTAGGTTTAGAACGTTGAGCTTTCGGTTATACACAGATGAATAAAGATGTTTGGGGGCATATTTATACTCCGTTTGCGCCAAATTTGCGTCGTTTTTTTCGACGCAAATTTGACGCAAAACTAACTCCATATTTATACTTTGGCGTTAGACGCGTCTAGCGCCAAAGTTCATGGAGTTAGCGTCATTTTTTTGCGTGAACACCTTCCTTGCATTAATGATATGCAAGGTAGGCGTTCCCGTCTTAAAAAATGACTCCGATGCATATGCGTCGTATTTATACTCCCGGGCAAAAATGACGCCCGGGAGTGGGCGGGTCTAAAAAACCCGCATTAGCGCCGGATTTTAGCGCCTGGGTCAGGGCAGGCGTTAAGGGACCAGTGGGCTCAGAATGAGCCCAGAGGTGCCCTCCCCTGCCCCCAGGGACACCCCCTGCCACCCTTCCCCACCCCAGGAGGACACCCAAGGATGGAGGGACCCACCCCAGGGACATTAAGGTAAGTTCAGGTAAGTATTTTTTTTTTTTTTTTTGTGGCATAGGGGGGCCTGATTTGTGCCCCCCTACATGCCACTATGCCCAATGACCATGCCCAGGGGACAGAAGACAGAAGTCCCCTGGGCATGGCCATTGGGCAAGGGGGCATGACTCCTGTCTTTGCTAAGACAGGAGTCATTTCAATGGGGGTTGGGCGTTGTAAAAAAATTGCGCAAATCGGGTTGAGGTGATTTTTTTGCCTCAGCCTGACTTGCACCATTTGTGGACGCCCATACGCCATTTTCCCCCTACGCCGGCGCTGCCTGGTGTACGTCGTTTTTTTTAACGCACACCAGACAGCGCCGGCGGATAACGCCGGCTAACGTCATTGAATAAATACGGCGCCCGCATGGTGCTTCAGAATGGCGTTAGCCGGCGCTAATTTTTTGGGCGCAAAACTGCGTTAGCGCAGTTTTGCGTCAAAAAGTATAAATATGGCCCTTAGTACCCATCTCCGTGTCTGGTGTAGTTATTGGCGGGTACTCAGGCTGGGTAGACGCTACACATGGTTCTTGACACTCTCAGATTCATTCAATGAGAATTCCAGGGTGGCAAACAATGTTGAAGGAGTGGTAGTTTAAGGGCCTGATTTAGAATTTGGCAGATGGTTTACTCCGTCACAACGCTGACGAATATCCAGTCCATTGAAATCAAAATCCCATTGGACCCAGTGGGATTTAGATTTCGGTGGACACTATATCAGTAACCGCTGTGATGAAGTAACCCATCCACGAGTTCTAAATCAGGCCCTAAGTCTTTAATTTTGTCTGGAGATGGTTTGGATATCATGCCCCTTGTATGCATGGTGAGATAATAGGAGAGCAGTGGTCAAGGTGAACTTTTAGGATGAACAGGGTTGTATTAAGTAGTCTATGGCACAGGTGTTCGCATTAAACAATGTATAGTACATGTGAGAGCAGGATTCAGAGTGCATCAGTCAATATTTTTCATCTAGCACACTTTGGCTTAGATGGCACAAGAAACTGCATGTGAATTTTGCATTTGCCGCTGATTTTGACATAGATAAGTGTCATTTTAAGCATATATTTAAAATTTCAATTTTGCATGGCGGCATAGATAAGTGTTTTTAACCAGCATACATCTAGAAATTGCAGTTTAGAGCAGCAGCTGAAGTTGTGTGTGAAGGTTGCAGAAGTTGTGGATTTTCTTTGGACATTAACAATACGTTCAGAAGCAGCCAGCAATGAGACATTTCGATCTACATGGCCACCATTATGGGAGTGGTGATAATGGGGAACTAGAAGTGAGGGTCTGTTTGGTTGGATCAGCAGTCTTTAGAAACTAGCATGATTAGCAACTGAAGGGAGCAGCAGGAAAATATAAATGAATAAATGATGTGAAAGATACCTGTTTCTCGGAATAACGTGTTTTCCATTGTGGTCATAAGCCTCGGTAGAGAGTAGTGGGGGGATGAAGTCTTTTGGGAGTGCGAGCATGACAATGTCTGGGCGTGTGCAGGTATCATTTCAATATTTTCATCAATGAAACAATCTGACAGATGTGTTTTAATTTGTCAAAAATATGTACTCAAAACACAATGCCCCTCTCTATTTCTGTCTTGCTGGAGAGAGTAAGGCGTTTTTAGGGATAAAATGGGTTAAGGAACCGAGGAGTAACCTCAGCACCCATCTGAGACTCCTTCTCAGATGACTGTGACAACAGAAGTTATTATAAGCCACAAGATAAATGAACCTCAGAGGACCAATTCTGCAACTCAGAGAACTCAGATCACATGACAGAGCTGAGACTGCAGCCGAGAGAACTGAGTCAGCATCTGTGACCACAAAAAAGTTCATCCCTAAAAATGAAACGCGCCTATTTTGCATATACAGAATACCACTATTCTTAGCAACAATGCAAAATAATATAATGTTCTTGTGTCATCTAAAAGGCACACAATATTGCAATAACAGTATAAAGGAGAAACACTTTCAGCCTGAATTAGATCTTGAAGGTATTACCACCAATCTAATGCAGCGGAGGACAAGAGTGTGCCGTCAAGTAGACGGTGGTTCGACCGCTGTATTTAGATGTATTGCGGCTGAGCCGCAGACTGCCATGATGGAGTGCTAATCCGAGCCGCCAGGCTGGCGGGTTCCCGTGGACCCTATTTAGATGCTACAGTCATGCAGACATTACCCAATGGGGACCCAATGGACATTTTACAATGGCCGTGGCTATGGAAGAGCGGTAAGTCACACACACACACACATACACTGTATCTTAGCCATATGTGTCCCCCTGCACTACACAGCACACCACATACACACTATTGTCCAGTGACATTCCAACACAACACAACATGTACATGCCAGAACACACACTGACCACATCCATGACACAACGAACACACACTATTGACATTACACCCACACACGACACAGCCACAACAACCAACACAACTACACACTTCCACACAAATACACTCACACAAAAGCACAACTACACACATCATAACAATGACCACCACACAACACCACTCACCTGAATGTTACACACAGCAACACAACCAAACATACACAACAACATCAAGGCTCCCTCCACCTCAACCAACCAATGGAATCCCATACACACATACACATACTGACTCACGTACACAACTGGAAGCACAACATCACAGGTACAGGGTCCCTTCGAGTCCAACAATGGAGGGGTTGTGTTCCAGTGGCAGCAGTGAAGGAAGGTCTTGTCCAGTAATGCCCAGTCGAAAACAGCAGTGGAATTTGGAAAAAAGTTAGGGCCATATTTATACTTTTTGACGCAAAACTGCGCTAACGCAGTTTTGCGTCAAAAAAATTAGCGCCGGCTTACGCCATTCTGAAGCGCCATGCGGGCGCTGTATTTATTCAATGACGTTAGCCGGCGTTAGCCGCCGGCGCTGCCTGGTGTGCGTGAAAAAAAACGACGTACACCAGGCAGCGCCGGCGTAGGGGGATATGGAGCTTGGGCGCCAAAAAATGGGGCAAGTCAGGCTGAGGCAAATTTTTCGCCTCAACCCGATTTGCGCCATTTTTTTCGACTCCCAACCCCCATAGAAATGACTCCTGTCTTAGCAAAGACAGGAGTCATGCCCCCTTGCCCAATGGCCATGCCCAGGGGACTTTTGTCCCCTGGGCATGGTCATTGGGCATAGTGGCATGTAGGGGGGCACAAATCAGGCCCCCCGATGCCACAATTTATTTTTTTTAAAAAACACTTACCTGAACTTACCTTAATGTCCCTGGGATGGGTCCCTCCATCCTTAGGCGTCCTCCTGGGGTGGGCAAGGGTGACAGGGGGGGTCCCTGGGGGCATGGGAGGGCACCTCTGGGCTCCTTCCGAGCCCACAGGTCCCTTAACGCCTGCCCTGAGCAGGCGCTAAAAAACGGCGCAAAAGCGGCCGTACGTCATTTTTTTTGACCCGCCCACTCCCGGGCGTGAATTTTGCCCGGGAGTGTAAATACGGCGCACATGCCTCGGAGTAAATTTTTTAGACGGAAACGCCTACCTTGCATATCATTAACGCAAAGTAGGTGTCCACGCTAAAAAATGACGCAAACTCCATGGACTTTGGCGCTAGACGCGTCTAACGCCAAAGTATAAATATGGAGTTAGTTTTGCGTCGGAATTGCGTCAAAAAAAACGACGCAATTCCGGCGCAAACAGAGTATAAATATGCCCCTTAGTTTTTACCTCATTTCTCCCCAATCTGCCAACTCAGATGTGGAGGTAGAACCACCACAGTTTGCTTGGCGGGAAGGCACATACAAATCTGTTCGGTGCAAAGGGTGGCTGGAGTCCCACCTTCAGCAGCTTACTCCTATGGTGCCGTCAACGCAGTTGGGAGGTTCTGACAAAGTCAGTTGGACGCGGGCGGGTTATCGGTTATGGGATCACCAACATCTAAATTGGGTGGGCAGACCGCCTAGTGGGCGGATAGGTTTTCCTTCGAAACATCAATGACGGGGCCGTTACCGGCACGATCTAAATAAGGCCCTTAGTTAAGTTTAGCTAAAATTGCATTATTACAGCCAATAAAACTTAAAATCTTGAAGTTGTCCAAAACCAGATTTTTTACAGCCCAGCACTTTCACTCATTCGTGGGCTAGCCTTTCAAAAAATCACTTGATGTCATTGTAATTGCTTTACGTTTGTCCCACCTTGAGGCTATTTTTGTCACGCCTTGCAGACTGCCCTGTTGCATGGATTATTGCATGATTGCCAATGTACTTCAGCGTGGGTGAACTACTTTTTTGTCTCTCCCCCTTGTGCTCCATGGCAGCCACGGCGCTCACCACACAAACAGGCACGACAGCGTGAACTCGATCGGTGGTATTGAAGCGCTGGTCATATTGTTCATAGTTACCTAATCAGAGTAATTTCTTGTGGGATTCCCCTGAAACACTTGAAATTGACAAAAGCTTTACATAAAACAGAAATCCTCAAAGCAAAAGCAGCTCTCCCTGCACAGCAGGAGCACCAATACTACAATATTCACTGCACACTGGAAAATTCAACCCATAATGCTTTGCAAGCATTCTTTTTCATAACATGTTTGCCCTTAACTCAGCCTGTTGTGATCCTAGGACAATGGGACCACCACCAAAACGTTAAGCATGACGTGCTTTTTCTGTCTCGGCCATCTCTGGGTCCCCCCACTACATTAGTGGGGACCTCAAAATAATAACCCCTTCCACCATTCAATGTCTTTTCACCTTGGAATGGCTTGTGTTGAAAGGGCCTTGTTTGTAATGTCATTGCTATAAGCCTGCTACTCCTGAAAATATGTAATGCACTATGTTGTCTAGGGGCTACATATATGGTTACTCAGCATTATTTATTGCCATGTTCTTGTGTGGTTATGTCCTATAGGGGCTAACTATATAGTTAATTGACCATGTTTTTTTACAAATGCTATTTTCATTGTGGTTTTCTCCAGGGTCTGTTGGAAGCATTACAGTCATTTCAACATATAAAAATATTCATGGCAAGGAAACTTGTACCATAATGCTTTGCAAAGCATTACTTTTACAAAACATTTTTGATCATAACTCAGCCTGTAAATGGTGGTCCTAGGACATTGGGACCACCTTCAAAACATTGACCCCAATGTGCTCTTTCTGTCAACACCATCTCTTGGTCCCACACTATGTTAGTTGGGAGTCCAAAATAATAACCCCCTCCCACCAGGCAATGTCTTTTATGCTTTTTCAGGGCTATGAATTTAGGCCCATATTTATACTTTTTTAGTGCCGCCTTTGCGTCGTTTTTTGACGCAAAATCGGCGCAAACTTACAAAATACCATTGTATTTTCTAAGTTTGCACCGATTTTGCGTCAAAAAACGACGCAAAGGCGGCGCTAAAAAAGCATAAATATGGTCCTAAGTTTTACAGCTAGGATTAGTTTAATTTTAACCCTTTCGCTGACAGGCCTTTTTTTTGGCTATTTGGGGCAGTTCGTACTTTTTGTCCAGATAAGCTACCTGCGCCAAATTTATGTCCTTTTTTTCTATCATCCTAGGGATTCTAGAGGTACTGAGAGTTTGTGGGTTTCCCTGTAGGAGACAAAGAAATTGGCAAAAATACAGCAAAAAAATTGTTTTGTTTTTTAAAAATGGGAAAAAAGGGCTGCAGAAGAAGGCTTGTGGATTTTTCCCTGAAAATGGCATCAACTAAGGGTTTGTGGTGCTAAAATCACCATCTTCCCAGCTTTCAGGAACAGGCAGACTTGAATCAGGAAACCACATTTTTCAACACAATTTTGGCATTTAACTGAGACATATCCCATTTTTACTATTGTTTGTGCTTTTAACCTCCTTCCAGTAAGTGACAGAAATGGGTGCAAAAGCAGTGCTGGATCCCGGAAAACGAAACATTTCTAAAATGTAAACACAATTCTGAACATAGCAAGGGGTCATTTGTGTAGATCCTACAAGGTTTTCCTACAAACAATAACAGCTTAAATAAAAAATATTGAAATTGAGCTAAAAAAACAGTAATTTCTCTCTACGTTTTACTCTATAACTGTTTCATGCCATGTCAAATTTTCAAGAGTAATATACTGTTACATCTGCTGGACTCTTCTGGCTGTGGGGATACATAGGGCTTGTATGTTCACCAAGACCCATAGGTACCCAGAGCCAATGAAGGGGCTGCACCCTGCAATGGGTTTTCGTTGCATACCAGGTAGAAAGCAAATTGTTTGGTGAAATGTAAAGAGTGAAAAATAGGTATCAAGGAATCCTTTGTATTTCCAAAATGGGCACAAGATAAGGTGTTGAGAAGCGGTGGTTATTTGCACATCCCTGAACTCCAGGGTCCCCATACTAGCATGTGAATAACAGGGCATTTCTCAAATAGACTTCTTTTTTACACACTGTCTTACAGTTGGAAGGGAAAAATGTGGAGAAAGACAAGGGGCAATAACACTTGTTCTTCTATTCTGTGTTCCCCCAAGTCTCCCGATAAAAATGGTACCTCACTTGCGTGGGTAGGCCTAATGTCCCTGACAGGAAACGCAACATGGACACATCACATTTTTACATTGAAATCTGAGGTGTTTTTTGGAAAGTGCCAAGCTGTGGATTTTGGCCTCCAGCTCATCTGGTACCTAGGAAAACCTAGTAAACCTATACATTTCTGAAAACTAGGCATCTAGGGGAATTCAGAATGGGGTGATTTGTGGGGCTCTCACCAGGTTCTGTTACCCAGAAGCCTTTGAAAACCTCAAAATTTGGCAAAAAACACTTTTTCCTCACATTACGGTGATAGAAAGTCTGGAATCTGAGAGGAGCCACAAATTTCCTTCTACCCAGCATTCTCCCAAGTCTCCCGATAAAAATGGTACCTCACTTTTGTGGGTTGGCCTAGTGCCCGCGACAGGAAATGCCCCATAACACAACTTGGACGCATCACATTTTCCCAAAGAAAACTGACCTGTTTTGTGCAAAGTGCCTAGCTGTGGATTTTGGCCGCTAGCTCATCTGGCACCTAGGAAAACCTAGCAAACCTAAAGATTTTTTAAAACTAGACACCTAGGGCAATCAGAATGGGGTGACTTGTGGGGCTCTCACCAGGTTCTGTTACCCAGAATCCTTTGCAAACCTCAAGATTTGGCAAAAAACACTTTTTCCTCACATTTCGGTGCTGCAAAGTTCTGAAATCTGAGGGGAGCCACAAACTTATTTCCACCCAGCGTTCCCCCAGGTCTCCCGATAAAAATGGTACCTCACTTGTGTGGGTAGGCCTAGTGCCCAAGACAGGCAATGCCCTAAAACACTATGTGGGCACATCAAAATTATCAAATACAAAACTATATGGTTTGTTTGGGGGGGCACCTGTGTTTTTGGTCCTGGGCTCAGCAGCCATCTAGAGAAACCTACCAAACCCCAACATTTCTGAAAACTAGACACCGTAGGGAGTCCAGGGAGGTGTGACTTGTGTGGATCCCCCAGTGTTTTCTTACCCAGAATCCTCAGCAAACCTCAAATTTAGCTGAAAAACCATATTGATCCCACATTTCTTTATGGGATCACTGCTCCTGCACAAATTTCCTACCACCCAACGTTCCCCTCAGTCTCCCAGTAAAAATGATACCTCACTTGTGTAGGTGGGCCAAGTGTCTGTGACAGGGAAGAGCCAAAAACATGTAAAAAATGAGTGGGAACCAAAGCGGGTCCAAAAGGGCAGTTTGCAAACAAAATATTTTTAGGCAGACAAGTGCAGCAGATTTTTTTATAGGTATACATGTGACAATGCTGGGTGGTAGGAATTTTGTGGATTCCTGTAGATTCTGGAAGGTTCCATCACAAAAATGTGGGAATAATGTGATTTCCAGCCAAGTTGGAGGTTTGGAGGGCATTGTGGGTAAGAAAATGGTGCGGGTGCATGTAAAGCACATCACCCTGGACTCACTCAGATGTTTAGTTTTAAGATGTGTCTAGGTCTAGTGGATTTTTCTACATGCCAGCATCCCAAAGTCCAAAAAGTGGGACCATTCAAAGTGGGATGATTTTGAGAGTTAGACAAGCTCTCATGACCCAAATGTAAAACCAAAACCCAACATAATCAAATGCCCTCTTGCTTGCCGTGGGATAAGATGTTTTAGTGTGCGGGGGAGAGCTGAAAGACTGTTACCCCTTTCAGTTGGGGTGGGGGCATAACCATGCCCATACTGGTTGGTAGCAACCACCCCACTATTTTTTCTTTTTCTTAACTTCCCTGACATCTAGTACGCTTTCTGCTCCCCTCACTGCCCGGGGAGTGGATCAGGGGTAATTGCCCCATCTGCCCACCGGTGGGAAGAACAACTTTGGCCCCATGTATTTGGGGTGGGTGTATGGCTATACTCCTACCCTCTTTTGTTGAAAGAAAATCTTCCCTGGTCTCTGGTGGGCTTTCTGCCCCCATTGGGAGCAGATGGGCCTTATAAAAGTAGGCCGATCTGCCCCCAAGGGGGGGCAGAAATCGCCAACAGTAATGTGTCCCCATGGGGAGCGACCTATGCCCAAGGGGCTGCCCCTCCCAAACAAAACACACACACACCAATCCCTGGTGCCTAAGTGTTTTCTGCCCCTCGGGGGCATATTGGCCTAATAAAAATAGGCCGATCTGCCCCCAAAGGGGGCAGAATTGGCCTAAAACCAATTTGCCCCCCTAGGGGACCGACCCTTGCCTAAGGGGTCGCTTCCCATGTGTAAAACATAAAATATATTTTTTTAAATGATCCCTGGTGTCTAGAGGTTTCTGCCCCCCCTGGGGGCAGATCAGCCCAGGGGGAGGGGGGGCATAAAATAATTTGCACCCCTGGGGAGTGGCCCTTGCCCAAGGGGCCACTCTCATCAAAGGTAAATACAAAAAAAAACTCCCTGGTGTCTAGTGGGTATGTCTGCTGAGAGAGACATCAAAGGAAAGGAAAGGCCTTTCTTTTCCTTTGATGCCTCTCTCGCCCCTTCCATGTGATCGGAGGAGAAATGCTTTTGGTGGAAGAGGGGTCAGACTCTGATGAGGTCAGCACACAATCGCACGCTGACTTCATCAGACGCCACCGGAGGGTCCGGGGGGGACAGGGTGGAAGGGGAAGCGATTCCCCGTCCATCCCTGCCCAGTGAAGGGGGTGCTTGGCCATTGCTGCCCCAGAGGGCCCATAGCAGAACGTAACTTACATCCTCGGCACCCGAGCGGTGCAATCGATGACATAACTGTTATGTCCTGGGCACCCGAGGGGTTAAAGGCCTTGTTTATAATATCATTTTTTTCATGGGGTTATACCCTCTAGGGGCTAATAATATGGCTACATGACCATGTTTCTTACAAATGATATTTTTGTTATGGTGCCCTCTAGGGATTGTTTTGAGCATTACTGTCTAATGCCAAAAGTGTATTTCTGATAAAGGTTTTAATGGTAATTATATATGTTTTAATAATCTCTCCTTATTACAAATATGGCCATAATTCAGGCCAACATAACATCCTTATTACAGTATGACTGTTTGAACACTCTTGATATGTTTGGGTGACACTTCTAGTTTATTTCTCCTCTGTGGCTGTCTTGTGTCTGTTTTTGTGGAATCATGTTAGCCAGCCAGAAACTCTGATGGTTGGGGGGGTGAAGGTAGTATTCTAATGGAATTAGCATGGCAGATTTAAATTAGGATGCTAAATGGCAACATTTCATTTTTTGCTGCAGATAGAGGAAGAAGGTAAATCGAAGTGCTTTAGTTATATGCAGGGCCACTGGAATTATGTGTCAAGAAAAGACGATATTATGAGGCAGGGTGGACCAATTTATGTGGCAAGAAAAGTCCATTCATGAATTTACAATGCCAATAGCTCTAACTCAAGCAAATGCAAGATTTATTTCATTGGAAATGCTTGTTTTCTTCTCAGGTCAGTTGTCTATGCTAAGAGCAGCACAAAGTGTGGAATGGTTTCTGTCCAGCCCATTTCATAATCACAGATACCGACCACATCCTCTTTCAGATTGCACCAGCCTACATTTTAAAAACCAAGTTCAAGGGATCTCAGGCGTGGTTTCATTTCAGTATAATTCGAAACCATGCTTCGTCCTGACTGTAAATTATTCCGCCAATAGGGAATTCTCTCTCAAACTACAGAGCGCCTGCAGCGCCATTAACATTCTTTAATTAATAGTCACAAGAGACTGCACGTTCATTGACAATGAAATAGGCGGTCTCAGAAGACACCACACCGTTTTTAGCCTATCTTCCACCTGCACTAACCATGGACATTTCCTGTAGTTCCCGAACTGTCTAACATCACACTTCACTCTTTTATAGAAATAAGCGCAAGAACTGACGTCAACTGACCCCAATTTTGCCCGGCAATATACATATACTTTATGCAACTTTAAGGGTAAAGGGGTACCTGGCCACAAAAACAGAAGAGAGGTTTAAACAAATAAAACAAATTTGCTACCCTCTCGACATATGTGGATCCTCAATACTCCCACAAGTTGCTGCCACAACAGCCTTCATTTTGTACACTTGTACCGCGTAGACTTTCTGAACCGATCACGATCTAACAACAAATAACAGCACGCTAATTTGCTTCATAACACATGCAGTTTTCATCTTTTGGGATTCCCATAACAGTTGTTAAATCTAATTCCCAAATATTCGAACCGGAAAACTTTAGTCAGGGACATCATAAATACTTTTGGGGGCCATGGCCAAACGTATTTCAGAGGCCCCTGTTTGGAACAGCTTTGAATTTATGATGCAAATTCCGCTTTTTCATGTCCTCTTTAGTCAGGTCCCTGACAGTGACACTTATCCAAATTCTAAATGTGTTTTTATCTAATAATCAGGGATAGTGACTGTGTTTTCAATATTGTAACACAGCAGCAGCTTAATAATATTACTGTAAATAATCTGTGACACCCTCTCATTTCTCATATGTGAGACCCTATTGTGATCTTAAAGGAACTTTTTTATGGATGTTGCATGAAATAAACACATTTCTCTGCAAAATATCTGTAATAGACTCTCAAGCATCGCCCACATTTAAAATAAATTAAAGGAAAATGGTATTTAAAACAAGGTCATCGGGGTCAGTCTCCCTGCAGAACAGAGATGGCTCTATCAGAGCCCCCCAAAAAATGCTGGGGCCCTGGGCCAGAGCCCACTTTACTCATGCCTTAAAACGCCTCTGATCCTAGTCGATTACCCTTGATGCTAAACATGCGCTTCAGCTTAATTCCTAGGAATAATGATCATACACTTGGTCTTAGTGCATTACTAATTTGTTTCTTATTGGATTAAGGGCCATATTTATACTTTTTGACGCAAAACTGCGCTAACGCAGTTTTGCGTCAAAAAAATTAGCGCCGGCTAACGCCATTCTGAAGCACCATGCGGGCGCCGTATTTAATCAATGACGTTAGCCGGCGTTAGCCGCCGGCGCTGCCTGGTGTGCGTGGAAAAAAACGACGTACACCAGGCAGCGCCGGCGAAGGGGGATATGGGGCTTGGGCGTCAAAAAATGGGGCAAGTCAGGTTGAGGCAAATTTTTCGCCTCAACCCGATTTGCGCCATTTTTTCCGACTCCCAACCCCCATAGAAATGACTCCTGTCTTAGCAAAGACAGGAGTCATGCCACCTTGCCCAATGGCCATGCCCAGGGGACTTCTGTCTGTCTGACTTCTGTCCCCTGGGCATGGTCATTGGGCATAGTGGCATGTAGGGGGGCACAAATCAGGCCCCCCTATGCCACAAAATTTTTTTTTAAAAATGACTTACCTGAACTTATCTTAATGTCCCTGGGATGGGTCCCTCCAGCCTTGGGTGTCCTCCTGGGGTGGGCAAGGGTGACAGGGGGTGTCCCTGGGGGCATGGGAGGGCACCTCTGGGCTCCTTCAGAGCCCACAGGTCCCTTAACGCCTGCCTTTTCTAGGCGCTAAAAAATGGCGCAAAAGCGGCCGTACGTCATTTTTTTTGACCCGCCCACTCCCGGGCGTGAATTTTGCCCGGGAGTGTAAATACGGCGCACATGCCTCGGAGTCAATTTTTTAGACGTGAACGCCTACCTTGCATATCATTAACGCAAAGTAGGTGTCCACGCTAAAAAATGACGCAAACTCCATGGACTTTGGCGCTAGACGCGTCTAACGCCAAAGTATAAATATGGAGTTAGTTTTGCGTCAGAATTGCGTCAAAAAAAACGACGCAATTCCGGCGCAAACGGAGTATAAATATGCCCCTAAATCTTTTAGAATACCTCACGCAGATGCAGCATTAGGCATTTAACAAATGATAAGAATTCAACTTTATCCCCTCCCATCTTTAGCATGTCCAAATCAGACAAGCAAATATAAATGTTAATGCACGGGCCTGGTGCACACTGGCAGCTATCAAGATGCTGTCAGTACGTTCTCTGGACCTTACATATCTGACACTTGCTGTCACTTGGTAATGTAGGAGCTCTAGATAATGCAAGCAAACACTCTGGCATCCCTTGTTACTTAAGGTAAGGCAGAGCAAGCTACGAATTACCAGGGTACTTTCAAGTCAATAAAAGTCGAGTAAAATATTGTTTTTTCAGCAATACATATTTTGTACTGATCAAATATGATCTCATCATATGTTCTAGGATACCTAATATTTTCCTAAAACCAGTCTGGATACCCTTCAGGATTTCTTTACTTTCTTTCAATGCTTGAATTCGATGTATCAAAGTCTTGCCAAAAATATTCTCATCCATAAGTAAGATCGGTTTGCTATTAGTTAGATATAATCTGCTGCCCTTCTTATGGATAGAAACCACTACTGCCGCTCTCTAAGAACATGGGATCCAACCACTTCTACTTCTGTCGTTAATCACCAGACAAAGAATTGGTACCCATACGTGTACATTGGTGGGATATACACCAACAGGGACCCTGTCTCGGCCTTCTTGGGCTTTTGACATGAGATGGCAGAGAAAACATTATTCACTATAATTTACAGGTCCACTCTTTTGGACTCTTAGTAATCCGTGCATGTTTTGTTGTTGTTGTCATCTTTTATTGGAACACTTGAGCACAACGTCTCACCTGCTGTACTGCCCCCACCCCTGAACCTCGACAGAAGTGTTTTCCCTTTTAAGCATAGGCAATTATTTCTCAGAATCTTTTGGTGTTTCTAGCCAACTAAGCAGACTACGAGGCTTTCCAGATCTTGTGGCATGCCTCCGTCTTTTTGTATTCTATGAATTTCTTATATTTTATTTTCCAGTCCTTTAATACCTGCGCCCCATGTGGTCTGACATGGTGTAGATTCAATGCTCTATATAATTCAGATTGATGTTCCTTGCTCATCCCATTTGAATATTCTTACTATTGACTCAATCTTACCTTGTTTGGTTGTCACAAAATGTTGGAAGTCTTTTTCTGTTAAACTTTGAAAGTCCTCAATCATTAACCACCCCAAACGAAGGCCTTCACTCACCACCAATCAAACTTGTAATGAAGGGTTCTATTTTAGTATAGTTTCCAGGTTTCCATATGATTGATCATAAATTATTGTTAGGAAGTAATTACTCTGCTGTCACCAAATGCTGATTACTTAACAGTCTGCACAAGACTTGAGATGTTTAATTTAGTTATAAGAGGCTTGTTATCACTCTCTGCCCTTAGGGCTGTTTCCATATCTATTACTAATGGCAATGCCTTGAAATTAATTATCACATAATAAATCAGACAGAATTGTTTACAATCTCTAAAGGTATTTCTAGCTGACATATCAGACCCCGTTCTGCTGTTTAGGTATGCCCAGACATGGGTCCCGGGCTCACTGTGTCAGTGGAACCAAGCTATACCTGGCTGACAAGCCCTAACTAGGGCAAAACCGGTCCAAGGTTGCTTGTGTACTGGTTTCAGGGAGGACCTGGTCTGGCAATTCAGACGGACTGTTCCCATGAGGAGCAGGGTCAAGGCTGATTTGCATATGGCTGGGTCCAAACTGAAGTGCCATGGTGGGCCAATCTCAGCCATAGTGGTCGCCTTTGGCTGAGATTAATTCAAGCATTCTATCACCTTGTTGTTTTTGCATTTGCCGCCCAAAGTGCGCCGGGTATGCACAGACGTAGGTCCTGGGCTCACTGTGCCACTAGAACCAAGCTATACCTGGATGAAGAGCCCTAGCTAGGGCAAAATTGGTCCTAGGTTGCTTACATTCCATTTCAGGGAGGACCTGATCTGGCTGTTTGGGCTGGACTGTTCCTAAGAGGAGCAGGGTCAAGACGGATTTGCACCTGGCTGGGTCCAAACTGAGGTGACATGATGAGCAAACAAATGATGGATTGGGATGCTCCCCAGTGCTATCGCCAATTGCTGAGATTAATTCAAGCATTTCATCCATCACCTTGTTGTTTTTGCATTTGCCGCCCTAAGTGCACCAGGTATGCCATATGTGGGTCCCGGGCTCACTGTGCCACTGGAATCAAGTTATACCTGGTTGAAGAGCCCTAAGGGCGAAACCAGTCCCAAATTGCTTGTGTTCTGGTTTAGGGAGGCCCTGGCCTGGCAGTTTGGGCCGGAGTATTCCCATGTGGAGCAGGGTCAAGGCTGGTTTGCATATGGCTGGGTCCAAGCTGAGGTAGCATGGTGGGCAAAAAAATATAGATTGGGAGGCAGCCCTGAGTGATTGCCAGTGGCTGAGATTAATTCAAGCATTTTATCCATCATCTTGTTGTTTTTGTAGGGCCGCAGACCACCATTTTCATGATAATTAACATGTTTCCTCCATTGCCGTATGAAGCCCATTTATGTCATGTCCTGGTATTCTCCATGTAGAGTCTTCTTTGCATAGTTCCTTACTACAATCCTTTTTGTGGGACTCACATTAATGTCTCTGCAAATGAGAATTGCATTTCCATTGCGCCCAGAATGGTAATCCCTTAGCTGTAAGACTTCTTTCACAAGCACCATCAGATCAGGCTTTCCCGCTTTACTTGCCACGTATATAATATAAACACTGAAAACATCCACATATACATCATCACCATCTAACTACACATGCTGCATTTTGTCTGAATGGATTGGAAGGGCTGCAACATTAACAAACAAAAAATTGGCACCCAAATTGCTAAGCTACCCATTGATCCTTTGTGTTCACAGTTAACTGCTGGTATACAATACAACACAAATCCATCAGCGAAATCTCTTCAGTAGCCTATGTTTCTTAGAAGCAGCAGATATAAGTGTCTTTTGGCCCAGTCCGAATACATTGTTGCTTATTATCTGGTGAAGTCCCTAGTTTGTAGCACATTTTGTCTCATTTGTGGGCAACTCTTGTCTGGATGTCTTTCTTTCATCAGTAGTTCTTATGACCAGTGTTTAGCTGGTTGTATTAGTGCTGCCGCTATCCAATCCCTTTCTTCAAAGAGGCTTTGGGCTCTTTAGCTTTGCAGGGATCCAAAATCGTATTCCCCTATTTCAACTTTTAGAGTCAGATTTTACTGTAAAGTTCGGCATCCTTTTTTAACTTAGGATTGGGGCCACATAATGACTTGAAATGGCATAAATTCTACTCGCTGTTTAGCCAGAGGTTATTGATCAGATATGAACAAGATGTTGGGATATTATTTTTTCTGGGGGGAGGCAAATCTTTATACCCCAATTATAAAAAGATTCCAAGTAGCTTAATTCTGAATTTCTATCGATGGGGTAAGCCATGCGATCTGAGTTGGTTCCTGCAGCTTTCGCCTATTACTGGCCAAAAGTGGAACAGAAATAATATCATCTGACATCAAGCCTACAAGGTCCAGAACAGCTTTCATACCCCTCATAGTGTTACTTCACTTCAGTATACATGACAACCTTGTGAGCTGTACAACAGCATAAAAACAGTTGATAGACTACAATTTCTCTCTTGCCAATGCCAATCAGGACTCCCGGTTTTATGGTATTTATTTTTTTAACATTTCCATCTGTATTTATCCATATTTATTTTTGGGCTATCTTATTTGTATTTATCCATATTTATTTTGTGTTTTGAGAATAAATGGAGTCGTAAAATGGTATATTTACACATTTATTTAGCTGATAAACATGCACTGATACATTGCTATCTGTCTCATTTTAGGTAGTTAGGCAACCAAATAAGAACAGAATATTACACCCAGAGGTAAATATCAGCATTATGTTTGCATATGCCTGTATTTGGGAACGGAAAGTCTCAACCTGTTTTTTTAACTTCCCTTGCTATCTGCTCAGCTGTTGTCCTGAAAATCATGAAAGACAGCATGGACAATTTCCCATACTACTCCACTTTTAAAAAGAAATGCATGTGTTTTTATTTTGACATAATGGCCCTCATTACAAACCTGGCGTTAAATGCCGCTTTCTGCCGTGCAGAAGACCACCAACATACAGTTGCGGCTGTGGAATTTCGCTACAGGTATCATGACCCACATCTCAAAATCTGCCACAATACAGACACCCACACAAGTCTGCCACACCAAAGGTCAGTGAAAAACTGGCGATACCAAAACCTCCACCGTCACGCCAACAAGAAATTGCCCACAGTATCACGACCCACGAATCAACGCAGCAGTCATTCAATTGCGGTAAACCATTGGTGGTACACACTGCCGCGCTCAAAATACACTCCACATTGGACAATTCAAAATACACACACCTGATACACACACCACACCCACACACCCAATCCAATATAAAGCACACACCCACATCACCCACAAACCCTTACAACCAAAAGTTTGAAAGAAGGCCAGATAGAGAGACTACCTAAAACAACACCAGCATCCACAGACATACAACACCATCACTTACCTGGGGAGTGCAAAGCCAGTCTCTCAAGTCTCTCCAGTGGGTGGTTTGCCCACTGCTTTATCCTGTAGAGGTGCCCTTGTTTCAAGGTACTAACTTGTTGCTTCTGTTTCCTAGGATGGTTCTCTACGAGGAGCTATTTTGTCATATCACTTGTATTGGACCACACGGCTATCAGATTCAAGATACAGCCCTGCTTGGTTGGTGTTTGAATTATTCCACATCTGTCCTTAGAATAACACTGCTCGGTGGTAGTTGCGCTGTCCGTCTATCAGATGTTGCTGAAGCTTTGGGGTGGAGGACTTAGTTAAAGGTGTATTTAGTGTCACGGATCTCAAATATATTTTGCTTATCAGGTTGTAAGTTAGGTGCTATCTGAAGCAATAATTTCTCAGAATCCTGATGGAACTCTCTGTATATGGGCATGCAGCTTACGGGTAACTGCATGTAAAAGACCATTGTCCTGGTTTATTGCCTGAACTTTTGGAGTTTCGCATACTTGGATGGTTGTACCAATCTTCTTTTGGTACTCGTTTCAGGCTTCCTTGTTCTTTTCCAGACCCTCTAACGCGTTTGTGGATCCATTAGCCACGGGGACCTCGCACTTTAATCATCTCCTCGTTATGTTGTCTCCTGGGCACCGTATGACCTTAAACTTCCCAGTAATTTACAACAGCTCCCACAGTGCAAGCTATCCACAATATTATCCTCAAACTAAGGCATTTAAGGCAGGCAAAGGATTGAGCAATGAATGAATGAAAATCCCTACACTACTGACACTCCATGAAAAGAACGGGTGCTCTCTGAGGTATTCTCAATGTCCACTTGTTAAAGACTTCTACACCCCCCCAGGGACTTTCTGGCATCCCAGGAGGAGAGGACATCAAATCAATGTTCAGCACTGTTTTTGGCCACTGCAACTCAACAAGTCAGAGCAATGTTTTACCGCTTTGTACATCCATTGCCTTCAACAATGGTGTGCGCCTATTGTATCGCCATATTTTACAGTGACTATGCAATTGTTTACCGAAGTAATTTTCTCTTTTTTTTCTCTTTTTTGAAGGTAGAATTATACATGTATGCGATTTGCCTTAAACTTATCAGAGTATTCATAAACTGGAGTTTCATTTACTACCTTACTGTGCAGAGTGATCCATGTTGTTTTACAGTACAGTACGAGGGTCCAGGTGCTGTCTTCTCTCTTGCAGATACTTTTCCAGACTGCTTAGTTCTCTACCTCTCAGGCTAAATCATCAGTGATGAATCGTTCTAAACAACACAATTACTGACTCTGCCAATTCTTCAATACATTAATTGAAGGGCCACAACTAACTTCCTCAAAACTCTAACAAGTATGGCCATATCCTTCCTATGGCAAGGTACTATTACAAGGTATAGTATGGATAAGTGTTGCAAGTCAGAGTTTGACCATGGCTTGGAAATGTCAGACCTGTTGGCGAACTATCGAGCAGTTCATCCAGTTGTAGCGAATGAATGGCTATTTGTGACTGGATCAGACACAGCATATGACATTGAAAATAAGCTATGGGCCTGTAAGATGTCCTACATTTTAGATTTTGCCTTTACAGTGCATGCAGCACATGTGTTGTCCTTGTGAAACGTCTTGTAAAGAAACAAACAAAAAAAAGGTTAGACCCTGCTTCTCACCATAACTTACCATTGATTGGTTTGCAAGCTGCTCTCATTTTCTTGCTTTGTATTAGTCAGCAGTTTTCTGGGCTGCCTGTGTCCTCCTGGGCTTCAGGTTTCAGTCCGTGCTGTGGAGCATGGACAAACAACAGCTTCCTTTCTGAGGGCAGTGTCCTTCCACTGGCTGTAGGTTCCTGGAGGTACTTTATTTTAGTTTGGGACATGCACTCTCGAAAAGTGCATGCATTTGCTCTGCATGTCCCACCCTCCCCCGCTCCCTCTTCTAGCCTTCCCCACCACAACTCCCCACTGTCCATAGCTGGTGCTTTCTCCCCCCTTCCCCCCTCCTGCTGTCCATTGTTGCTCCCCGCACTAACATTAACTAAGTTAGTGTCTTTTAAAGATGTTGCACAGTAGTGCGGGCTGCTGTGCAACATGCCTTAAAGTAAACAAAAAAAGGACTATGGCATGGACAACGATGTCCGTGCCATAGCACTTTGTTTTTATTCACTTTAGCCCATGTTGCACAGCAGCCCTCGCTGCTTTGCAACATGTCTATAAAACACTGACAATGTGAATATGTCTCACATAGGAGAAAGTTACTGGTTTTGCCAATGCGTGTAATATATATGGGGGGGTCACCTGCTAACCATCATGCTCCCTGACACAGGACAGTGATCAACACCTGCAAAGAGGATCTGCGATCCATGAGCTTGAAAAACATTCACACATCAATCTCCCCTTTGGGATGGGAAATGACTACCACAGGTAGCTGCTCTGGAGGGTTTTGCGGGTTTGGATATACTGGGAATTACTCTTTTGTGGGATATTACCAGGAATAATACGATGAAAACGTATTTGACTCAACAAGAGGAGTTTGGATTCCTTCATACATAGTTCGTTTGTTGCTTGCAATCTAGTCATGTCTTCCTGCCATATCTTGCTACAGTAAATGACATTTCGAAATGTAACCCTCTTGGATCAAAAATCAAAGTGACATCCCAATGCCAAAAAAGAGCTCCAGAATTTATACAACTCCTGTTATAAACATTCCAGAGACATTTCTGAAATTTAGAGAAGATAGGGAAGCAGACGTAGGACAGATGGGTGATGTAAAATGACAAACTGTACTAATGGTGCAGAGAAATCGAGATACATATTAGTGCAATTCAAGTACTTAAATATAATTTACTTTCCAAAAGAGAAACTGTGGTATCTAGGCGGAGAACAAACCCTTATATGTCTTTGATGTCTGCAGTCCATGGGAGACCCCTTACACTCAAACGGGAGTGGTCGCAAACTTTAGAAATACTGGAGAGTCATTGGTAATGTGTTGCCAGATATAACACACTAAACCATTGCCCATAACCAGAAAAGTGCATTGCTAAACTTTCTGGAAGATATTTGAGTAGATAGGTATTAAAAACCTTTGTGGATCCACGCTTCATTACAGTCAAGAGAGACATTGCACAGTCCTGGGGCGTGACAGGGGCCCTTAGCATAGCTAGGTGGAGAGCAGACCTTGTCTGGTGCGTAGTTCTAGAGAAGCAGGTCTACGATCTGAGAGAATGCTCCAAAAAGCATGATCGAATATGGGATTGGTGGGGGAATCAGTTTAAACTCTCGAGTGATGATAACACCCTAGAAGTTAAAGATATACAAAGAATGCTAATCCATTGTATGCACGTTATTCTACTGTTTACTGGTTGGTGGTAAAATGCTACCTGTATGAAGTGTCGAAGTATATTTGGAATAAGTGGTTTAAAAAACACAGAATATAAAAAGTTTTTCTCAGTTAACTGAACATGAAGACTGAAGACTAAAGATAATTATATATTAGTGGTCTTCACATCTTTTCAGGCATGGGATTGATGGACCACAGAGCCTAGCTAGCATTCTTAGTTAGCCAGGAACAGGAAGAGGTACTGCCAATAGAGGTGCATGCTTCTCCCCCACTGAAGTGTGCTGAGAGGTTTTCAGACTGTTACCTTTGTACCACTTGCCTCTCCTATCAGCATCTTCTAAAAATGCTAACTCCCTGGAGCTAGAGTCAAAGACGTTGAATAATTTAACCATTCCAACATGTTTCAATGAAACATGTCACAAGATTTAAGAGAAGCTACAGTGATTGAACTCACCTTGAAGAGGAAGCAAGAAATGCAATCCAGGGGGGCGCTAGCGGGCCCAAGACAAGATGGGTGCACTGTAGTGCAGTTCGGCCATCCGGGATCACCAATCCGACCATAAACCTGCCATCCTCAGCCTAGTTTGATAAAAATGGCTTATCGCCACAGGGCTTTGGTGGAAGAATGGCATTTGTGGAGCTATTCTGTGCAGAGACCAACTCCTGATGGCTGGCTGCATGTGCGAGGCGTTGGGGAGCCACAGCCTGAGAGGGCGGTACTGTGGGTCAAGCATCCATGTAACAGAAGGCAGTGAGGGTGGTCATGGCTCCTCGCAGACCAAGGCAATCCCCACCAGCAGTGAAAATATTGGGAGTGAAAACTGCAGAACCTGCAGCCGGCAGAACAAGACCGAGCAGGCAGAGGTCACAAGGCGGTCTGGGATGCCAGTAAGGACCGCAGTGCAGCAGAAGTCCGCAAAGACATAAGGGCCGAGGTAGGAGATGGCTGCCGTGTGGCACCCGGATGTCGGCACCCCCTTCCCATGGCACCCGGACGTCGTGACCCTCCCCACCCCAAGTTGCTGGGTGGTTCGAGATCTGTCCAAATGGTGATCTCTGGAGTCTCTGCAGTAAACATGCTGAGGTACTGCGAGGAGCCCTGTGAGCTTAGCGATGTCCTAGGCCGCCTGTTGGTGGCCATGAGGGGGTGAGACCACCAGGCCTGCACGCAATTGGTGATTCAAGTTGCTGGGGGCTACCTGACTTGGAAGTGGTGCAAGCACAGAAGGACTCAAAGCTCAGGTCTGAAGATGGGTCCAAAGTAGCAGTCGTGAGCAGAGTGAGCCGTACAAGTCAGTTCAAAATCCCATTTCTAATCAGACAAGCGTGCCCAGTCCTTTGTGACTGCTAACAACCATATATTCAAAGACTTAATCAAAGAAGGAAAGCACATCCCTTATCATCAATCACTTATGAATCAAGTTTCACACTCTCTGTAGAGCTGATACCATGGGGCATATTTATACTCTGTTTGCGCCGGAATTGCGTCGTTTTTTTGACGCAATTCCGACGCGAAACTAACTCCATATTTATACTTTGGCGTTAGACGCGTCTAGCGCCAAAGTCCATGGAGTTTGCGTCATTTTTTAGCGTGGACACCTACTTTGCGTTAATGATATGCAAGGTAGGCGTTCCCGTCTAAAAAATCGACTCCGAGGCATGTGCGCCGTATTTACACTCCCGGGCAAAATTCACGCCCGGGAGTGGGCGGGTCAAAAAAAATGACGTACGTCCGCTTTTGCGCCGTTTTTTAGCGCCTGGAAAAGGCAGGCGTTAAGGGACCTGTGGGCTCTGAAGGAGCCCAGAGGTGCCCTCCCATGCCCCCAGGGACACCCCCTGTCACCCTTGCCCACCCCAGGAGGACACCCAAGGCTGGAGGGACCCATCCCAGGGACATTAAGGTAAGTTCAGGTAGGTTTTTTTTTTTTTTTGTGGCATAGGGGGGCCTGATTTGTGCCCCCCTACATGCCACTATGCCCATTGACCATGCCCAGGGGACAGAAGTCCCCTGGGCATGGCCATTGGGCAAGGGGGCATGACTCCTGTCTTTGCTAAGACAGGAGTCATTTCTATGGGGGTTGGGAGTCGAAAAAAATGGCGCAAATCGGGTTGAGGTGAAAAATTTGCCTCAGCCTGACTTGCCCCATTTTTTGGCGCCCAAGCTCCATATCCCCCTACGCCGGCGCTGCCTGGTGTACGTCGTTTTTTTCCACGCACACCAGGCAGCGCCGGCGGCTAACGCCGGCTAACGTCATTGATTAAATACGGCGCCCGCATGGCGCTTCAGAATGGCGTTAGCCGGCGCTAATTTTTTTGACGCAAAACTGCGTTAGCGCAGTTTTGCGTCAAAAAGTATAAATATGGCCCCATATGTCATCACCGGACAAAGGGATGCTACACTTTTCTTAATATTCTCCTTGATTGAAAACGATTTTTTTTTTTTTAAATATATTTTTATTGTTTTAACGGTCAAGTGGCCACATTGTAAAGAGAATACAAAATATTACAGTATGTTTCAGCGTGCATTACACATATAATTATTACGTATGAGCAAAACGCAAATCTTGTGTGCGTGTAACAACGCCCGGGTAGGGCTCCGCAAGTTGCACGTTCCCGTACGAGGTGTATATAACATGTACTAGATTGTTCAAGAGACAAGAAACATAGAGAACCTCCCCGCGTTACGTCTCATCAGCACACAGCCGGGTCGCCCCACGACCACAGGGGACCAGCCCACCGCTGGCCGTGGAGCGCCCCGCACGGAGGACGGGCCGCAGCAGGAAGGAACCAGAGGGGTCCGAGGTCTCCCAGCCCCAGTGCTCCCCAGCGCACCACAAGGCTCCCGCCATGCGCCCAGGGGGACGCGCAGAAGGCGTCGCAATTTTATACTGGTTCATTTTCTTTATTAATATATATATATATTTTTTTTTACTATTTTCTTTATATTATTCCTTTTCCTTTCCCCTCTCCCCCCCCGCATGCCCCGAGCGCCCCTCGCATTAATGTTACACTGTGGCCACTGCGATGATGACAAATCTCTCCTACTCATTTGTTCAGAGAAAAGGCACATCGTCTTTATTTTCTACAGCTGTCAAAAACGAGTTCCAAACCTCCAGGCCTTTAACTAGTATACCCCTATCCAGTAGATTCTGCAATGTCTGTGTTTCTGCTTTGGTCCAGCGTATTACCTCTTCGCGCCACTGAGCCACCCTGGGGGGACCGGGGGCTTTCCACTTCATGGCGATCAGGCGTCTATACAGCACCAGTGCCAAGGCAATGCATTTATATGTACATTTGCGTTTCTTGGGGTGAGGTGTTATGCCCAGTAGGCACACCTCAGGAGTAGGGGATAATGTGGTATTTGTCCATTCCGCTAGCAATGTTGTTATCTCTATCCATGTGTTCCGGATCGAGAGGCATTCCCATGTCATGTGGTAGAATGTGGCCTCTTCGGTGTCGCATCTGGGGCATGTTTGCGGTGACCGGGGAAACATATGTGTTATGCGGTGAGGTGATAGATAAGTCTGATGCACATAATTAAACTGTGTGGATCGGAAGCGCGGGTTGCGTGAAACCTCGCAAGTCATTTTCATCGCTTGTTCCCATGAGTTAGGGGATAGTGGTTCTGGTAGCACACAGTCCCATTTGCTTTTTGCCTGATCCTGTTTGTGTTCAGCCTGGGCGGCGAGGATATTGTATATATTTGAAATGCTTGACGGGGTGTTTATGCTTCCCATCAGTTCGTGCAGCAGAGGGGAGGTATCCGGTTCCGAGTTGCCTCTACTCCAGCACTCTCTCATTACCTGCCGAATTGCACCATAAGCTATGAAACCTCCCCGGCAGAGCGTATACCTATCGGCCAGCACTTCATAGGTTTGAAGTTGCCCGTCCTGGTAGATGTCACCTAATGTAAGTATGCCCCTGCCACCCCATGTATTCAGGCCCACTTTGGCTGCTATTTTTGCTAGTGTCGGTTGGGCCAGCAGTGGGATCCTCGGTGAGCACTGCGGAACTTTTGCGTTTTGCAATGCGTATCGGCCCCAAGCCCAGTGTGCAGTGTGCAGCAGCACACTGTTAGTGTTCACTGGATCAGAACGATTCATGAGGTATTGCATTATCTCTGTCCCTTCGAGATCCTGCAACACCCTCTGAGTTTCGGGCCCGGTTGGGTTGCCAACCCATGTGGATATCCATTGTAGTTGGGCAGCTGCGTAGTACGCTTCAAATCTGGGGGCGCCCAGTCCCCCCAACCTGAGCGGTAGGAGGTCCTTTGTTAATGCAACGCGTCTGCGGCCATTGCCCCATATTAAGTCAGTTAGTAAGGTATTCAGTAGTTTAAAGAAGGAGCTCGGAAGTATTAAGGGTAGCGCCATAAAATAATAGAGTAGGCGGGGTAATACTATCATCTTAGCGATAGCTACTCTGCCCATAGGAGACAGTGGGAGTGAGCACCAGAAGGGCATGGAGCCCCTTGTTGATCTGACCACTTGGCCGAGGTTACCATCCCTGAGATCTAGACTGTCATGGTATATGTTTACCCCTAAATATTTAAATGTTGTATAGCACCATTTCAAGCCACCTGGATCGGACGGTGTTCTCAGTGCCTCGGGGACCGGGCGCAAAGGGAATATGCAGGTTTTTGTCCAATTCACTGTTAATCCGGCCACCGAGCAAAATTTTTCTAGGAGTACCAGCAGACCCGGCAGGGCTCCCACGTGATCTCGTAGGAAGATCAGCGCGTCATCCGCATATAAGGATACTATCTGGTGCTTCTGGCCATCCAAGACACCCCACGTGGGGGCCATTATGCGAAGGCGGGCGGCTGGAGGCTCAATGGCTAATGCAAATAATAGTGGTGATAGCGGGCATCCCTGTCTGGTGCCTCTGCCAATGTTACATTTTTCAAAGATCGTATCGCCCGTCTTAACCCTAGCTGTTGGGTCAGTATATAATGTTCTCACCCAACCAATGTACACTTGCCCGAACCCCATCCGCTTGAGTGTTTCTGTTAAGAAAGGCCAACCCAACGTATCAACCGCTTTTTCTATGTCCAATGATACTGCCACCTGGTGCCTGCCTTCTACCAGGGAGTTTCTCATTAGACGCAGTAAATTCCTGATATTGCTGAATGTGTTGCGGCCGGGAATGAAGCCTGCCTGATCCTGGTGTACCAGCTCTGACACATAGGGAAGCAGGCGGTTAGCTAATATTTTTCAGAGTAATTTGCAATCGGTGTTTAGTAGTGATAATGGCCTGTATGAGCGAACATCTAAGGGATCACAGCCTGCTTTTGGTAAAACTACTATCAGAGCCTCACGGCATGTTTCAGGGAGCTGGCCCCGTTCCAGCGCTTCCTTTAGCATTGCTAGATATGGGGCTAGAATCTGAGATTGGAACGTGCTGTAGTATTCTATGGGAATGCCATCGCTGCCAGGTGCTTGACCATGTGTCAACTGTAGCAGTGCACGTTGGATTTCAGCTATCTCAATCGGGCTGTCCAGTTCAATAGTTTGAGCAGCTGTTAGGCTGCTTAGAGTTATATCGCTGAAGAATTCTTCTAAGTGGGTCTCAGTGGGTGGAGGCCGAGCCCGGTACAACAAGCTATAATACTCTTTGAAAGCATTGTTTATCTCAACCTGAGTATTGACTATCCGACCTGTCTCCAGGCGGATAGCGCCTATAGGGGCGTTCCGGTGTTCACTCTTTATGAGCCACGCTAATAGTTTACCGGATCTGTCGCCCTCCACATGCGAGCGGGCCATGTGATGTCGATAGTCGAAGTGTCCGAGGCGACTGTCTGTCTCGGACCATTTAGTGCGCAAATTAGTGAGCATGGTCGGTGTTATGGCATCTTTAGCGAACTCGCCCTCAGCTAATTGAATTTCTTGTTCTAATGCTCGGAGTTCGCGCACTAGCGTTTGCCGGACTCCCACTGTGGTTGATATGCATACCCCTCTTATGACTGTCTTATGTGCATCCCATTCGATGGCTCTTGAGGTGGCCGTCCCTTCATTCGATGTGAAATATGCTGAGATGTGTGTAGCAATGTCCTTCCTAAAAGAGGGGTCTTGTAATAATTGCGTTTGCAGCCGCCAGGTGGGAATGCATGAGCGAGGCCTACCCCATCTTATTTGTACTATGAGTGGGCAGTGGTCTGAGATTACCCTAGCGGAAATACTCCGCTCTTGTTATTTTATGCGTTAGATTCTGTGAGGTGAGGATGAGGTCTATACGGGTATGCAATAAGTGTACTGGGGAATAATAGGAGTACACATTTTCGTGTGGATGCATGTGTCTCCATATGTCGATCAGTCGACGTTCTTCCATCCATGCGCCAGCATTTGGGAGTTTTTCATTATTGGAGCGGCCACTAGCGGGGGTGTGATCTATCCTTATCTATATGTGGGACACAGTTCATGTCCCCCCCAAATGCATGATGAAGTTAGATCATTGGTTAATTGAGAGGTCTTGGTTTGTAAGAATTCACCTTGTTTGATGTTCGGTACGTATAGCCCATTTATCACGAGCTCCTCCCCATCCAGTAAGCCCCTCAGTTGTATAAACCTGCCCTCCTTATCTTTTGTGCAGTGTTGTACTGTATAAGGGACACCTGGCGCAATCCAAACCAGCACCCCTCTGGCGAAGGAAGAATCGCCAGCGCTATATATTGAGCCCAACCAGCGCTTTTCATACCTAGCAGCCTCTGTGGGTGTAATGTGTGTTTCCTGTAGTATTGCTATATGTATGTGGTGGCGTTTTAGGTACGCATGTATTCTATGACGTTTGCTAGTCCCGGCCATGCCCTTCACATTCCAAGTTATGAGGTTATAACTAGGTATCTTATTCATTGTGTTATGGTTAGGCGCAGGAGCTATCAAATCTGTACCCATCATGTCCACTCCCACCCACTTCCCCGGCCCCACCCCAACCACCCCCCACCCGGCACCCAGCCCCCCTGCCCCAGCCCCCCAGCATCAGAGAGAGAGGAGTGAGCCCATAGTGGGCTAAAGATAGAAAAGAAAGAGATAGATATAACAACCAAAAGGATATTACGGACTGTATGCGTCCGTTAAATAAAGTGGCACAACCGGTGCCTGAGATGGCTTCCAGGGAAGACAGTTCCATTCGGATACCGTTCAGGTGTGGGGGGTCGTGGGTCACTTGATGTCCATCCCTTGGGTGGCCCATCTGCAGGATATTACACTCTTCTGCAGACCCATGCGCCTTTGTACAGTTTACGAGGATTCAGTTGTAGTTACTCATATTGATAGCTGTTATTCACTGTGGATCTTGGGGCGAGGGTCCCAATGTTGGTGTCGTGCAGCACCTTAGTTGCTGTTGCCGACGGCGAGGGGCCACGAATGGCAACTCCACCCCTTTAAAGTTTGTCTGCCAATCACGGCGTGAGGTCCGGGCCCACCCGCAACGGGGAGGGAGACGGGCTTGTATCTCCCCCATGTGAGGCAGTGTCATTGGTATCCGTTTCACTCCTTGAGTCCAGCATCCCACGAGCGAATGAATTTGTGTCTTTTAATATTTGCGCACGGTCCAATGCCATTTGCGCTTTTGTGGGGCGGGCGGATGTTTTAGTGTTTTTTTTCTTCTTTCTGGAGTTAGCAATGGACCACTCACCGGACACCGCGTCATCTCCGGCTGGGTCGGCCAATCCCTTAGCGTGTATCCAAGTGCATGCATCTTCGGGAGTGGGGAACATTAAGGTTTTTTCATCCATAACGATGCGCAGTCGTGCTGGGAACATGAGGGAGTAAGTGATGCCTTTCTCTCGCAGCAGCAGCTTGATCTTACTATACGCGATTCTCCTGCTTTGTACCTCCATTTTGTAATCAGGGTAGGCTGTTACCCTGCTGTTCTCCATCACGATCTGGTCAGCCGTTCTGAAGTGTTGAAGGACCAAGTCTCTATCCCTATATTTCAAGAAGCGAGCTATTAGTGGTCGGGGCGGTGCTCCCGGCCTAGGTGGTCTGCCCGGAATTCTGTGTGCTCTTTCGATCACCGGAGTTGTGTTGGGGTACTGCTCTTTAAGTGTGTTCCTCAGCCAGGCCTCTAAGAACACCTCTGCCTTAGGATGTTCGATTCTCTCAGGGATTCCGAGGAATCTGATATTATTCCGTCTGGAACGGCCTTCAGCTTCCTCAGCCCTACGTTGTAGTTGAGTTATGTCTAGTTCCATTTTTTGCATTCTAGTTCTACTTCTTCTACTTCGGGCTGAATAGTTTTCAGTGACTTTACAGTGTCGTGGACCCTACCAGTTAATTTGCGTTGGTCAGCTCGCAGCAATGAGACTTCCTGTACTGCAGCGTCTATTTTCCCCTCTAACGAGGATTTAGTGTCCATTATTGCTTGCATAATTTTGTCAAATTGAAGGGAGTGCGTGCGTAATGTTTCATTCAGCTGTAGCTGTGTAAGTGATTGCGAGTCCCCATGGCAGGGCGGTTGGGGAGGGTCACCCTCTCCAGTGGACCCCATCTTGGGGTGTTTAGGTTTGACCATGATTTCCGCGCTAATCTACAATAGTGTGTTACGCCAACTTTACCAGTCAGTTGTTTGCCGGGAGCGATCACCTACGACTTCGAGCTTCCTTCGGCTCGTCCCTTTGTTCTCTTGGACTGTGGTTCAGGAGGGGGTTGCGTGTCCTTTTCTGAAATTGGCGTCAGTTTAGATTCACCTTTTAGCCACTCCGTCTTTATTGTTTTGGCCCCAGTTGGTGTCTAACTGATCCGCGCCAAGTGGCTCCCACCACTCTCGATAACTCGCAGGACCCAGATGGGCCTGATGCCATGCGTGGTGCTCCTCGCCAGAGGGGGCAGCTCGATACCCAGTGCTCCCAAGGATTCCAGGTCAAAAGCAGTGACAGTGCAATTAGTGACAACAGATGTCAGGTGAGGGTCCGCGTCTGCCCGCGTAGTGCAGCCCGGAAGGGGCATTCGTTCCGCCTGAGAACCGCTGTCCCGTCTCCGGCCTCCCCGTCAGTAAAGCCCAGATGCCCAGCTCAATGTCAAAATGCCAATGCGAATAGGGTGTGAACCGTGCACTGTGCAGGTAAGGCAGTTGGCGCGCCCGTTGAGATTTTCAGTAAGCCATGAACGCTGTGGGTCCGCGGCGCTGATGCCGGCCGAGGATGAGAGCGTCGACGAGGGCGCGGGGCAACGCCATGCATCTGCCCATGCAGGAAAGTCATGGGTGGAGTTTTCAGCCCTCCCACTTCACCGTTGCCCACTTCGCATGAGCAGGTCTAAAAGGGGGGAAGATTGAGCCCCCCCCACGCCGCGACCCGATCCGTGTCGCCGAATGGGGTGCAGCCCCTCGACTAACCAACAGGCCTGGGCGCCCAGTGTCCCATCAGGGGATCCCCTGAGTGGCCGCCCCAGAAAGCGCGATGCCCCCGCGACACCACAGCACTCAGGGCGTCTTACTGCTTTAAGGTGAGTGTGCCTTTAAGGGCCTCTGATCCATCAGGCCGTGTTCGTAACAAAAGTCGTGTTCCAGCGCCATGGGGGGCCACAGTTACAGTTACTTTTGCGATCCGGTTAGATCAACGAGGAATATGTCCCTGCTGGGGAGGGAGCCCCGCAGGCTGAGGAGTCCCAGCGCCGCCGTTGTACTGCAGGTCGCGCGGCGCCGGGCGCTCCGAGAGCTCCAGTGCCGCAACAGCAACCCCGTCTCAGGTGAGGGGCCTCGCGCAGGCGCTCTGATGTGGCGCGATCTCCAGGGCACAAGCCCCACGGCCCTCCGGCCGCACCCGGATCCCGCGGGTCACCACAGAGCCGCACCGGGAGCCAGAAGTCCGGGGCGGCGCCGGCGCACGGCCCCGGGCAGTAAGCTCACCGGCCGCGGCCACGGGAGTCGGCTCAGAAGGCCACCAGCTCCTCCACAGGATTCGATGTGACCCCGGCGTCACCAAGAGGGTCGCTGCATCGGGCGATGGTGCAGAAATGTTAGGCGGGCGGCACCGTCCTCCGGGAGGGCGATGGGCGCCGCACACAGGATAATATTGTGGGCCAGGCACGGAGCTGCAGAATTATCCTGCCGCTCCGGTCGCCATGTTGGCCACGCCCCCCAATTGAAAACCATTTCAAGTGAACAACATCTCTTCGAAGTCCCTTTATATATATTCTGCCTAAGATACATAAAGGTGGACCCCTCCCTCCAGGAAGAACCATTATCTCAGGTATTGGTGGTCACACCGAAAAATTATCTGAGTATGTTGACCAATTTTTAAAACCATTAGTTATAAATTTACATCATATATCCACAACACTAGAGATATTTTGAACAAATTGGAGGATACCACTTGGGATGGCAACATGTTATTTGTCTCTCTAGATGTTGTACGTTTATACACGAGCATTCAGCATAACTATGGTTTAAGGGCTATGGACTGCTTCCTAAATTCCAAAAGCGCAAGCTATAAGGAGCACTCCAAAATTATAATAGAAATCCCTAAATTTATCCTATACAATATTTTGTTCTTGTTTAATGACGATTGGTATCAGCAGTTACAAGGAACAGCGATGGGGGCCAGGTTTGTACCCTTCTACATGAACCTTTTCATGGGGTGGTTTGAGAAGACGCTTCATCAATGACATTTTGATTATTTGGACTGGATTGACAAAGAGATGGGAGAAACTTTTTGTATATTTGAATGGTAACAATTTTTATGTCAAATTTACCATGAGTTCTAGCCACAAGTCAATAACCATCTTGGATGTATAATTGCTTATTAAAAATAAGAAAATATGCTGTAGACTCTTTGAAAAGGCAACCGTGAATAACAGCATTTTGCGGGCTGCTAGTGCTCACCCCAGGCATGTGATCAGGAGTATCCCTTATGGGGAAATTATGAGAATCAGGAGATATTGTAGTGAAGATCTAGATTTCAAGAATTAATAAAAAAATTGGGAGAACAGACTTAAGAGACGTGGTTATGACAGCTCCAATTTGGGAAATACAAAAAACAGGATTCAACATATAAGGAGAAGCACGACTTTGGAGAAAAAATCCAGAGTAAGTGAGGGGAATAATTTAGCTCTGGTAATGACACATAATGTCCAACATAGTGAAATCTACAGAATCATCCAACATTAGGATGTTTTGAAAGGGGTACCTGGCCTATCCAATGTACTCACAAACTCACAAATAAACCCAAAGTGATATATTGAAGAGGCCAGCCTATTGGTAACCTAGTCTGCTGTAAATACATATCCCCTAAAATAAAGAAATGGATACCAAATCAACATAAAGGCAACTTTAAAATGGTCTTTCATGAGGGACCATCTGTATGAGATAAATATTACTCAATGGTAGCTCATTAACCAATAGTTGATTTGTCTCTGTACTAATGAATGGTTACTACGGTACAAGGGAGGAAATTGCAAATTAGGAATTGATTCAGAATGACCATGTGGAAAAGGATATTCAAGGCATAAATAATGTTACATTACTGATTAGTTATTGGGGTGACATTCGTTAATGAACCAGACAAGGTTATATTGCAAGCGTTGTTATGTGTAGAGTTATGCTGTTTGAGGAAATTCATGAACAACTTTTTTCTTTTAATATGTTTATTGTATAACAAAAAATATGAAAAGAAAAGAGCATATCACAGCACATTGCACGATCGTCCAGGTAGTCCACTAGTGTACACATTTGGTAAGACATTATACATAATACAAGGTATTTATGGTGTAACTTAGTGTATATAAGGGGGAGGGAGGGGATAACATATAGACACACATTTATCAGTACTTTAACATAACCAGCCGTTTCTGTCTGTATCTAGTGCACAGACATCCTCGGGTTATGTATTGTGACGATATCAATTAGTTGGTGTATTGTTGAGGGTGTGCCCATGTTGCGCGCTTATATCTTTCAGTTTCGTGAAGTCTGATCCTAGTAGGTTATGGTCATTATACTGTGATTTTTCTAGTGATTAGTGATGTTATGACCTCATATTGTAGGTTATGGTAGTACGAGATGGGGGCGGCACTCACTGGCATGCTATGCGCACATCAACTGTGATTCATGTACTGTGCCCTTGTTGCATGGGCACCATGTCCTAGTGACCTCCCTCGTGCACTCATGGGGGGTTGATGTCATCTTTAGCTTCTATTGAGTCTATGTATGTGTCCCATATTTCAACCCCTTTTATCTGTACTCCCTAATCCTGCAGCACCTGGAGACCCTGTGCTTCTGCTTTAGCCCATTTCAACAGGTCATTCCATCAGCACTGTGTATTTGGTATGGTCGGTGCCTTCCACTGCATTGCTAGCAGGCGCTTAAATACTACAAACGCCAAGTCAATACACTTGTGTAATTGCTTTCCCTTAGATGACCTCTTGCGAACTCCCAAAAGGCAAGATTCTGGTGTGGGTGACAGTGGACACTCCACCAGCTCAGCCGTCAGAGAGGTGATGGTGTGCCAGGAACAGAAAACTGGTGGGCATTCCCATATCATGTGGTAAAAATTAGCTTCTTTCTCCCCACATCTAGGGCATTCGTGGCTATAATGGGGGAACATGCGCCATAGCCTATGTGGGGATCAATAGGTTTTGATGCAAATAATTAAATTGGTTGTAGCGGAAGCATGGATTACGTGACACCATCTTGACCATGCTAAGCTCCATGTTCCATTCCCGCTGTGACAACGGCTTCACAAGAACATGGTCCCATTGAGCCCGCATCTGCAGTGTTCTCTAGCAAATCCCTATATAACTGCGAGATGGTATATTGTAGTCCTGAGCTCGGTAGCAATGTGTGTAGTAGTGGGTGAACTGTTGGTTCGTTGTCACCATTATGCCTTATCTTGCCTTTGAGTTGTTGTAATGCATTATAAGTTAAGAATCACCCTGGTTCTGCATCATAGGTGAGTGCAAGTTCAGAGTAAGGCATTTGTTTATGATTCCTGAAGATGTCACCTATTATTTGTATGCCTAATGTGGTCCATGATTCTAGGTCATGGTGTATGCTCAGTTGCCTTATTCCCTGTATGGCCAGTAATGGGATCCTGGGAGTGTAGGGAGGGATAGTTCCCCCTTTAAGGACGTAGCGATTCCAACACTGTCTAGCCACTGTCAACAAGATATTTGTGTGCCATGGAGAATTTGTGTTGTCCTGTAGCCAACCCAGTACATTAGTGTGCCCCAATGTCTCACGTACCGACACAAGTTCTATATTGGGGAGGTTTTGCATCCATAGTAACAGCCATTTAAGTAGCGCGGCCGCATAATATATCTCATAATTTGGTGCACCTAATCCACCCTGTGCGGGCGAAATGTAAGTGGTAGTGAGAGCTACGTGGCTGCAACCTCCTTTCCATATTAGATCCATCAATAGGCTGTTCAAGAGTTTAAAGAAAGATCGAGGAATGATTAGTGGAAGAGACGAAAAGTATAGAGGAGTCTGGGGAGAAAATTAATGAACAACTTATTGCTGAAATAGAAATAATGTTTGTTTTCGTGTGCTGCATTACATTAGTATACTAAGGATTTGATAGTTCAAAATAGCATCCATTGTATACGTCTGTTGGGTGCGTCGCTCTATAGACTTGAATTTATTAATGAGATTATTACTTGACAGCTTTGTTGAAGTAAGCCTCAGCAAGGCCTACTAGTGCAAGGGGTTCACCTTTCTCTGCACAAAGTCCTTAGACCATGTAGGAAGAAGTTGGCACAGGAACTGAAATAAAAGACAAAGTTTATTAACCTCATGAGGTGGTACTACAGTTCAAACAGCACCCTTAGGTAATGTCTGAAGTAGCATACTGAACTGAGAGAGCATGGTCCTTTTATACCCATGCAGGGGCTAAAAGGAGGTGGTACAATTATAGAAGCAAGACTTGTATACATGTAAGGTCATGTGGAAAATGCACAGTCGACAGGTAGGAGGAGCTAACAGTTTTCAAGGACTAACAGCTGCAGACCTTACTGAGCATGTGCGAAAGTGGGAGATGCTACATATAACTTGTCACTAGGCAGATTTCAAGAGTAGATAACAGAAAGGTAGGACAGAGCACATCGTGAGCACATGTCAGCATGTGGCAGAGAAAATGGCTGCCATGAATACAAAATGGATTCCGTGAAATGTTCACAATAGTTACAAATACAGATGTTTTCTGCTAATGCTTAATCTAATCGCTGCTAAACTACAACAGACGACCCTTTCAGCATTAGCTGAAGACATTCATCTTTCTGGGATAATCTAAATATTCATCTTGTATATTTATGCTCATCATTTCAGCTATTTCTTTATCTAACATATGTTGTGCTTTCATTTCTGTAATATTTCTTTTGGTAGGCATACAAGCAGTAATACACATGGAGCAGAACATTGGGCCACACTGAATACAGATACAGCATGTGAAAAATATTGCAATCATTACACACAAGATAATCAGTAGTTTCCAGCCCCAGGCAGAAGCAAGAGCCCAAAATCATCCAGAAAAAGTCCAAGTACCAGTCTCTGTGTGGATTTCTGCAGCAATTTTATGCAATTTAGATATTGCTTCATATATTGAAGGTGAGTGATCGGGAATGAAAACACAGCAACTACTACCGATTATGTGACATGCACCACCTCGGTCAGCTAATATCACATCTAGTACCATACGATTTTGGAGCGCTACAATCCTCGCAATTTGGAGCTCCTAAGTAATATTCCCAAGTGCCAGAGCTGCCTGATTGGTAACAGCTTCCACAACCCCAGTCAATCGTCTCACTTTCCTACTGTTTAACGCAGCACCCACAAAGGGGAACAATCCTAAATTAAAATCAACATATTGTTGCAGGCTAGTATCCGTTTGGTCTACCTCATTTGTACTTATTTCCCTTTTATATCTATTGTTAATGATGTCATTGAACAGTTTTAAATCTCGGTGATATGATGCAGGGGCCAAAACACAGGGGTTAATAGAAAAGATACATAACACACAACTGACCACCCAACAGGTAGTTGGTAATATCCATAGTTATCACAAACAAAATATGTATTATGTGAAGCTGTAAAACTACTATTATTTACACCCTCAATAGTTAAAATCAAGGTACAATCGCTTATCCCTACTGGAATTCGCCCAATGCTATGTATACATAAATCTGCTTTAGTTTTTGTAACAGAAATCACAAATTGTTCTTTCTTGTCAGAGTCTCTTATATTTGTGAAGACTTATGGTATTGAAACATTGCCGGTTGATACTCTTCCCATTCCCATTTAGTTCCTTTGGCTTGGGGATACCCATCTTTGCCTTGGTAGCATACTTTATTAAGGCGAAAAAGAAGTCCGCCCTCTGTACGTTTTCCAGATGCAAACAAAAGCTTGTACCAAGCTTGATAAGAACCATTGTGTGAAAAAGGAAGAGGAATGAAATGTGTTCCTCCTTTCTTTTGACGCGCAGGTATCATTCCACACACCCAACAGTTAGTAGTATTTGTAGCATTATGAGTATGATGCAACATCTGAATGAAAGTATTATTGAAGTACGATTGACGGTTCTTCTGCTCCTGATAGGGAAGCGTAAAGTAATAGTGATCCTCTGGTACTGGAGTAGTGGCAACAAAAAACTCACGAGCAGGAGCCTTCTTTTCAACAAACCAGGTGATTGTTGCTGTAACCACCAAAACAACAACAAACCCATAGTACTAATGATCAGTTTGTTATTCATTTTAGCAACAGTGATAATCGACCCTTTCAGAAATGGATTAAAAACAATCGTTGGAGCTCTTATCCCTGGGCAGCCGCTGATTTCTTCACCACGGGCCAAGACAGGTGTCACTACTCTAATGCATGGCTGATTCCCCACCCCCCCCTTGCCACATTGGCTCTCCGTTTCACTAACCCAGGGCGGTAGCTCAACCAGTTTTTTCAAAACATTTTCAGATTCTTTCCTCGGTCTCAAATTATATTGCGACACTCCAGAAGTCATATGGTCCAGGAAGACCTCTGCAGATTCTTCAGGTGATATAGCACGGCCTTTCTCCGTAGTCAAAATCTCTCAATGATCGGTCAGCACAGCAGGTTCCACCAAGGTAGGTAGCACTCTCTTGCAGTGAGTACTATGGACCCAATTCTTTCAGTTCGTCACTCGAACTGCTGTCCTTGTCGCAAGGAGCACCTGTTCTGGGCCTCGCCACCTTGGTTCCAAGCTGCTTGATCTTTCAAAAGACTTAATCATCACCTGGTCACCAGGTCGGAGTTCATGGCCTTCACCTGTAGATCTGTCAGGAAGTGCTTCTCGAACCTGTTGATGAATAGAAACCAAATTGTCGGTTAACTGTGCCAAATAATCATTCATCAGGACACAAGGTACATCATATACAGATTTTGGCTTAGGAACTCCCCAAATATTCATTGGCCTCCCAAATACCACCTCATAAGGACTAAGGCCGAGTCGGGAGTGTGGCACTGACCTAATAGACAATAATGCCAACGGTAATGCATCCGGCCAAGTTAAGGATGTGGAAGCCTGTATCTTCGCTAACTTCAGCTTCAAAGTAGCATTATACCTTTCCACCAACCCTGCTGATTGTGGGTGGAAAACCGCATGGAACTTCTGTTTGATCCCTAATCCTTTCAGGACATACTTAATAACTTCCCCAACAAAATGAGGTCCGTTATCACTCCATAAAAGTCTGCAAACACCAAACCTAGGGAAATATTATTTCAAAAGCACCTTCGCTGTGGTAATGGCAGTATTATCCTTTGTGGGGTACGCCTCTATCCATTTACTGAAGGCACAAACCACCACCAAGACATACTTTAAATTGTTGCACCGTTCAAGCTGAATATAATCCATTTTTAGAACTTCAAAAGGTGCAGTTGGTGTAGCAAACCCTCCCGCAGGAGTACATGTCCCTTTTCCAGGATTGTATTGTAAACAGATCAAACAAGACTGTACTACTCTCTTAGCTGTACTGGAAATTTCTGCATGCTCCCAAACTTGCGCAAGCAACTTCGTTATTGTTGAAGCTCCAACATGTGCCAGCCCATGTGCCATCTGAACCATAGGTTGTACAAAAGCTATAGGCAATTTCCATTTATCCATCTGCTTATTTCGCCAACAGCCCTCATCATCCAATTCTCCATCTTCAGACCATTGCTCACGTTCTTTCACAGAAGCAGATTTCTGTATATCTAATATGTCTTGTCTAGCATTATGCCAACGTTCAGCTTGTGACTTCACTACATACATAGAAGTAGTACTTCGCTGCATCGCAGTCTCACGTGCTACGCGGTCTGCAAGAGCATTATCTTGCCCTATCTTATCGGTCACTTTCTTATGTGCACTACATTTTCACAATAGCTAGTTTCTTTGGATATGTCAATGCAGTCAAGAGGTTATGCACTAATTCTCCGTGCATTATCTGCATCCCGTGGGATGTGAGAAAGCCTCTCTCCTTCCAAAGCAAACCAAAATCATGAGCCACTCCAAAAGCATAGCGGCTGTCTGTATAAATGTTCACACATAAGTCAGTACTAAGCTCACATGCTCGTGTCAAAGCTATTAGTTCAGCTGCTTGAGCTGACTTCTGTGGTATATGAGCTGTCTCCACTACCGTGTGTATTGCGGTGATTGTATATGTAGCTGAGGTCGTACCATCTGGCAACTTCAAACAAGACCCATCAACCCACAATTCCCCGCCTACATCTAAATGGGGCGTGTCTTGTAAATCAATACAACCCTTTGTCTGTTCATCGGTAAGGAATATACAATCATGTGTTTCTTGTGACTGAGGCTGAGTCCCCGGATATGGCAACAAAGTGGCTGGATTTAGTGTTGTACATCTCTTCAGTGTAATGTGAGGAGCCAGCAATGTCAACTCATATCCTGTTATATGGGTGCTAGTTAAATGTTGTGTCTTTGTTTGATTTAAAAGAGCATCAACCGCATGGGGTACTAACACCAACAGCTTATGTGACAAAACTATCCCTTCACTCTGACGTATTGACACAGCTGTTGCGGCAACTGAACGAAAACACCCAGGCAACGCTCGAGCGACAGGATCAAGTACTGCTGAAAAATATGCACAGGGGCGCTGCTTATCGCCATGTGTCTGTACTAAAACTGACAATGCACATCCATCTTTCTCATGTACGTAAAGTGCAAAAGTCTTCATGTAATCTGGAGTACCTAACACTGGTGCGGAACAAAGGGCTTGTCGCAGCTGCCTGAAAGCAGTCTCACATTCATCTGTCCATGGGAGGGGCATTGGAGTATCTTTAGTCAAAAGTGCTAGCAAAGGTTTGACAATGTGTGAAAACCCTAATATCAATTGCCTACAAAAAGAAATAAGACCAAGGAATGCCCGAACATCTTTCTGAGTAGAGGGTACTGGTGTGTCTAAAATTGCTTGAATACGGTCTGATGTAAGTGCACGGCCCTCCTTAGACAAAAGGTGACCTAAATAGGTTACCTTTGGTCTACAATATTGCAATTTCTTTTGTGACACTTTATGATGGTGTGAAGCAAGAAATGAAAGTAACGATAAAGTGCACTTTTCACATTGCTCAGGGTATCAGCCGCCAACAAAATATAATCGACATATTGTATGAGAGCCACACCTTCAGGCAAAACAAAAGAATCAAGTTGTCATTTTAACGCTTGACTATAAATACTTGGACTCTCCGTATAGCCTTGAGGAACTCTGCAAAATCTATATGATCGTTTATTCAAAGTAAAACCAAACAAATATCGGCTGTCAGGATGAATAGGGATCGAAAAGAAAGCATTCTTCAAGTCTATCACAGAGAACGTAGTTGCTGTCGGGGGAACCAAAGTGAGGAGTGTCGTTATGTCAGGTACCACAGGATATTGTGGTATCACAATCTTATTGACTTCTCGTAAATCAATAATGAATAGGTAAATCCTAGTATCAGTATCCTTTTTCAGAATAGGAAGAATCAAACTGTTACAAACATTATACAGAACTTCCTCAACAACTCCAACTGCAATAAGATCATGCACAATTCGTGTGAGTGCTTCTCCGCCCTCCTGTGAAATTTTATATTGAGGCAAACGTGGCAATACAGCTCCCTCCTTAACACTAATATGTACCAGTGGAATAATCATTTGTCCCACATCAGTATCTGAAGTAGCCCACAAAGTACTAGGGAGTGAAGCTAATGCAATATCCTCTTTAACAAGACAAACTCTTTCCATCACAGGATGATTATCATTTAAAATAACAAGCACCCCTTCAGGAGAGCATTGTATTGTAGCCCTGGAATACTTGAGCATATCAAGACCCACAATATTGTCTGGTGTATTTGGAGAAAGCAAAAATGGACATGGAGCAGTAAATTTATCAACATGGAATGCAAGTGGTTGTGACAATGGGCTAGGGGAAGGTGTTCCATCGAAACCTATCGATGTAATGGTTAAGCCAGACAGGGGAGCCCTTGGAATCAATTGTTTAGACAAAGCGCTACGAGTAGCTCCTGTATCAACCAGAAACTGATCAGTAGAACCCAAAACATGTGCTGTAACATAGGGACCCCTCTGATCTACTGGAACTTCAACTGATTCCTTACCCCATCCTAGGCAATCCTATGCATAAGCAGAATCTTGGAAATCAGGCTGCACATAGTTAGACATCTGGTATTGGTTCCGTCTATCAAAAGTGTTAAACCCATCCTGCCCTCGTACATTAGCATCAACCCTAGCATGATCATTTGTGCTTCTTCTAGGTCCTGAATATCCTGAGCGATTTCTCATTTGTCCCCGACCACGTGAACACTGCTGAACACGTAGTGCTGGACAATCGGCAGCCCAATGCCCAAATTTCTTACAATACGCACACTGATCAACAGACAAATTCGAACGAGTGTAAGAAGAACCATAAGATCCACGTCCACCTCTATCACTACCTCTAAAAGGCGGACCATAAGCTTGAGCCAACATAACCTTCGTCTTTAATTCTTTAATCTTTTTGTCCTCGCTACCTTTTGCTTCTAATTTCTGACGTTCATAATACTGAGCCATGGTCAAAAGAGAAACCGGAGTAGAGGTAGTCCATGAACTTTCACTAGCTTTTAGACGACTAGCTATTCTTGGTAACAGATTTGCAACATATTTATTGACAAACAAATGTCTGCCCGTATCATCTGACAATAACTGACCGCTAAAATCATGAAATGCTTCTTCAAAGCGTGTAAAGAAATCAAAGACCGATTCATCTGCCTTTTGCTTACAAGACGCTAAAACAGTCCAATCTATATTTTTAGGGGGAATAATCGTTTTTAACTTAACTAATATGGCTGCAGGAAGATCTAGAATCAACTGATATGGCTTTTTCGCAGGTTCCCTATCCCCGTCCATCTGTTCTAATTCTTTCCATGACGCCCCACAAACTGCACGATCATCAATTTTACGAACAGTTCTCCACATATCTGGCGGTAATATCAATCCGAAAAATAAATCAATGTCAGCCAAAGTCATAGTACAAGAACTAATTGCTCCCTCAACTTCCTCATAAAAGGCGGCTGGATTTTTCTGCGGGTGAGGTAATGCTGTTTTAAGTGCCATTACATCTGCCCTTCCAAGGAGTATACATAAATAAAATAACCCTTAGCATCAACAGAAGTTTTATCATCACTTGTACCCAATCCTTTAGGAGGATCATACAAATGCGCAGCCTCCCGCATTGGTTTCGCATGAACTATCATAGTCTCATCTGTTCCGAAGTTGGAAGCTTGCACCCCACCGGTCTGAGATGTCTGTGCAACTACATCCACAGCCCTTTTCTCCTCTTGCAAGCGGACTGCCGTAGCACATAATTTCACCAACCGCCTGATTGCCTCAGCCACCTGGGAGAAAACAAAAAGACCATCACGCATTTGCTTATGATCAGCTGCTACATCATCGGGCTCTAACTCATCAGAATATTTCCGATATAGTTCAATAACTTCTGAGCCAAATGCCTCAGTAAAATATAGCTGCTCCTTTTCCGTCCACCCTTTCATGTTGTCTAAAAGTTCAGGAGCAGAGACAACGCTACAAATTGTTTTACGAGCAATAGATCTAAGCTCAGACGCGCGGTCAGCAGGCAACATAGAGCGACTGTCTCGCATCTTCTGTTGCTCCGAACTGGAGACCTTAGCTAACTCATGAGGGGCAGAAGGGATGACATACGGAGGTGGAGGGCGATCTAGTAACAATAAATCATCATGTGGTTTATTAAGGATAGGATAGAGAGGTTGCCTAACGGTGTATTGGCAGTTACCTGTAATTTACGTTCTTTCTCTTCTAGATCCTTAAAGTAATTTATTTCTTTCTTTCTCATTTCCAATGCTTTCACATATACATTCTTCCGCTGCTCTTTCTCAAGCAAGGCTTGCTCACGCTTCACTCGTCCACGCACTTCTTTCACCCACATTCATACACAGTCAAACATATCTTGCCTAGACTTTTGCTTACACATACATTGTTCCACATACTCAATCTTTCGCAAATCAAATGACCCATGCATAGGCCAACGTAACTCAGGATCCGCACGAGTGTATTTATTCCATAATGTGCTGTACATTATAGAAGAAAGACCATGTTTAACATACTGTATATATCTCTATTTGGCGTCCCCTCTGGGGGTGCCGGTTGCGATTCTTCCAGTCTCAAATTGGTACCATTACAAAAGCAACACATCCTACGAAGTGCGCTAAAAACAGGCATGCCAAAAATAGTGCAAAACATGCAATATTATAATCAAAGTAGCACTTAAGGTGCCGTTCAAATCAAAATTAAATTGGAGAAAATTCTCCTCATTACCTGCCTATATAAATTGCAATTTATATATCAATTCAAAGGATACAAATTGACTAGTCACCCAAAACACGAGAGCCACAGTAAGTAGTGCTAAACTACATTACCAAACAAAGGCATCAAAACCCACAGCAAGTGCCGTAAAACGGCTCTTACCAATCACAGGGTGTCCAGGTTCCAACTGCCAAGTTCTAAAATCGACCAAATGGTCACTGCATGACGAATGAACAAAAAGGATCTCAGTCGAGGACCGGCGCCACCTGGATGGTCAAATCAGAAAGAAGGGAAAAACGCCGTGGTTGCCAAGACTCGGGTCTCCTCAGGCATTGATCGTCCGCAACGAGATCCCAATCCTTCGTCGTGAACAATCCGTTGGGCGTCTGAGTCACCGATGAGTCCCTGTTCGGGCGCCAATTTGTTGAAGTCAGCCTTAGCAAGGCCTACTAGTACAAGGGGTTCACCTTTCTCTGCACAAAGTCCTCAGACCATGTAGGAAGAAGTTGGCACAGGAACTGAAATAAAAGACAAAGTTTATTAACCTCATGAGGTGGTACTACAGTTCAAACAGCACCCTTAGGTAATGTCTGAAGTAGCACACTGAACTGAGAGAGCATGGTCCTTTTATACCCACGCAGGGGCTAAAAGGAGGTGGTACAATTATAGAAGCAAGACTTGTATACATGTAAGGTCATGTGGAAAATGCACAGTCGACAGGTAGGAGGAGCTAACAATTTTCAAGGACTAACAGCTGCAGACCTTACTGAGCATGTGCGAAAGTGGGAGATGCTAAATATAACTTGTCACTAGGCAGATTTCAAGAGTAGTTAACAGAAAGGTAGGACAGAGCACATGGTGAGCACATGGCAGCATATGGCAGAGAAAATGGCTGCCATGAATACAAAATGGATTCTGCGAAATGTTCACAATAGTTACAAATACAGATGTCTTCTGCTAATGCTTAATCTAATTGCTGCTAAACTACAACAGCTTAAAGATGCAGCCCATGATATATGCATGATTCAGAGAACTATCGAAACATCATAATAAGTAAAGAACATAGATGGAGGATCACTTTAAAATTAGTTACGGGCCTGTCGTAGTTTGGACTCTTGCTCTGGGCAAGACTGCTGGTTAAAGGATGACTACGCAGGCGACTACGCCTTTCCTACAACAAGTCGCAACTGTCGTCCCAACCTTACCGGCTCACTAGAAGCACCTCAGCAGAAACACAAAAGGTGATTTGTGGCAGCCTTTACGCATGGACTTGAGAATAAGATATCTCAGGGAGTGTCGTGGTTAAACGGAGATTACCCCTTTCTCACAGATATATCATGTCTCATACAAACACAGGCAATGACAAAGATGCAGTAAAGTTTAAATAGTTTTTAGTCAACATAACTGCAATTTGCAATAAATTGCATGGGCTGCAATGATTAGGATAATGAATAATGCAAGAAACAGAATTGTGAAGATGAGAGTTATTATCACAAAGACCCCCGCCATCTTGCAATGCATAGAAAAGACATACGAGATGTAATATGCCCTAATACCCTAATGTGAAAGGCCTAACCTCCTACCTAAAGGAGAGCTGAGTTTGTTAAACCTAATCTGCTAATGCCTTGTCCATGAGAGGAGCCCCCAACCCTCATTACCTTGGAATGTGGTCTCTATCTCAGACTCCGCAGGGACACGAAGACTGGGTCAGCGTCAAGACGACTGCAGCATCGATATCAGCGATGGTGGCGATGCCCTCTGGTCGGAATCCCTCTGATTATCTGTCTAAAGTGTGATATATCTGGGGGCGTGGCCTGGCTGCCGGGCAAGATGGCCGGCACTATGTGAGGCTCTGCCAGGCCGCGGGCCGTTTATCCTGTTTATTTCCCCTGCAGGCGGTGCTGGCTGGTGCGGACTAAGGCGGGACCCCGGGTGAGTCCCGCTGTCATTTTGGGCATGGCGGCGACCCGCGATCGGGGCTGGTGTTGAAGCCCTGACTCGCGTGTGGAGGCCTAGATACGGGCCGCTGCCCGCGCGCGTGCTCCAGAGGGCGGGGCGCTTGCAGAGAGCGAGAGAACATATTGGAGGCCTGATCGGCAGCTAGATCGGGCCGCGGCCCCAGTGGACATCGCGGCCCTGTGGACCCTGCGGCTCTGGTGCTTTTGGTGATACTTGCACTCTGGTGGCCTGGTGGTGCAGGCGGGCGTGAGAGGAGCCGAGTTGGGAGCTGGCAGCGGACCACCTCTGAGAGGAGGTGGGACTGGCTCAGTGGATTGGTGGATGCCTGCTGGACGTGGAGGCCGGCTGCTGGCGAGTGGACAGGTGTAGGTGTCGGAGGAATGCTGCGGAAGAGCGCCTTCTAGGAGCGGCATCTTTGAATTGCTTGGCAGGTCTGGATTGGCGGACATGTCTTGAGCTGCCTGAGAGGGACTGGCCGGACGTGGTGGACGGGCGCTGGAGAGCAGGTGGTGGCGAACTGATCCTGGTGGGTTGCAGTTGGGTCCGAGGTGATCGTTTGAGGGCCTGGAGTTAGAGGGGGACCCCCGCGCCGGAGTGCTGGTTCTGGCTGGGGCCCAGAAGCTGTCCTGTGCACCGAAGACTTACTGTGCTGGAGTTGGTGCTGGCGGAGGCTCAAGGTAGTGCTGGCACGGATTGGCCTGCTGTGTGGAGTGTCCTGGCGCGGGCCTGCCGTCCTGGGTGCCAGCTGGTGGGCCGGAGGTGAGATTTAGGCGACTGTGAAAGGGTTGCCTGATAGCGGACGTCCTCAGATCTGGATATTACTTACCTCTCTTGCGTAGGCAGGAGTCGGTTACGAGCTGAGCTGGAATCATGGGCAAGGCTGATCAGCGTCAAGCAAAGCTCACCTTTGAGGGTGGGAAAAAGAGGAGTGCGGCCTCTGTCTCTCAGCCCTGTGATGCTGAGGTCGAAGAGGGGGGCCCGGAGGTGTCTGTGCGGTCCATGATTTTAGAGCTCAAGAATAGCCTGGCTGGTATTGACGCGAAACTGGACCTTGTCACTGAACAACTTGACCGCATTAAAGCCTGGGTAGATGATCACGATTCCAGATTTGAGGTTCTGGAGTCGCGTACGTCGGAAATGGAGGATGCACGTCGGGGGATAGAGACCAGATTGCACAAATGGAGCGCATTTTGGAGGTGATACGGAATAAAAATTAGGACTTGGGGGCGAGGTCGCGCCTCAACAATATTCGTATTGTAGGGCTGCCGGAGGCTACAGATATGGGTCGTATGGAGGACTTTGTGGAGAACATGCTGTCGGATCTGTTTGCGGGCGAGCTCTCTCAGATGCTGGTGGTTGGGTGGCTGGTGGTTGAGAGTGCGCACAGATCCTTGGGGCCTCGGCCTCCGCCGGGAACTCCTCCGTGCCCAATTATAGCGCACCTATTGAATTACCGGGATCGAGATACTGTTCTTCGTCTGGCGAGGGAGAGGAAGTCGCTGGTATACAAAAATTTGGAACTCAGTTTCTTCCCTGATTATACCCCGGGCGTGCAGGCGCTGAGACGTGCTTTTTTACCGACTAAACGATTGTTGAACCAGGCTGGAGTCAGGTTTGCTTTGTTGTACCCTGCCAAGTTGAGGGTGCGGCATGAGAAGAAAGTACGGTACTTCACGGACCCGAAGCAGGCAGCCAAGTTTGCTCGCAATTGCCTAGGCGGCCCGGGGCTGCAGAGCCGGGGGGGTCGGGAGCGGAGAGTGCTGCCTTGAGTGACAATGACTAGTCAGCTCTCTGCTGGGCTGGTGGTACTGGCTGGGACTGCTGGGGTGCGCGGATCTGCCTCTGTGCATGAGACCGCCTGGAGATCAGCTTTGCTGTTTGGCCCATGTGCCCCTCTTCCCTAGTGTATACTGGGTGGAGAGCTGTTAGGCCGGCTATCGCCCCTAGGAAGAGTCCTGATAGTTGTGTCTTTGATCTCGAGGAGTGGGTTTCGGGGTTGGGTGGGAGGGTTTCTGTAATGGTCCAATTGGGGGGCCTGAGTGGGAGGGGGGGGAGCGGGCTTTGTTGGGATGCGGGACGTCTGTCTCTATGTTGTTCTGGCTGTTTTCTTTTCAAGTCTTTGGCAGGTGGGGATGCGTTCTCTGGCGAAGCGATGTATGCATGTGGGGGAGAGATGGGGCGGATGGTGTGACTGTGGTTCGGTGCTTGACGTGGAATGTGCGTGGGCTCAATGACAGGCGGAAGGCGAGGTTGGTGGCAGCGTATGTTAAACGGCATGAAATTGATATCTGTATGCTGCAGGAGACCCATTTGGCGGCGTCTGCGCTGGGCAGACTGAGAGCTGGGTGGGTTGGCGAGACCCACTGCTCGACGTACTCTAGTTACGCTCGTGGAGTGGCAATCTTGTTACGTAAAGGTCTGCAGTGGCGTACTCGGGATGTGATTGTCTACCCAAATGGCAGATATGTCCTACTGAGTGGTACGCTGTCAAATAGAGCCTGCCGGATTGTTGCTGTCTACGGGCCGAATGTAGATGACCCAGAGTTTTTCCTGGAGCTGTGGCGCTTGGTAGAATCGTTGGGTGCTGGTGCAGTGATTTGGGGCGGCGATTTTAACGTGATTCTGGATTCTAGGATGGATCGCAAGAGTGTGGCCAGAGTACAGCACGTTGCAGCAGCGAAGTCGCTGGCGGCGGTGATGCAGAGTGGTGCGTTAGTAGATCTGTGGAGGCAGAAGCATGGAGATGCGAGAGAGGATACGTGTGTGAATTATGTTCACGGTAGTTGGTCCCGTATTGATCGCTGGCTGGGCACAAGAGACGTGGAGGCCTGGACAAGATTGGTAGATCATCTCCCACGCACTCTATCGGACCACTCGCTGGAGATACCCAGGTATCTGTATGCTGCGCAGACGTATTTTGCGGATATTGCACTGGTGTGGTTTGATGAGGCACACAGGTCGTACCTGGATGTACCGTTTTCTGTGGAAGAGGTGGCGGCGGCGATTCGCGGCCTGCCCAGCGATAAGTCTCCTGGCGCTGACGGCCTGACTCCAGCGTTTTATAAGGAATATGCGGATATTCTCGTCCCGTGCCTTCTGGAGGTATACGTGGAGTCTTTGGAGACTGGGTCCCTTCCTGCTTCGCTCCGGGAGGCTTTGATAGTAACGATTCTTAAACCTGGGAAGGATCCGACTCGATGCGACTCGTATCGCCCACTCTCTATGATCAACATTGATAACAAAATTTTGGCAAAAATGATTGCGGCGCGTTTGCAGCCACTCCTCCCCAAATTGGTGCTCCCGGATCAGTCGGGATTTGTCCCCGGGAGGTACACGTGTCACAACTTGCGCACATTTTTTGCGATGACAGGCTCGTTGGGGGCAGAGGACAGGGCGGCGGCGGTATTTCTCGATGCCCCCAAAGCTTTTGACTCTCTGGCATGAGAGTATATGTTTGCACTACTGGCCTGGGTAGGCCTCAGCGCGCGGTTTATGCAGTTGATTAGATTATTGTACACCCTGCCCACTGCTCGGTTACGTCTCAACGGGTGCGTGTCGGCCCCATTCCCTGTTGCCCACGGTACGCGTCAGGGATGCCTGCTGTCCCCGCTACTTTTTGCGGCGGCGATGGAACCTCTGGCGGCGGGGCTGCGACAGAAGTATAATGATAGGGGTTTGCAGTTCCGACAGAGACCTATCTTGGTATCTATGTATGCTGATGACATTGCGCTATACGTGCGGAATCCTGATCGAAATTTGGACATCCTATTGGACGAAATTGTGCGCTTTGGCACCTTTTCTGGCATCACGATCAACTGGTCGAAGTCGGTGGTCTTGCCTTTGACTCCGAGTGTGGCGAAGTTTGATTCGCGGTACCCCATGGCTTGGGCGGAGGGCCCGGTGCGCTATCTGGGAGTTCAGCTGAGTTGTGATGTTGATACACTTTGGCTGGCTAATTACGGTGCTGCAATGTCGTTGCTTGAGTAGAAGGTTGAGACTTGGCGCGCCCTACCATTATCGTTAATTGGGCGTATCGCTATTACGAAGATGGTGGTTCTTCCTAAATTCCTGTATCTCTTCGTTAATCTCCCACTTCCGCTCACACAGGGTTTCCTGCGACGCCTGTGCTCTGTGCTGATCCGCTTGGTATGGGCGGGTCGCCGGTCCCGCATCTCCTGGGAGAGGCTGACGCTACCGTTCGAGTTAGGTGGGCTTGCTGCTCCGGATCTGGAGTTATACTATAACTGTGCACAAGCGCACTTTGCATACGATTGGTTGCATCCGATTTGATACTTGCCACATTTGGCGGCCGAGAGCGATGCGGTGTGCCCGGATGGATTGCTGTGTGTGCTTGGGGGCCGGGCTCGGCCTAAGGGAGTTGATACGGTGGCATATACAGCGAGAGCGTTGGGGATGCTGATGCAGCGTTCTGGGGTTAATGCGCCGTTTGCTCCCTCGTTGCCCGTTATGGCGGTCGCTGATGCTCAGATGTTCCAAGACGGCGGGGTTTTCTTCGAGATGCGGGCTTGACGGGGCTAGGGGACTGGTTTGTGGTTGGTCGCCTGATTGGCCTTTCGGAGGTGCTAGATGCCAGTGGCGGGATGGCGTTGCAGCGAATGTATGCTCTCAGGGTTCGTGCTTTGCTGCGGGCTCGATTTCTAGGCGCACCGGAGGCGCCCGCGGAGTTCATGCTCTGGAGGTGCTGTGCTGTGCGCGGTCGCCGAGTAAGCTAGTTACCAAACTGTATAACTGCATACAGGAGCAGAGAGGCGGCTCTGAGGAGTCCTCTAGGGTCATGTGGGAGAGAGACGTGGGGGAACCTATCACAGAGGCAATGTGGCGAGGCTGTTGTGCCCACATGAGAGTGCTGTCCCCGAATTATAGGTTACCGCTGCTGCACTTTATGTTTTTGCATTGTTTATATTATACACCGAGTGGGCTCCGCTCCATGGGTTCGCGCGCAGATGTGTGCTGTGAGCGTTGTCATGCGCCGGATGCGGGTTTTCTGCACCTGGCGTGGGAGTGTGTGGAAGTTCACGCTTTTTGGGTGGAGGTTTTGCATACAATTGTTGTAGTAACTGGCTCTGAGATACCCATCTCCCCTAGGGTTGCGCTGCTTGGGTCTGTAGATGAGATTAAGGTACCGCATAGGCGGCTGGTGGGCTTACTTTGCTACTGGCCAAGTGTAGAGTTGCAATGTGCTGGGGCAGGGGGCGGGTGCCACGTAGATCTGAATGGCTGCGGGATGCTGCCTTTTGTCACAATCAGTTGACGGTCTTTTGGGAGCTTATGCCTGAAGGTTCCCGGCCGAGGGATATCTGGGCTCTGCTGAGTGAGTACCTGACGTCTAGAAATAAGCAGGCAGAATGATATGAGTTTGCCCGCGCTTGATGCTTCCCTAGCCCCCCCTGACTGGGTTAAAGATTGCGTATTGATGAGGTCAGCTGGTGTAGCCTGGTTGTGTGCCCTACCTGCCTATGTTGTTTTTTTTTTTGTTGCTTCACCCCTCTTTCGTTGGTATATTGACTCTGATGTTTGATGCGACAAACCTCCTGGACCGAATATGCGGACTATGTCGAATGGAAGCCCGGCGGGATGGGCCGAAGATGTGGCCCCCGATATTGATGCATAATGTGAGAAACACTTGGAGTTTTGCTGACCGGGATAAATGCTGAAGTTGAGGCGGGTTGTAGTATGTACAGTTTGTTGCTATAATGGAGGGGTTTGTTTGTGTTATTGCTCGTTTTGTATCATGCAAAACTCAATAAAAATATATTTAAAAAAAAAAAGTGTGATATATTTATACAGATCTACAAGTCCCCTGACGTAGGTGTGTTCCCAAACAATAGATAACAGTCATGCTTGGGACGGCAATTAATATAAACAATCCCTCGAAAGTATAGAGAGGAAAAATCCCTAAGTGTGAACACCTACTGTTTGTTTGTCTTTGTTGCTTGATCCTGACGCCTTAGCGCAGTGACACTGATAATGTAACTCATAACAAGTGGCCTAACTATAAACAAAGATAGCCATCTTAGAAGAATTAAATAATGAAATGGGCTAAGACAGAGCAAGCTAAGTAGGTTAAAAGTCACTAGGTGACGGGGGCACGAGTCTGCAAGCCGTAGGCTAAGCTAACTCCTGTTATCCCATTAAAACGAACTAGGATTCACTACACCCTTCCCATTGCTGTAACAGGTATGATGAAGGTACAGGAACTCAAACTCTAAAATTGCTCGGAACTAAAATCTAAAAGCATAAAAACAAGCTAAAATATCTTTAAAATGTGTTAAAAAGATATTAAAAACAAATCTGCTAAAAACACATACAAAGATGTTAATGTCAACCATGACAAGCACAGCGTGTCAAAGCAAGTTAATGTAAATGCATAATTTTGAATCGGGAATGGCAAGCCAATTCATCAATCATTTGCTGTACGCATGATCTTGAAGAGTGTCATCGAAGTCACCAACCAAGGACCTAAAAAATGAGTTAACATCATCTGAAGTCAAATCGAGTGCTGGGTGGACAAACGGATCCACAGAGCAGTAGTGAGCAGTGTTTCCTGGTGTAACTTTATCCGTTGCAGTGTCCTCATCCGCGGTGGATCTCAAAACGGAAGGCTGATAGGTGACCTCGCGCAGCAACCTCAGTCTCAAGGGATATGACCGTGTATGAACCCTCATCGGGGACATCAGCAGTTCGTGGTCCACAGGAGATGTCAGTGCAACAGCAAGACAGACCATAGGCAGATGTTTAAAGAGACACCATATGCAGCGGAAGACTGGTTTTACGCACCAGAGAAGGGGCCGAAATGACAACGACCAGTCATGCTCCAGTTCCACCAGCAAGGGTGCACCGAAGATCCGAACCATGCGCTCACGGCACAGTGGAGTTGGTGGGAGCGGCTCCATTGCTCTGTGTAGCTGGAAAGAAACAACCACTGCGAATCAGAAGAAATAGCAGTAGTAGTCTGCCATTCAAAGCCAAAATAATTGGAAAGCCACCAAACACACTTGAAAAGAGCGAATGGAGGGCTGGTGGGATGACTCCGAAGACAGTCTGGAAGATGGACACGAAACCAGACCTGACAGCCTTAAAAAAGTGAACAATCCCAGTGGTGCTCAAAGCATTGAATATTCTGGATACCAATTCTCCAAAATGCTTGGGGAAGTTGGTATTTAATAGGGATTGTATCTTGGCTGATGATCTCGCAATCTGGAGAGCATACGTCTCCTTTGTGGCTGTCAAGGCGACCTGTTTTTGAAACAATAGCGCCTTTAGCCTGCTCAGCTTGTCATAGTTCACATTAATAGTATCTATGTGGGGCCATATGTCAGATACTTTTATCTCTCGTGTGGGGGGAAACAAAACATGTCCACAATGCGTAACGACCTTCGAGACCGAGATTGCGCAGGCAATTCCTGGTCGCATGTCGCAACAACTTTGATCATTCAGCAACACATAACTTCCATTGGAAAGTACATGAAATACTGGGTGAATCAAAGGGACGGGAGTACCCATCAGCAAACAGGCCAAATTTGCGACCCCCGCATTGCAGAGACCGTGAAGAGACACCTGCTTCCATATCATAGAATGACGAACAGCGGTCTCACATTCGCTTCCGCTAAGAAAGATCAATCCTGTTGGACAGTGTATTCATGCCGTTGTCGACAACAGCTAACGCCTTTTCTAAATTTTCTTTATCCAAATGCCTTAATCGTGCAGCAGCCTCAATCTGGGAAAGTTTCCAAATTTTATTGTACAGAGCATATAAAAACCTTTTTGAGCGCTTTTTCCCAGGACCCAGCAGAAAATCCAGCAAGTCTATATCTTCAGAAAGTGTATTCAGGTGTTTCTTAACTGCGGCTAACGTGTTGGTCTGTACCCATTGCTGGAACACCTTACCCACTCTGTATGTCGTAGCTATACCTGTATGTTGACCCGATACAAAGCGAGGGTCTGGTCTGTTAATTGAGAAACCCCCTGAAGAGTTCAAAACACGCGCCTGACACTCATTAGTGTCAGTTGGCCAGATTAACCACCCGTCGGGACTAGAAAGTGAAGAATTATAGGCACCAGCCCTAACCATTTCATCTAGCTTGTCCTCGGTGATATTGAGGAAGCATTGCCAATCTTAAATCTTGCCGGGGTAGGGATACTGGGCGTGTTCTTTAATTTTTGCTAACCCCAGACAGGATGTCTGCTAAATAGTGTCATTTAAAAAAATTATTTGCACAGGAATCAGGCATGCTCGAAATAAAGCCTCCCTACCCTGTATCTGCCAATCTTGCGTTCCCCATATACTTTTCAAATCAATAGTGCCCTTCCAGTATTCGTAACTTTCAACTGCGAGCCGGGAAACAAAGGGATCTGAATAAATCAGTTTTTATCAGTTAGCAACATTTTCCTAATTTGTGCCGGAGGTATTTTAAAATAATACGACTCTGCTTTTCTTGTGTCATGCCCAGAAAAGTATGTAAATTTATCACTAAAGTACTTTGGGCTCCCTACCGGTGGTGTAGAACAGTGTTCCCACTGTGTGTAGTTTAATACTGGCCTGTATCTAGTGGCACGATGTAGCTAGTAATGTCCCCAATTGTTATAGCAGAACATTTCCCCATAATTCATTGTATATTCATATACATCATCACTTTCAAAAGCGGAATAGTCCCTTATTTCAGTTAGCATGGAATCAACTGTTTGGACATCCCAATCATCAGAGACAACATCAGGTGTAATTACATCAGTCATTGCAATTTTGAACACGTATGGTATTTGAATAATTTAAGTAGGCCCGTATATATCGATTGTATTTTGTCCCACACAATCCAATCAGAAATCGGTATTGCTGTAATATTCACAGGGGACAAATCTCTTTGGACCTTATGTGAAGAATGATGTGGAGTTAAAACCTTATCAACAGGCTCCACAGAGGAACGATCAGGAATATAGTGACCATTTATAAGCAAAAAGAAAACATTCACAAAACCAATCCATAAAAATAATACAAAAAATGTCAAACAGAACCATAAGTAGTTCCATGGGTATTTCAAATAGTTCTTTTTAAGCCATTGATACAGCTTACTACTTTTTGAAACATTGTCAATCACAGTAGTGGATGAGTCTGAAGAAAAATCATCAATGTCAATGAAATAGCCAGAGGCAGTCTCTGCAAACACGGGAGCCAGTGCACCATCCGTACTTTGTTCCACTTCATGTGGGGGCTCTTGGTAGACAGTGTTGTTAGTCTGTGATGTGTTTGTGTAGAAAACAGCTAGATCTTGAACCATGGTGGTCACTGAAGAAGTGACTGGAACCAGCAAGAGTTCATTTTCTGCCCTCCCCATGGTCACGGAGGTGTCTGGAACAGCAGTTGACATTGTTGCATAGTCTGTAGTAGTGATTTTCATCCTACTATGTAGATGTATGTCCTGTTGGGCAGTGAGAGGGGATCGGAACCACCCAAGGGACCTCTTGGTCTACTGTGAAGGATCGGCCACATGGTGTAGTTTGATGTCATCAATGGAGATGAATCTGTTTGTTTTAGAACCAGACAGTCGTGGTAAGATGACAGTCCTGGTGCCTTTTATCCCCAAGACCGGTACAGGTGCTCTGTATGATGGACCGAACTCCTTCTTCACTGCGATCTTCTCACCAACCAGATCCCCAACTTTAGGAATCCAGCCAGTCGAAGTTTTCGCTAAATCCCTTACTCCTAAGGTGGCAGCAGTTGCAGATGATTTATCATCACGAAATTGCTGAAGCTCCTGTAAAACAGTGAGACTTAATTTATGTCAAATGGTGTTTCTGCTGCCACCATACCAGGGGCATCAAGATCTGGGACATATATAGGTATCCCTAGGAGAACCTCATATGGAGTGCGTCCCCTCCAAGGACCGTCTTGGCAGATTATTCAGTGCTCTCTGGACCCCATATAGGTGATGTAACCAACTGCAGCCTGAACCTAATACTCGAGGTGTTAAGGACTGCTTTAGATCACGATTCGGCCTCTCCCCGACCAAATTTCCCTCGGGATGGTATGGTGAGGAGTAATGGAGTTCAACACCCATCATCCCAATGGTGTCCCTGAATGCCTTAGAGGCAAATGCAGGGCCCTGGTCTGAATGGAATGCCGCAACCTCATATGTACCGATAAAGATCAGCAAGTCTTTTATAACAGTACGGGTGTCAGCCGACCGCTGTGTACCCACAGGAATCTAGAACAAGAATCTACAGCGACTAAAATGTATTTGTATGCCCCATCAGGCTGTAAGGGACCACAATGGTCCCGGTACACACACTGTAGTGGCCTGTTGGACACTAAGAGAGATGTCTGCGGTGGGCGTTTGGTATTAGAACCCTTGATCTGCTGGCAAATGTCACAGCAAAGGACATACTGCTTTGTTCGTCTGCATAGACCAGGCCACCAGAAGCGTTTCTGTAGTAGTGTTATCGTGGCCTGTATACCAGCATGTGCAGAGGCTACACCCTCATGTGCTGCTTTAATTAGATCTAATCTCTGGTCTTCATTGGGAATCACTCGATCTCCAACCCCAGGAATTGTTGTGTAAGCAACATTCTGCGCACTGATATGGTAAGTATAGTTTGTAGGATATCCTTTCGGAAGGGGCTTGCCTGCAGCCGAAGCTTGAACGGCAGTCAATATTTCATTATTCAATCTCTTCTGTGAACGAGTCACTGCAGCCACAGAAGCCATAGCTACTGCTGCTTTGGCTGCTTCACCAGCCAATGTATTACCGGTAACCTGTACTCCTACACGTTGGTGTCCCAATGTATGAACTACATGGACACACGGCAGCTTATCCTTAAGATCAGCCACCCTCCCCCACAGTATTTTGTGTTTAATGGTGTTCCCTTTAGAATCTCTAAACTCGTTCAGTTTCCAATGATTGAGATAGTCATTGTATGACTGGACGCAGTAATAAGAGTCACAGACTATTAAAGTCTAGCATCCTGGCTCAGTATGTTCGAGCGCTAGAATAAGAGCTTTAAGCTCACCCAACTGGGCTGTGCAGTCCCCTAAGGTCTGCGTGTAGGTATTGTGAGGGTGGAAAACTCCATCTTCCATCACTCCGCTCACAGCTGCGCAAGCCGGTTGTGCTGAACCATCAGTGTATATGACAGTATGGTAGTTGTCTAGTGGCAAGATATCCAACGTGGATGTAATGCTTTAGCGTTAGGAACGCTTGCTTTGGTTACAGCCTCTAAGGCCGGCACCTGGGAGACAACAATAATACGTTTCCCCTGGGCAAGTGGTCTCTCTTTTATGACGTCCATCTGAACTGCCGTCAGAATCTTTTCCGTAGGTACAAAACGCTGTTCAGCTTTGGAGTATAAATGTGATTTATACGCTATTGGTACTGTGTCACCCTCATTGAAGGTGACATAAGTAAATCCAATGGCACCAGCAAATATTCTGATGACCAAATTTGTTTTATTGTCACGTGTGTGCAAGTGTTTGGCTTCTAGCATATCCTGTTGCATCTCCCTAAGGATGCGTGTGTGTTCAATTGTCCAGTGCATGCTAGAAAAATTGGGCTGAACCAAGTCATAAAGCTGCTTGGCCCTTTGTGTATATTCTGGAATGTATGTTCTGCCAAAATTAAAGAAACCTAGTAATGACTGGAGTTTCTTAAGTGTGTTTAGAGGGTGCAATTAAGCAAATTTTTCTAGAAAGTGCAGAGCCAGGCTCTTCCCCTCGTTTGATAGCTCATATACCAGGAATAATACACTGAGAAAGGCTATCATGCTTTTCTTAAAATTGAATTTGTAACCGAGATCTGCAAATCCCAAAATGATCCGATCAACCTTCGCAAGATGAATGTCAAGGACATCGTCTGTGAGATGTATGTCCTCCACGTAGGATAACGCCTCAGAATCAATATCATGCAATATTGATGTTACACGGGCTGAAAACAGCCCTGGGCTATTTTTATAGCCTTGAGGTAAATGACAAAAGCGTTTCTGAGAGCCAAATGAGAATGCACTCAGGTCCCGACCTTCATGTGCTAAATTCTGGCAGAAGAATCCATTAGAAATGTCTAGTGTTATTTTATATTTTTTACGCACTATATTGTTTATTAGTGCCGTGCTGTGTGAATTTTGTATAACATATGTACGTGTATGACTATTTAAGTGTCTATAATCAATGACTATTCTATATGAATGGTCCGGCTTTGCAACGTGGAATAACGGATTATTCATTGCAGATGTACAGGGCTCAATCACTCCCTGGTACTCAAGTTGGGCGAGGATCTCCCTCACTGGAGCTTTTGCTTCATGTTTAACGGGATATTATGGCTGCAGTTGGGGCGTAGACCTAACGGGAATAACATGACAAGGAGACTCCTTGTCCCAACCTACATGATTGCGATATAACGCAGGTGTCTGCGCTATAGCCCATTCAGAAGCATAGGCTTCTTTGTCTGCTTCTGGAACAAGATCGGAGAAAGAAGGCAAAATTACATCTTCCCCATGCGGGAGCTTGCGGACGTGTTCAGATGGCCAGTCTCTTTTGGCCAATAGGTTATCACTAGTAAGTTCATCCCAAAATATCACACTAATAATGCGCTCCACGTCTCCCTCTATCTGAATTTTTAAATCATAAACCCTATCGGGGGAGAACGCGGCCATCCGCTGTTTCAACTGCGATGTAATCGCTAGTTGCTGTCGCATCCAGATGATCTTTCAGACTCTGGCGACATATCGTGACCTCTGCCACGCTGTCTAACAGAGTCACTGCCCACGTCTTGTTCCTCAACAGTGTTCTCAAGTATACTGGCATTCTTAGCTGTCAGTGCTGCCACCTTCTTCTTTTTAAACTGTGGCTTTTGCTGAGGAGTGTTTTCTTCTTTTTTAATGGTAGACTGCAGAAAGTCTTTCTTTTCTTTCACGGATTCAGGACGTCGATCTTGACAGCCACCTCTCTCACTACATCTATCCGGTGCATCCTGAAAGGAACGAGAGGGACGTGAATCAGTATATCTGTCTGGAGTTTTAATGTTATGCCTATTTCTGAGATTATGGGGGTTATTACAACTTTGGAGGAGGTGTTAATCCGTCCCAAAAGTGACGGTAAAGTGACAGATATACCACCAGCCGTATTACGAGTCCATTATATCCTATGGAACTCGTAATACGGCTGGTGGTATATCCGTCACATTTGGGACGGATTAACACCTCCTCCAAAGTTGTAATAACCCCCTATATCTCCTTTCGGAGTTCTCCAGGTGTGGAGAATCAGCTCTCTTATTTCTTCTTTCTTTGAAATCTTTTTGTTTGTCCCAGCGCTTCTTAGAGCCCTCTTGTGCCTGCTTTGTACCCTCCTTGTGGACGGGACTTTGTAACTCCAATTTCTTTGGTTTGGCTCCCAAACTATCCCGTCCTATACTAGTATAGGTATCGGAAATTATTTTCGGTAGCTGTCTCTCTTGTTCCTGGTGTAGAGTTTCCCGGAGACGCTGGCGAATTGCCAGTGTTACCGCTTCCCCTTTAATGTTACTGAGTATTATTGAGGATACGGCGTCAAAGTTATGCATTCATTTCATCCCCAAATCCAGGGCTGGTGCAGCTCCATGCTCATTTTGTATTTGTTTTAATACTTCCGGTAAATTGGCAAGTGTTGGGGTACCATGTGTGGTAGTATATATGGCAGCAAAGACTGTACCCTATGTGGCACAGTCATCCACTGATGGAACCATCCAAAAAGGCAAGCACATAGTGAGCAGTCTATGTTTTTCCTGCGGTCCCATATGGGGAAACACAGCTTCCAGCTGATTAGTTTTCTAGGCAATCCAGAACAGTATTTTTTCCCATTCCACGGGCACTTTGCCCATAATAGCATGTACTGTTTGTGGATTAATCCCAGTAGCCAATTGATAACCACCAGTTACTGGCGGTGCTGGATGTGCTGGTGTTGTGTTCAATGTTCGCATTACGAACTGAACTAATCGTCTATATAATGTCACTAATTCATTGTATAAATTTCGCAGATCTGCTATATGCATATTCTGTATGCCTGGGTGAGGTGTGTATGTGGCAAACATAGGCCATGTAGGCCCGTCATTACTTAAGGGACCTAACCTCACTCTTTGTAGTACATGTGGTAGGGCGCCTTCGAACCAGTTCTGATGCTCTTGGTATGTGAGCGATATTTCATGATACTGGTATGCTCGGTACCGTTGAGGTACGTTCGCAATTTCATATGTGTGGAACGTATGTGTTCTTTGGTTGACCTCAGGAAAGGTGACCCAGCAGTAAAATGTTTCTGTTTGGTATGCTTCATTAGCTTCTATTATAAGAGTAACATCCCCACCCTCACCTGTAAGGCCATGCATTAATAAATGTTGTGTTAGTGCTTGTCTAGCATTTTCAGGAATGTCAATGGTGTTAGACATATTTGTTTAGAAAAACGGAACAGCAAAAAATGGGGAGTAAAGTCCTTTTATGAGTTTGAGCTCGAACAACCTACAGCTTAATCAGGTGTTACCTTTTCAGCTGAGGAGGATTTTCCCAAAGACCAAGGACGTCTCCGTTTAATGGTACTTAGGGTACCTGTTGTCTGTGAGACAGTGATAGTCGGGATATCTGTAAATTAGTGCCTAAACCCCATCGTTGGTGGCGCCATGTCGTAGTTTGGACTCTTGCTCTGGGCAAGACTGCTGGTTAAAGGATGACAGTACTTTTGCTTGTAGGCGACTACGCCTTTCCTACAAGTCGCAACTGTCGTCCCAACCTTACCGGCTCCCTAGCAGCACCTCACCAGAAACACAAAAGTAAAAGGCGATTTGTGGCAGCCTTTACGCATGGACTCGAGAATAAAACATCTCAGGGAGTGTTGTGGTTAAACGGAGATTACCCCTTTCTCACAGATATATCATGTCTCATACAAACACAGGCAATGACAAAGATGCAGTAAAGTTATATTAGTTTTTATTCAACAAACTGCAATTTGCGATAAGTTGCATGGGCTGCAATGATTAGGATAATGAATAATGCAAGAAACAGAATTGTGAAGATGAGAGTCATTATTACAAAGACCCCCACCATCTTGCAATGCATAGAAAAGACATACGAGATGTAATATGCCCTAATACCCTAATGTGAAAGGCCTAACCTCCTACCTAAAGGAGAGCTGAGTTTGTTAAACCTAATCTGCCAATGCCTTGTCAATGAGAGGAGCCCCCAACCCTCATTACCTTGGAATGAGGTCTCTATCTCAGACTCCGCAGGGACACGAAGACTGGGTCAGCGTCAAGACGACTGCAGCATCGATATCAGCGATGGTGGCGATGCCCTCTGGTCGGAATCCCTCTGATTATCTGTCTAAAGTGTGATATATTTATACAGATCTAAAAGGACCCCTGACGTAGGTGTGTTCCCAAACAATAGATAACAGTCATGCTTGGGACGGCAATTAATATAAACAATCCCTCAAAAGTATAGAGAGGGAAAATCCCTAAGTGTGAACACCTACTGTTTGTTTGTCTTTGTTGCTTGATCCTGACGCCTTAGCGTGGTGACACTGATAATGTAACTCAAAACAAGCGGCCTAACTATAAACAAAGTCAGCCATCTTAGAAGAATTAAATAATTAAATGGGCTAAGACAGAGCAAGCTAAGCAGGTTAAAAGTCACTAGGTGACGGGGGCACGAGTCTGCAAGCCGGAGGCTAAGCTAACTCCTGTTATCCCATTAAAACGAACTAGGATTCACTACAGGCCTTCACCCATTCCTTACAGGCAAGCTGGGTTTTTGCCAAACTCCTGTTCAGTGTGATGTACAACGGATTAAAATTCACTAATGGAGAAGGATTTGACAGCTTAAAGATGGTGCCTATGTTACACATAGTCAGTGAACTAACGTTATAGGTGAAATATGTAGAGGGAGAACTATATAGGAAAGAGTGAAGGGACTCTGTTTTCTTTGGACAAGTTGGGATGTTGCTGAACTTGTAACCTGTGCCTTTAGCATTTCATCTGCAAATAAGGTAGGAAAGTATGTGTAAATATGCCGTCACAGTAACACAATGATTGTCTCTGCGCAGGGGGTCTAGGTTCCCATTTATGAATGTTACATGACTTAAGATTGTATGTGGTGGGAACTTTATTCATGTTAAATATTAGCGAAGTCTAAAACAGCAGATACTGACTGTTGGCACAAGAAGAACCTGAATATTTAGAGTAGCTGGGGAAAGTCGATACTGCAAGACGCCGAGATACAACTAATGAATTGGGGCATTCCAATATGTATCTCCCGAGGGCTGTAATAAACTAATCATAGTCACCAACATGGTGAGACACTAGCTATCGCGGGACTCCAGAACATAACCAAGGAATTTGGGTCATTGAATATGGATTACTTGAGGACCGTAATACAAGAATTATAGTTTTAAAACTTTGTTTCTGTTACTAGGAACAGACTTTTGAACATCTGGTAAAACTTGTCATCCCGAGATGGAAAAATGTATCCAAACAAATCAGGGCCACGCAATAAGTATCCTTTAGAGTTTATAATATAAGGCTTAGTCCATATGAACAGGCTTTAAACACATAAAATAGTGGCAACCTAAAATGCCCAGTAGTAAATGAAATGATTAAGGGCCTAATTATGAGTGTGGCGGTCCTCGGACCTCCAAACTCACGGTGGCTGTCAGACCGCCGCTGTTGTGGCGGTCCGACTGCTGCAATTGTGGCAGTCCAACCGCCACATTATGAGGATGGCAGGCAGCCCCACCAGCCTATCACCGCCTTTGCGGGATCAAAGATTCCGATAGGTTGACGTCAGTGCAGGTTGGAATCACCCAGGGCAGCGCTGAACTCAGTGCACCCTACTGATTACAACCTGGTTCTCCGCCAGCCTTTTCATGGCGGTGAAGAACAGGTGCAGGGGGCCACATGGGAACATTTTATCGATTGAAGATGATCTCCACACCATCAGCACAAAATATCTCAATATGCAAAAGGTACTAGCCGTTATTCAAGCGGAAATTGAAGATTTTGATGCGTGCTCAAGACGAAACAACTTGTGCATAACAGGTGTGCCTGAATCAACAAACACTTGCAAGTAGGAGATATATGTGGAGAAGTTGATCACAGTGTTTAGTGCAGCGGCTCCGTCACAGTTGCTTGTGGTGAAGTGTGCGCACCGCAGACTCATGGCGTAGTCTCCCCCGGTGCACTGCCAAGGCTAACCATAGCGAAGCTGTTGAATTATCAAGACAGAGACACAGTACTTCAGCTGATGTGAGAAAAGCAAGACATCAGCAACCAGATAACATTTTACCTAGATTCTACAGTGGCGGTCCAGACGGCCAGCTGTGAGTTTCTGCCAGTGAAAAAGAAACTCCAAAAGGCCGTGATATGCTACCCCATGCTGTACTCGGCACTGCTCAGCCCTGGATCCCAAGGGGATGCAGAGCATCTTCACCACCCCAAAAGTAGTGAAGGACTTCCTACCGAATTTAACTCCACGCAAACGCGGTGGGCCCCCAGATGAACCAGTTGAGGCGGAGGAATTGTGAACCATGATGCAAGCACGGCTTCCTCAATTGCCTGCTGGAGGACGTGCGGAGCTACACGGAGGAATGATGCCAGTATGAACCTTTCTGGGGTGCTGGAATGCCCTACTTCATCATTTGAATGAGGTCCAGGATGCTGAGTCACTGCCCTTCCTGGCACCTCTGGTCACCCAGAGGCACTGGGAGCCTGATGACCCCCCCCAAGTGAGAGCAACCCAAATGGCTTTGTTAAGTAGAACTTTCTTAATTCAGACTGTCTGCTATATGACTGTTCTAAGGGGGAATGTCTTTAGCAATGTTAAAAAGCAGAAGCGTGAGGGGTGGATTTATATTCATTTTGTTACAGCACCGCCCAAATGTCACCCATAATGTTGTTAGTTATAGACACAATGCAACACACAGGTTATCACATATCCAGTCCAGGGTGCAAATGACACTGAGATGGCCAGAACAGGGGGTCGGGTAAACCTTTTATTTTGGAATATACGCAGGCTTAATAACCCCCGTAAAACCAGACTTGTTCTTTATTACTTAAACAAGTATGACATACATATTGCATTCCTCCAGCAGTCTCAATTAACAGTGAACACAGACTAAACGGTTGGTACTCGCTGGGTGGTGTACAGATTGGCATTGTCTTATTCCTTATATGCCCGAAGCATCTTAATACTAATTAAACGCAGTCCCCTTCATGGTTAGCCAGGCAGTGTTGATGATCAGGGCTGCCTAGCAATTGTACAGGGCTGTTTGTAAGGCCCCCCTTTACTCTAGCCAAATCTTATGCACCCACGGTAGATGAACCTGACTTCTTCACATTGGTGTGGAGACAATTACACACCTTGATAGTGGCCAATATGTTGTGGGGAGGGGATATAATATCTATTTAGATGCCATGATGGATAGGTCTGCCCTCACTGACTGTCACGGCAAAAAATCAGCCACTGTCATCCGAGAGGGTCTGGAAGAGTATGGGCTAGTAGATGCATGGCGCCGGCGACATCCATTGTTAAGAGAGGGCACATTTGTATCTTCGGTGCACGGGACATGGTTGCAATTATATTACTGGTTGATATAGAGGGCGACCTGCCCGTGGGTGATGGAGGTCAAGCACATGCCTAAAGCTTTGTCAGATTGCCCCCCAGTGCTGCTGCACCTCAAGCTGCCAAGCATGGCCCATGCTCCTTTCGCATGGAGATTCCGAGCACCAGCGCTCCTTGATGCGGTGTTCTGGGAGGGGGTGCAGTTGGCAATTATTGACTACTTTACCACAAATGAGGGGTCAGTGACTGGAAGGGACACCCTGTAGGAGGCCTTCAAGGTCACGATTTGGGGGTTTGTATAAGCACACAAGCGGGAGTACTTAAATTAAGGCAATCTGTAATCAAATCCAAAACACAGAAGCCAAACTGCTATCTCTAGAGCGTAAATACAAGCTCCGGTCAAAGCATGCTACGCCTGCTGAAACCTGCGAGCACCTCACAGAATTCCATGACTTAGCAGAACAGGAATCACAGTTCTTCTCAAAACGACATGTGGCGCGAGAGTATGGTGAAGGGGGTTGGCCCAGGACAGCCTGGCTGCTAAACTAAGGACCCCAAGGGGACAGGAAAACATAATAAAGATAAAAGATTCAGACGCACAGGATTGCTAAAATACGCCATCTATCTTCACGGCGTTTAAGAGGTTCTATGCTGAATTATAAAAAACTCGGGATACTGCTGCACTGGTTGGTATAGCTTGAAGATATCGCACAGCGTGGCTTTCACAGGGACAGCGTGAATATCTATCTACTGCAGCCTGTCACTGTGGAGGATTTTAAGGAGACAATACGACCCCTCCTAAATGGAAAGGCCCCCGGAATGGAAGGACTGACTGGGAATTCTATAAAGAATATGCAGAACTTCTAGCTCGACGCCTACACGCCATGTACGTGGAAGAGTATCAAAAACAGACATTGCCCCCTCTCTTCGCGAAGCGTTACTAGTGACACTACTGAAACCAGATACATCTCTTAAGGTTTGTGAGTCCTATAGACTGCTATCTTTAATAAATATAGATGCGAAAATCCAAGCAAAGATTTTAGTGACCTATTTACAACCGTTGCTCCCTTCGCTGGTCCTACCATCCGGTTTCATTTCATCCTGCTCCACTGCACACATCTTCCGTACAATATTTGACTTGCTTCATCAGTTGGACCCTTCCCCACAGACAGCAGCCGTTTTATTAGATGTCACTAAGGCATTTGATTCTATTGCATGGGATATATGTTTGCCACCATGACCCGTAGGGACATGCCAGAGGGGTTTCTTCATTGGGTGTACCTTCTTTACACAGTACCAGTAGCGTGGGTACACGTAAATGGACACATATCTAATAGCTTTCTCATAGTTGGAGGTATGTGACAGGGGTACCCTTGTTATATTCCCACTCACACCTGACACACTGCAATATCCACATGAATTTCCGCGGATGTTAGACACTGATCTGGTGATGCACCTAGGGGTCTGGATACACAGGGATCCTGACTTGGTGATCCACTACAACTATGGCACAGCAGTGTCGAAACCAGAAGACCACGTGTCCCGGTGGTCGGAATTACCCCTGTTCCTGGCTGATAGAATAGCAATATTAAAGATGATGATATTGCCGAAATTTCTCTATTTATTTGTAAATGTATCCATAATCTTGCCAAAGCACTTTTTAAAGAAACTTGGTCATTATTACTGACTTTGGTGTGGGCGGGAAAGCAGCTCAGAATCAGTTGAAATATACTTACATTACCATATGGAAGAGGGGGTTTTAACATACCTGGTTTACACCTATATTACATGTAAGCGCAAGCTCACTTCACTCACTGCTGGTACACAACACACAAGTATATACCACATCTAGAGGTGGAACATGACAATGCCGATCCAATCCTGCTTCAAGCTCTATCGCCGCATAACTGGGAGGGGATTCTGTGCATGGAGATCAACACAATACTATCCACAACGCATGCCTGACGGATGTAAGGATGCTCGGCGAGGGAGCTTCTGCTATATGCTCCAGCGCTGCCCCTGCTGTATCATCCTGCAATTTCGGCTACACAGGAGGAGACGCCGCTTAAACTATTCCACCAGACTGGGTTAAAGACTATGAGGGATGCATACCCAAACGGCACATTTGTATATCTCGGAAACCTCATCAACACTCTGGCGTGCACTCCACTCTTAAGTTTATTCATGCAGATTTAGAACAGCCATGCACCAGTTATACCCCCAATTCTCTGTGACTCCTCCTACCCTCACTGCTCTACGGGTATTGGTTACTAGTGACACACATAGACACTTAGGGGGTCATTACGAGTTTGGCGGACTGAGGACTGCCATGTTGGTGGTCGTACTGCCAACAGGCTGGCGGAGAAGACTGCCAAATTATGACCATGGCGGTATTCCCAACAGAATACAGCCAAACCACCACTGGCACCGCCATTGCGGTCAGGCCACCATGGTCAATGGTAGGTACCTGCAGGCCGGCGGAGACCATGTTTCCATCAGACATATTATGAGGCTGCACACCGCCAAGGTTTCCACCGCGGTCACACCACCACGGAAACCCTGGCAGAAACCAACTGTAAAAAAGGAGACACTCTCCTTCAGGAAGCCATACCGTCCGGAGCTGCCATGGAACCAGAACTACATCTCTCCTGCTCGTCCAAAGACTTCAGAACCAGTGACAATGACAGCAACTGTGAGTACACATACTTACCTGTCACTGTTGTAAAGTGTCAAAGTACCTATGCACACACAACATACCAATCGGGAACGGGTGGCGAGGGCGACACACACACGTAAGCTCACACTGACACGCACACTCACACACAGCCACATACCCACATGCACATACATAGTACTCACACTAGGCCAACACACACAAAGACACGGCTGAAACACACACCATCCCCCAGAAACAGAGAACAGACACACACATCAACACACAACACCACCTAAAGACACAACTACACCACAACCACAACACTACCAAAGTATTGTCAAGCACCCACAATACAAACCACCACTTTACAAATCATACATACAACACAACGTACCAACACCAGAGAATGAACACACACAATCACACATCCAAACAACGAGGCTTACGTCATACCCCGCAAACACACGACAACGGATCTGACATACCAATTTTCACACACACTCATGCACACTGTACAGCCACACAAAGGCATGCAGCACTGCAAATAACACGTCTACACAAACACCACACAATACACAAAACTACAACATGTCCCCAACATACACATGCCCATCACACAATACACATCCATCACTGGGGGAGAAATGCACTGCACACAACCACACATGTTGCCCAGACACAACTGGTAGCACAATCACCAATCACACAAACAAAATCAGCCAAGATATAAACCGCCCTAAGAAAATAATAGCAGAACAAAGCTGTAACCTTTGAACCAACAAAAGGTTGGCTGTGATATATATAAATAGTAAAAAAAGATATATATATATACATAATAATATACAAAGATAAAGGCCATAGGCCAGTCCAAATCTTACGAGTGCAAGTTGCACATATGGCACTTGTATCTGCCCCTAACTTGACTCCTGACTGCCATGTAACCTCCACAGGTAGGAGGGGCATTAAGGGGGCGGCAGGCACCTCAGGGATTGGGGGCCGAGGTGGGGGAGTTTGGGCTTAGGGTTGGGAGGGGGATCTTTGGCCTTGGGTTTGGCAGGGCTTAGGTTGAGTTTTAGGGGAGGGTTGGGAATCCTTGGGAGGGGCTGACTTCTTGGCAGGGGGAGAGGCAAGGGCAGTTCCGGGGGCAGGAAAGGTGGTGGAGGTGGAAGGGCTGGACTTGGGGAGGGACACAGAGCCTTTTGGGGTCATACGGGGTGGGAAGAGTAAGGAAAAGGTTTAACTCCGACACACAGGGATGGTCATGGCAAAAGGGTTTGGGTGTGGAGGGAGAGGGAGTGGTTGTCTGAGGTGTTTTGATGGATGTCTTGGGTACATGTGTGTGTGAGGTATGCTTGTGGGTGCCAGGTGTCTGTTGGGTGGATGTGGGTGTTTATGTGTGTTGGGAGGAGGGGGGTGGAGGTGCTGGGAGATGCCATGGTGGATGGGTGAGTGTATGTTGTGGTAATGACTCCAGGCACGGTGGATGTGCTACATGTAGGTGTGTCTGCAGTTGTGGTGTCTGCAGATGTAGTAACTCAGATCGATGTCTGAGGGTGTGCTATTGTGCTGATTGTGGGTAGGATAGGTAGTGTGGTTGTATCGGTGAATGTTGGTGTGGTGACTGCAGGTGTGTCAGGTGTTGTGTATGTGATGCTGGGGATGGTTGGGGTGTCAGGGCAGGTACTGACTGTTGATGTGTCTGGAGGTGTATGTTGCTTGTGTGCATGCCTGTGGTGGGTCTTGTGGTGCTTGTGTTTATCAGTGCTACCCTTGGATGTTGAGGTGGATGAATGCCTGTCTGTTTGTGAGCTGTGGCTGGGTCGAGAAAGGGGGGTTTGGGATTTAGAAGAGGAAGGCGGGGGGGATGGAAGACAAAGGGTGACTGATTGCCATCAGTGTGGAGGCCACAGCCTGAAATGATCTCTGTAGGCCAGCCAGTGCACTGTGAATGCCCTCCAGAAACTCATTACTCTGTTGTATCTGAGTTGCCAGTCCCTGAATGGAATTCACAATGGTCGACTGACCTACAGAGATTGACCTTAGGAGGTCTGTAGCCTCCTCACTGAGGGCAGCAGGGCAGGCAGGGGCAAAGGTGCCTGTGGCAAAGGAGACGCCCATCCTCTTGGGTGAGCGGTAATGGACAATTGGGTGGGCAGCTACAGGGTAGGTGGTGGTAGAGAGGGGGGTGGTGGACAAAGATGGTACTGGGGTGATCCCAGATGGGTCCGCCACCACCAGGGAGTGTCCACTGGAGGAGGATTCTGAAGATGATTTGCTGGATCCAGTCTCCCCCGTGGCACTCCTTTCGCCCTCTGGGCCACTGGGTCCCTTGTTGTCGGTGGTATCAGCACTCTGAGGTCCGTGGCCGACAGCATCCCCACTCGCCTGTGCCCCATCTCCTTTGCCTGCCGATGCTGATGCACACAAACAGAGATAGAGGGAGGGAGGGATAGAGAGAGAGAGAGGGTCATCACATTTTTCACATACACACATTACAACATGCACAACTATAGGTATACATCTCCTGGCAAGGTAATCCCATATTGAAACCCACAGATCCTACATCATGTCAAAACATGTTACTTCTAACTACCCCATTTGACATCTCTCTCACCAACATCATAATCCATGTAAGGTAGCACAACCCGAGCATCCCATCAATCACTTGTAAATCTATGTCAGCATGCTCATCATGCCCTGGCTAAAGCTGAATTATTGTCCTAATCCAGATCATAATTCCCCATTATCTTATCACCTTTAAGAAATGCAAGTTGGATGATAACACCATATCATGCATATTTTGAATCTTCACCTGACCAGTCCATGACCGTAAGTCATGTTCCATGCAAGTAAGGACAAGTCTCTTCACAAACGACACAGCACCTGCCATTCCAATCACATGCCTAGCTGATCCCTCTGTACATATATGACACAGTGGCAACAATCTCTAATGAAGACACAACATGTGGCAATCCCATACAGTTGCCATCCCATTTTTACATTCCACGTCTGGAGAACAGCTATGTCACTACATGTACCAAATCTTAGAGGAATAGCTGCAGTCACTATTCACAGATATTCCATATCACACCAGAAATGCATGTACAGCTACAGTGGCCTACCTAGCACACAAAAGTCATTCACTGACAATTACATAGAGCATAGTTACAACAACTAAACAAAGGACAGCCTACTAATTCCCAATAGGGCACATTACATTCCACCTGAAAGGCAGATACAGAGCCAAGAAATTACAACATGAGTACACCAAACATCACTTACACCATTCCTGACATGTATATTCCAGTAGCTAAGTCCAGACAACACACATATCCCACTGAAAAGACATGTACACATGATGTACAATGGACCTACATGACTGCTATTACACTGACAACATATCCCACTACAAAACCTGTTTGAAAAATAGTAGTACAGCTAAACCATGAATGACATTTTGAAATATGAGGTGATCCAACACCAATTTGTGTCCAAACTGCTCACATCAGCTAGGCTAAGGGTAGCAAAGATTGTTCCACTCTACAAGATCTGCCCCCAAGTAACCATTGAGACATGATTTATGCCACTAATACCATATGTTGCACTCTTATTGGTAGGGCATTGGCACATATAGCATGGACATTGCACATTGTCAAGGGTAGGACAGCCTACCCACTTTCCTCCTCCAAAACAAAGAGATTTGCCCACATTTCAATGACATGGGAATGCTTGGTAAGGGCAAATAGACAAAATCAGACACTCATAGTTGGATGTCCTTCCGTTACTACCTTCATATACCCCATAGTATGATAATGAAGGGACAATGGGGACACCACCACAAACCCATGTGAATAGTCCAATACTGGCCATACCTATTGACTGAATGAGATGCCAGCCTCACATGGAGTCAATACCTGTACCAGGACTCAGGGTAACTAGGCCCTGTACCAAATTTGTCAGGCACTATGTACCACATAATTAGATTAATGGACCAGGAAATACTAGATAGGCAGGATTATACAGCAGCTTTCATATGGCTGGGTAGAGTCCCACATGTGGCATTGTCAATTGTGCATCTCCACATGCAGTCATAGGTATTCCTTGACACAGGTGATCTAAATGTCGACATATGCAACCGTAAGCCAGCTTTCTTTTAGTCAGGCAACCTGAGTACTATGTGTTCCAGTAGTAAACATACATATAGCACCTACTACAGTGTCACAGCTGCTAAAGTGTGACAGCAAACACCTAACTACCACAGTAAAGTACATGGAGTCAGTCAGTACTTACCCCGTTGTGGCTGCTGTGCTGCTCTCAAACACCCATCCACCTCAGGGTAGGCCACTGCCAAAATGGGGGCCATTAGGGGGGTCAGGGTCCGACGGGCACCCCTACCTTTTTGGGAGGACATTCCCAGCTGGGCCTCAGTGGTCTTTCGGGCCCAGCGTCTCAGGTCCTCCCACTGCTTTCTGTAATGGGTGCTCCACCAGCTGTGGTCCCCCAGGATCCGCACTTGCTTGGTGAGGACACGTCATATCCCCTTCTTCTGATGGACATTGACCTGCATGGATGACACAGAGAAAAGGAGAAGGTCAAGTACACATGCCGATAGGAGTAGTCAGTACACATCCGTCACAGCAAGTAGGCGCACATACCAATCGTCTCTGCACACACACCTCCACATTATGCCATCTGCATGCATCAACACCCTCACAAGTTCACATGCCCGATACAACGTCACAGAGGACACCTTTCACACATAGCTAGGACATTGGACTCACCTGCTCCTCTGGTGCCCCATATAGCTGTTCATACAGGGGTAGGACCTCCTCCACTAGCCTCTTAAGCTCTTCCTGGGTGAAGGCAGGGGCCCTATTACTTGCAGGACGTGGCATGATGGCTCCCAGAGGCAGTACACAGCAGCTCATGTAGTGGAAGTCTTACTGGCAACAGTGTCAGGGGTCAAGTGAGCAATAGTGAAGAAGATGGCGGTCACGGCCACCACGTACATGACTGTCACTTCCGGCGTACATCATCATTGGCCCAAGTCCGCCAAAGACACCAATGTTTTCCAACAGCTAGTTACACAGCCGTTGCGACTACCAATCACCATGACGACTTCCACCGGTGGACTTAGGTCACTTTCACCTGTCCAGTCCAGTAGGCCAGGTGCCTGCCATTTGGGCACATTTCATAGATGGAAGTGTATTCTAATCTGCATCATTCACTTAATCCCCTAATGCGCTGTATATCTGTTTGTATTGCCATCATGTTTGTGTAACATAATGTGCAAATGTGAAGTAAAAGCTGTGTTGAGTGAGTAAATATGTTGATAATCAAGTACAGCTCCTCAGAGGTGTTCAGTCCACGGAAAGACATTGATCTTTACCAAAACATATGTGTGATTAAAGTGTGTATGGGCTGTACTGTACATGTCAGATGTGCTAGGCGTCCTATACAGATGTTAGATTTGAGGTAATAAACAAAGTGTACATGAGTCACAGAATAACAAAACAAACACCTCAGTAACACATTGATATAACAGAATCAGTCCCTACCTGCACATTGAGATTGGGGGTGCCAGATCCAGCCCCACACCTAAAAAGCTTTACATTGGTTCCTGAGTTTACAACATAAGGAGAAACTACGCTGTGAAGGACTGTCAAGTTTTGTTCTTGATTGTCTGAGGAAAGATCACCCCTCCTAGTAGCCACTGTGCCACTAGCAAAGAACAGTTAATGTGAAAGTCATCAAGTGTCTCCTTTATAAAATTCCATTTAGGAGAAGAAAGCCACAAAGGTAAAAAAACACCTCTTTGACAACCTTGTAGTTCTTGACTGAAGATGAAGATTTAAAGAAGAAGTAAATAACAAGGGGCTGAGAAAGAAGAGCAAAACGCAAACAACTAGCAAGAGATCCAAAGGAAGATTTTAACTGCAAGTTAAAAAAATCATGGACAAATATAGCAGAAAGAGGACGAGGAATGTGATAAAAAATAAGGGAAGAAAGGCATTGCAATGCATCAACCATTAGTAAATGCCTCCTCATTTATGATTCATACAGGAGCGGACATCACATGAAAAGACTTGAACTCATCTTCGGTTGGGAACCTCAGGCAGAGTTCCCAAACCCTACCACCACCTTGGAAAGTGCAGCGCATATGGCTTGTCCATACCTATTTACTGTAATTCCTGGCTTAACAGACGAAGAAGAAGCCTAAATGAGACAGTCTCTGCCCAGTACAGAACTCCAAAGCCCAGTTGCTGCCCTTCCTGTCTGACAGTCCACACTGATCAAGGAACAGCCCTCCAGTTGACAACAGAAACACCAGCACAGTGCAACCATGAAGATGCCCTTTCCACATACTGGGCACCAGGTCCCACAGAACGCTGCCTCACTATGTAGTTTGCATGCTGTCTTCTTGATACTCACAAGTTCTAATAAGCACAGAGATGCAATAGGAACCAAAGAGTAGTTTTATTTATTTCACATAGAAAGGAGTTTACCAATGACATATAGAAGTATATGTGATATACATATATATTACCTTCTAGCCGTCGCCAGTAGGTAGTTATAGTTAGAAGAGTGTTTTGTTTTGCTAATAACTTTGGCCCCATTTGATGAATCTTCGCGAAATTTTCAAAACTAGTTTGCCAGTCACTGCAGTTGCTGTCTGAAAGTCTTGGGGTGACCCGACAAGTGGGGGCCAAGAAAAAGGGGGGTCCCAAAGTGAGTTTTCCCCATGCAGTTTCCCATGTGGATTTTAGACACTACTACAGCCCGAACCGCTGAATGAAATTACAACAAAATTTGGTACAAATCTAGATCTTGGTTCAGAAAGAGAGCTATTTGTAATTTGGCATAAATCTGATCAGTAGTTTTGGAATTATTAAAGTTAAAAGATTTGCGTATATCTAGAGATGCCAATCCACTACAGATCCACGCACAACAGCAATGGTGTGATTGGCTGCCAGCAACCTCAGAGGAAACTTGAGGTTGTCATTTTGTGCATTGAGACTTGGTTCCCTGGGGGAAAAAATAAAAGTTAAAAGTGATAGAAGGGGTGAGGATAGAAGTACCCTGACCCCATGGGACAGATGGAGGGGTCTGTGGTGGCCCCTTCTTAGGTTAGAAATTGTCCAAAAACAATGGACCAAGTGCTCCCTAAAGCTAGGGCTAGTAGAAGCAAACCACTTCCTACTATCCCTCCCTCTACAGTGGATTCAACTTCTGAGGAAGAAGAATTCCCTCCCTGTGCAGAACCTACACCAGAGGAGCTGGAAGCAGACACTGCTGAGCTTTTGGGTGAAGGGGGGCCTGCCAGGGAGGAGCTGAGTGTGGCACAGCAAACCTGTCCCACATTAGAGGGTCTCAGACAGCAAGCTGTCAAACAGGCTAATGGGGATGTCAGTGACTCTCACAGAGTTTACTGGGAGGACAACCTCTTGTACACTGAGCATAGGGATCCTAAACCTGGAGCTGCCAGGAGATTAGTGATTCCTCAGGAGTACAGAAAGTTCCTCCTAACACTGGCACATGACATTCCCTTAGCTGGGCACCTGGGTCAAATGAAAACTTGGGACAGATTGGTACCATTTTTTCATTGGCCTAGGATATCTGAGGACACAAAGGAATTTTGTAAGTCCTGTGAAACCTGTCAAGCCAGTGGCAAGACAGGTGGCACTCCAAAGGCACCCCTTATCCCACTGCCTGTGGTTGGGGTTCCCTTTGAAAGGGTAGGGGTTGACATAGTTGGCCCCCTTGACCCTCCTACTGCTTCAGGCAATAGGTTAATCTTGGTGGTAGTGGACCATGCCACAAGATATCCTGAAGCAATTCCTTTAAGGACCACTACAGCTCCTGCAGTGGCAAAGGCCCTCCTGGGAATATTTTCCAGGGTGGGCTTCCCAAAGGAAGTAGTATCAGACAGAGGAAGCAATTTCATGTCTGCATACTTAAAGGCCATGTGGAAGGAGTGTGGTGTAACGTACAAGTTCACAACACCCTATCATCCACAAACAAATGGACTGGTGGAGAGATTTAATAAAACTCTCAAAGGCATGATTATGGGTCTCCCTGAAAAACTCCGCAGGAGATGGGATATCCTTCTACCATGCCTCCTTTTTGCCTACAGGGAGGTACCCCAGAAAGGAGTGGGCTTCAGCCCCTTTGAACTTCTTTTTGGACACCCTGTTAGGGGTCCACTCACACTTGTAAAGGAGGGTTGGGAACAACCTTTAAAAGCTCCTAAGCAGGATATTGTGGATTATGTACTTGGCCTCAGATCAAGGATGGCTGAGTACATAAAAAAGGCCAGTAAAAACCTTCAGGCCAGCCAAGAGCTCCAGAAGCAATGGCATGATCAGAAGGCTGTTTTGGTTCAGTACCAACCAGGGCAGAAAGTGTGGGTCTTGGAGCCTGTGGCCCCAAGAGCACTCCAAGATAAATGGAGTGGACCCCACACAATTGTTGAAAAGAAGGGTGAAGTCACCTACTTGGTTGACTTAGGCACTGCCAGGAGTCCCCTTAGGGTGCTCCATGTCAACCGCCTAAAACCCTACTATGACAGGGCTGATCTCACCCTGCTCATGGCAACAGATGAGGGACAGGAAGAAGACAGTGATCCTCTACCTGATCTCTTCTCTTCCACAGATCAAGATGCTCTTGTGGAAGGTGTAGTTTTGGCTGATTGTCTTACTGCTGAGCAGAAAGACAATTGCATAAATCTCCTAGGACAATTTTCAGAACTCTTCTCTACTGTGCCAGGCACCACTTCTTGGTGTGAGCACACTATAGATACTGGAGACAGTTTACCTGTCAAAAGTAAGATCTATAGGCAGCCTGACCATGTCAGGGACTGCATAAAGCAAGAAGTTCAGAAAATGTTGGAACTAGGAGTGGTTGAGCACTCTGACAGTCCATGGGCTTCTCCTGTGGTACTGGTACCAAAACCCAATTCTAAAGATGGAAAGAAAGAAATGCGGTTTTGTGTAGACTATAGAGGTCTCAACTTGGTAACCAAAACTGATGCTCACCCTATACCCAGGGCAGATGAGCTCATAGATACACTGGCATCTGCCAAGTATCTAAGCACTTTTGATTTGACTGCAGGGTATTGGCAGATCAAATTGTCAGAAGATGCTAAACCTAAGACTGCATTTTCTACCATTGGAGGACATTACCAGTTTACTGTAATGCCTTTTGGTTTGAAAAATGCACCTGCCACTTTTCAGAGGTTGGTGAACACAGTCCTGCAAGGGCTGGAAGCTTTCAGTGCAGCATATTTGGACGATATAGCTGTCTTTAGCTCCAGCTGGGATGATCACCTGGTCCACCTATGGAAAGTTTTGGAGGCCCTGCAAAAGGCAGGCCTCACTATCAAGGCTTCAAAGTGCCAGATAGGGCAGGGTAAGGTGGTTTATCTGGGACACCTTGTTGGTGGGGAACAGATTGCACCACTTCAGGGGAAAATCCAAACAATTATTGATTGGGTTCCCCCTACCACTCAGACTCAGGTGAGAGCCTTCCTAGGCCTCACTGGGTATTACAGGAGGTTCATTAAGAACTATGGCTCCATTGCAGCCCCTCTTAATGACCTCACTTCCAAGAAAATGCCTAAAAAGCTATTATGGACAGCAAACTGTCAGAAAGCTTTTGAGGAGCTGAAGCAGGCCATGTGCTCTGCACCTGTCCTGAAAAGCCCTTGTTACTCTAAAAAATTCTATGTCCAAACTGATGCATCTGAATTAGGAGTAGGGGCAGTCCTATCACAACTTAATTCTGAGGGCCAGGATCAACCTGTTGCTTTTATTAGTAGAAGGTTGACCCCTAGAGAAAAGCGTTGGTCTGCCATTGAGAGGGAGGCCTTTGCTGTGGTCTGGGCTCTGAAGAAGTTGAGGCCATACCTGTTTGGCACTCACTTCATTGTTCAGACAGACCACAAACCTCTACTTTGGCTAAAACAAATGAAAGGTGAAAATCCTAAATTGTTGAGGTGGTCCATATCCCTACAGGGAATGGACTATACAGTGGAACATAGACCTGGGAGTAACCACTCCAATGCAGATGGACTCTCCAGATATTTCCACTTAGACAATGAAGACTCATCAGGTAATGGCTAGTCTTATTGTCCTTCGTTTGGGGGGGGGTTGTGTAGGAAAGTACCATCTTGCCTGGCATGTTACCCCCATTTTTCACTGTATATATGTTGTTTTAGTTGTATGTGTCACTGGGACCCTGGTAACCCAGGGCCCCAGTGCTCATAAGTGTGCCTGAATGTGTTACCTGTGTAGTGACTAACTGTCTCACTGAGGCTCTGCTAATCAGAACCTCAGTGGTTATGCTCTCTCATTTCTTTCCAAATTGTCACTGACAGGCTAGTGACCATCTTTACCAATTTACATTGGCTTACTGGAACACCCTTATAATTCCCTAGTATATGGTACTGAGGTACCCAGGGTATTGGGGTTCCAGGAGATCCCTATGGGCTGCAGCATTTCTTTTGCCACCCATAGGGAGCTCTGACAATTCTTACACAGGCCTGCCACTGCAGCCTGAGTGAAATAACGTCCACGTTATTTCACAGCCATTTTACACTGCACTTAAGTAACTTAGAAGTCACCTATATGTCTAACCTTTACCTGGTAAAGGTTAGGTGCAAAGTTACTTAGTGTGAGGGCACCCTGGCACTAGCCAAGGTGCCCCCACATTGTTCAGAGCCAATTCACTGAACTTTGTGAGTGCGGGGACACCATTACACACGTGCACTACATATAGGTCACTACCTATATGTAGCTTCACCATGGTAACTCCGAATATGGCCATGTAACATGTCTATGATCATGGAATTGCCCCCTCTATGCCATCCTGGCATTGTTGGTACAATTCCATGATCCCAGTGGTCTGTAGCACAGACCCTGGTACTGCCAGACTGCCCTTCCTGGGGTTTCACTGCAGCTGCTGCTGCTGCCAACCCCTCAGACAGGCAGCTGCCCTCCTGGGGTCCAGCCAGGCCTGGCCCAGGATGGCAGAACAAAGAACTTCCTCTGAGAGAGGGTGTGACACCCTCTCCCTTTGGAAAATGGTGTGAAGGCAGGGGAGGAGTAGCCTCCCCCAGCCTCTGGAAATGCTTTGTTGGGCACAGATGTGCCCAATTCTGCATAAGCCAGTCTACACCGGTTCAGGGACCCCTTAGCCCCTGCTCTGGCGCGAAACTGGACAAAGGAAAGGGGAGTGACCACTCCCCTGACCTGCACCTCCCCTGGGAGGTGTCCAGAGCTCCTCCAGTGTGCTCCAGACCTCTGCCATCTTGGAAACAGAGGCGCTGCTGGCACACTGGACTGCTCTGAGTGGCCAGTGCCACCAGGTGACGTCAGAGACTCCTGCTGATAGGCTCCTTCAGGTGTTAGTAGCCTTTCCTCTCTCCTAGGTAGCCAAACCCTCTTTTCTGGCTATTTAGGGTCTCTGTCTCTGGGGAAACTTTAGATAACGAATGCATGAGCTCAGCCGAGTTCCTCTGCATCTCTCTCTTCACCTTCTGATAAGGAAACGACCGCTGACCGCGCTGGAAGCCTGCAAACCTGCAACATAGTAGCAAAGACGACTACTGCAACTCTGTAACGCTGATCCTGCCGCCTTCTCGACTGTTTTCCTGCTTGTGCATGCTGTGGGGGTAGCCTGCCTCCTCTCTGCACCAGAAGCTCCAAAGAAATCTCCCGTGGGTCGACGGAATCTTCCCCCTGCAACCACAGGCACCAAAAAGCTGCATTACCGGTCCCTTGGGTCTCCTCTCAGCACGACGAGCGAGGTCCCTCGAATCCAGCGACTCTGTCCAAGTGACCCCCACAGTCCAGTGACTCTTCAGCCCAAGTTTGGTGGAGGTAAGTCCTTGCCTCACCTCGCTGGGCTGCATTGCTGGGAACCGCGACTTTGCAGCTATTCCGGCCCCTGTGCACTTCCGGCGGAAATCCTTTGTGCACAGCCAAGCCTGGGTCCACGGCACTCTAACCTGCATTGCACGACTTTCTAAGTTGGTCTCCGGCGACGTGGGACTCCTTTGTGCAACTTCGGCGAGCACCGTTTCACGCATCCTCGTAGTGCCTGTTTCTGGCACTTCTCCAGGTGCTACCTGCTTCAGTGAGGGCTCTTTGTCTTGCTCGACGTCCCCTCTCTCTTCAGGTCCAATTTGCGACCTCCTGGTCCCTCCTGGGCCCCGGCAGCGTCCAAAAACGCCAAACGCACGATTTGCGTGTAGCAAGGCTTGTTGGCGTCCTTCCGGCGGGAAAACACTTCTGCACGACTCTCCAAGGCGAGAGGGATCCGTCCACCAAAGGGGAAGTCTCTAGCCCTTTTCGTTCCTGCAGAAACCTCAGCTTCTTCTGTCCAGTCGAAGCTTCTTTGCACCCGCAGCTGGCATTTCCTGGGCATCTGCCCATCTCCGACTTGCTTGTGACTTTTGGACTTGGTCCCCTGGTTCCACAGGTACCCTAGATTGGAAATCCACAGTTGTTGCATTGCTGGTTTGTGTCTTTCCTGCATTATTCCTCTAACACAACTCTTTTGTCCTTAGGGGAACTTTAGTGCACTTTGCACTCACTTTCCAGGGTCTTGGGGAGGGTTATTTTTCTAACTCTCACTATTTTCTAATAGTCCCAGCGACCCTCTACAAGGTCACATAGGTTTGGGGTCCATTCGTGGTTCGCATTCCACTTTTGGAGTATATGGTTTGTGTTGCCCCTATCCCTATGTTTCCCCATTGCATCCTATTGTAACTATACATTGTTTGCACTGTTTTCTAAGACTATACTGCATATTTTTGCTATTGTGTATATATATCTTGTGTATATTTCCTATCCTCTCACTGAGGGTATACTCTAAGATACTTTGGCATATTGTCATAAAAATAAAGTACCTTTATTTTTAGTATAACTGTGTATTGTGTTTTCTTAAGATATTGTGCATATGACACTAAGTGGTACTGTAGTAGCTTCACACGTCTCCTAGTTCAGCCTAAGCTGCTCTGCTAAGCTACCATTATCTATCAGCCTAAGCTGCTAGACACCCTATACACTAATAAGGGATAACTGGGCCTGGTGCAAGGTGCAAGTACCCCTTGGTACTCACTACAAGCCAGTCCAGCCTCCTACACACATGAGCATATGCAGATCCACAGTGACATTCAGCGTGACCTCCTGTGTGCTCATCCACCCACTCACAGACCCACCCACTCACTCACTCACACACTCACATACCCACTTACACAGCCACACAACCACTCACACAGCCACTCACACACTGAGCCACTCACACACCCACTCACAAACCCATAAACCCACTTACACACCCACACAGCCACTCACACACATACTCACCCCCCCACACTCAGACACTCTCACTCAGACACCCACTTACACACCCACAAAACCACTCACACACCTACTCATACACCCATACAGTCACTCACTCACACATGCACTCAGAGACCCACATAGCCACTGATAAACCCACTCACAGAACAACACAGCCACTCACATACAGATTCACACACTCACACACCCACTTACACACCCACACAACCACTCACACACCCACTTTCACACCCATACAGCCACTCACATACCCACTCACAGACCCACATGGCCACTCACACAGGCCCTCACACAGACACTCACACACCCACACAACTACTCACACACCCACTCACACACCCATACAACCATTCACACACCCACTTACAGACCCACAAATTCCCTCACACACCCACTCACAGACCCACACAGCCACTCACATACACTCATACAACCACCCACACACCCACTTACACACCCATACATCCACTCACAGACCCAAAAACCACTCCTCACATACCCATACAGCCATTCACAGTCACAGACCCCAAAAACCACTCACACACCCACTCAGAGTCACACAGCTTCTCACACACCCACTCATACATCCACTAAAACACACACACAACCACTCACACACCCATACAGCTACTCACACACCCACTCACAGACCCACAAAATCACTCACACAGTCACTCACACACCTACTCACACACAGCCACTCACACAACTTACTCACTCACCCATATAGCCACTTACACACCCACACAGTCACTCACCTGTCCACTCCCACACCCACACACAGGCACTAACGCACTTATAGAAATTGCAATAGCATATGTTTGCATTAAATGTGTTGTTTTAGTATTGAATGTGTGTTTTTGGCTGGGGACGGATCCGTAGATCCGCCGCGGATCATCCTGCAATGTAACTGGCAGACCCTTTATTTGTCAGATGATTTGCGATGGATCTGCAGATCCATTAAATTAATTTAAAAAAAAAAGAAAGACTTGGTGCATTGCATTTATAGAAAGACTATATAGTTACCCACCCTTAATTTTTTAAGTTTCAGTTTTAAAATATATAATAAGAATGAATGTGTGAAAAAAATGTATTTATAAACTTGTTAAAATGTATATTAGTAAATTGAACTTCTGGGTCAAATTGTAGTATAATTTATATTTAAAAAACATAGACATTTATTGTAAAAAACAATGGTTACAGGGACATTATAGTTAGGAAAAAACCTTAGAAATTCGCTGAATAAACAAAGGTTACAGGGGTGTTTTAGTTAGGAAATAGAATTTAAAAGATCCTTAGAAATTCACTGAAAAAACAAAGTTTACAGGGACATTATAAATAGGTTCAGATTTTGCACACACAAAACAATAGGAATTCAGGAGTTATAGTTACCTGAGCAAACTATAATTTACACCCCGCAATGCACTGCTTATGACCTCAAATATTACATCACTCTTGACTTGGTTAGTGACATCACTAATGACATGACATCTCAAATGACATGACTGATGATATGACTGATGACACTATCCAGTGAGTGTGGGTGTTTCGTAACGTTTCTGACACTGAAAGATATATACTGAGCTACTGCATAAGTTAAATTACTATTCTTTCTGTACTACTAATGAATGTTAGTATTTTATAATTATATCATCTGAACTATAATCCTGTATTTGAAAGCAGGTGTGCTATTTATGAGTGAACAAGCCTCTGCGCTGAGACAAGTTCCCTGTTGATGTATGTATATGGAATTGTTTTGCGACAGTCTAAGCTATTCATTGAGACTTCCCTCCACAGTGATGGCTGAGTATAGTTGTGTTTTATGACATACTGACCACTTTGCTTAGACCTATTCCTTTGTAATGAATGAATGAAGTAGTAGTTTCCAATCAATTAATCTGTTAACTAAGACCTCTCTCTAGGGTGATGTCTCAGTGTAGTTATGGCTTGCAACAGACTGACCTTTCTGCTGACACCATTCTCTAGGATGAAGATAATTTTACTAGTGGTTTGTGACACAGTGACCTGCCTTCTAGGACCTCTCTACTGGGTGTATGTTTTAGTGGTTTGTGTAAAACTGACATCTGCGCTAAAACCTCTTTCCAGGTTGATGAAAGGTGTTGTTTTGGTTTGTGATAGACTAGCCTGTATGGTTAGACAACTTACTCTGGCCATCAGTATTTAGAGTAGTGGTTTAGAAGAGACAGGAAGATAGGCTGATAACTTATTCCTGGGATATAAGTGAATGCAGTAGTCGATAAGGTTACAGTGAGCTCTCTGCTGTACGTCTCTCACATGTCTTCGTTTTGTATTTAAAAAATCAATAAATGCTATTTTATGAAGTATATTTAAGTTTACTTTGCTGGATGATGTCATCAGTGATGCCTCTGACCAGGTCATGAGTGATGTAATATGTGAGATCATAATCAGTGCATTGCGGGGTGTCTAACCTATATTTAACTCAGGTAACTGTATATATATATTTATATATATATATATATACATATTTTTGTGTGTGTGTGCTATCTTCCTTTTTAACTGAAATTGGAGGCTGACTCCAGTAAAGATGTATTTTAGGATTCTAACAACTGTGTTATTCTTTAAATCAAAACACAGTCTCAATGAGGTACATTTCAAAACAAAATACTGTTTTAGAATTCAAATGATAAAACATGTTTTATATATTCCTTAGACCTAATTAATCTTGAAAAAGATTTTAGCAAATGAGTGGTCAACAAATGCTTAAATATTGTAATTTGACGATGTTTACAGTAAATAAATTGTCTAAACCAGTGGTTGTTAAACTTTTGACGTGTATGTGCTATCTTCCTTTTTAAATGAAATTGGAGGCTGACTCCAGTAAAGAAGTATTTTAAGATTCTAACAATTGTGTTATTCTTTAAATCAAAACACAGTCTCAATGAGGTACATTTAAAAACAAAATACTGTTTTAGAATTCAAATGATAAAACATTTTTTATATATTCCTTAGACCTAATTAATCTTGAAAAACATTTTAGCAAATGAATGGTCAACAAATGCTTAAATATTGTAATTTGACGATGTTTACAGTAAATAAATTGTCTAAACCAGTGGTTGTTAAACTTTTGACATCTGTGGACCCCACTAAAACAACTGGAAGTCATGGGACCGCCGAGCCATTTTTACGATTTATACCTCAACAATAACACATAACAAATGCACATTATATAAACATTCCTCTGTAACAACATGTTTAAATATGAGAGTGACTATACACAGATGTAAGCCCCAGGTGGTCTTATTCACAAATTAATAGGTAATCATATGAAATCAGAGTTCAGAGCAGATTTCTGAGGGCAAAAGCATTAACTTGATTGACATCGGCCTCGGTGAGACACAGGTACAACTGAACTTTGTATGGACATAGCAGGAGACTTTTCAAGATTTTTGTGACAATAAAGGACAGAAGACCAGGTGCTCATTATGCCAGAGTACAGCCCGCCTAACTGGTACTCTGCCTGTGGAAGTATTTCCGTTCTGTTGAAAAGTGCAAGCTTGTCTCCTTTGCAGTATATGAAGTGTAGGTGCTTGGAGTCTATAAGTGACTGCCCATGTAACACAGTGGATTGGAGAACGGGCAGCCAGGAAGGGCCTTTTGGTTAGTGTACCTGAGTATAAATGCAAAGACCACTGAGCGCTTAGAAAACTACATAACTTAGGGTGGAGATACAGATGAATTGTAGAAAATCATAAGCAATTCAATATTGTTTTTAGTAAAAAGCTGATTTCTAGATTAGGTCAGAGCATGTTTCAATATGTGCACATTCACACATGATTTTTAAATATATTTTAATTCATTTTATTAATGCATATATGAAATACACTAGGGAGGCAATACAACATACTTCAAGTAAGTACTATTGTTACTTGATGAAACTAATGGCCTCGTATGATGAAACATCTCTATTTAGTTATTCTGCTCAAAATGCTTATGATTATTAATAGAAAATATAGGTTAGATGTTACATCGGTCTGAAGACCCCCTGAATAGGGTCCGTGGACCACAGGTTAAGCACTGCCAGTCTAGATATTGGTTACTGCCTCCAGTATTTTATAGTTGTGCAATGGATTATGGATTCTGCACTGAGGATAAAGTCTCATCTTTATTATCAACTTGTGTCATTGATGGTTTATAAGTTATCAGCTAAGTTCCATAAAGTCCTTTTTTGGAGTAACAAAATTTGCATTATCAGGATACTCTATATGATGTCCAAGAGCAATCTTCTGTTCAGCTAACACATTTGCGCACATTGTAAAATGTAAAGTCGCCTTATTTATTATAAACAGAAGAGCTAGCCCCACTTCTCAAAGATAGCAGAGCCTAACCCTTTTCTGTTGTTTTAGCCCTCATGCTGGTGGCTAACCGGTGCCTCTCGTGGAGTGCCAATGACGGGTGCAAAGAGGCACTGACCAGAAGGGATTGTGCCAACATTTTACTTACTTCTTTTAATTCCCTCATGTCAGTTGTGAACCTCAGGAGTACCACCGTTATTACCTTGTTTTGATTAGGGAGTCATTTAATTGTAGACATTGCCTCTGTTTTTGTATTAAGTTGAGACCTGGAAAGCATGTATCAAATACTACACTGGATATTACAAAACAAGCAATACAACCCAATACATTGAATAAGTCTTGGACGATATCAGTACAGGCACAGCAAGAATAAAAAATTCATGTTCGCTGGGTTGCCCTCTTTAGTTCAATAAGGGCATTATTAATAAAAAAAACAATCAAAACTTTCTTTTATAGAATGTCTCCATTGGTGAGGCCTATTGAGAACTCAACTATTTATGGTGGTAAAGAAGACCGTTCCTTCGCTACTGAATTAAGCCTTCATTACAGTCATTTCTTGTTCTTGGAAGTCCATCTACTCTGAAGTGTTTTAACTAGAGAACTTGTTGATGTTTCGCCTCTGTCTCAGAGTAACTCATGTAGCTCAAAAGGCCTTGTCGCAGTCAGGTTCAATCGTCCTCAAAATTCATTTGGGAGGCTATACTGTTATTACTAAAACTTTATAGGGAACTTTGAGAAGCTGAGCAGTTGCATCTCAGGAACAGGCACTGCAAACGTTGCGTTCATCAAACACAGCCTGTGTTTGTATAAAGCAAACTGTGCCTTCAATTAAAGAAACTTCCTTCAATGAACTTGGGATATCTACTCATTCTTTTTTCAACTTCAGCAACTTACCAGGGATACTAGTCCATGTTACTTGAATATATTGTACCTCTGTGTGCTGTGGTCCCACTGTGCTTATTGTTATTGTGTATGTATATACTCAATTCTGTGTCTACAGGGTAGTAAGGCACCTGACCACTGGCACCAACTTTTGACCGTGTTAACATTTGTTACTAATACATACTGTGTATACTCCCTGGAGGTGCGGCACCTTTCACCCTTACTACCCCTTGATTCTAACCCTATTTCTACGCTGAGAGCATAGAGGGTGTACCCTCTGCCTGGCCCAATCTAAGGGATTAGCCCCAACCCCATACCTGGAACAGTGTCCGTAGTTTCTCTGTGATATAGATGGCAATCCCCTCAGGAGGCTGGTAGATCAGTGCCAACCAAGCTATGCGTCGTACAGCATGGGAACCAGGATAATCATGGCAGGAATGCTCGCAGCTCCTTCCAGGTCAGTGCATCATTTATATAATAAACCATACTGCATTGGAAGTACAGATTTGAGGCTATGTTATGTCTAAATGGTAGAAACGGTCTCCTGAACGGTCAACACAAACCAGCATATCTTGTACAGAGCTCTTTAGCCTTGGACAGAAGGAACTGATTGTTTAGTTAGCCTTTGCACAATATATAAACATCTTGTTCCTCGGTTTTCTAGAATAAAGCCAACTGATAAAACAATTTACAAACTATCACTAAAAGCAGCCCTACTAAAATGGATAAAATATGAACACTAAAATGAACTATAACAGTGGGACCACCAGAGGTCCTAGAGGTCCTCATGACAAAACAGAAGATATAATTGACAGAGCTTCGAAATTGCAAAACTCTAGTTTTTAACAAAAACTTTCAATTGAATGCAACATCGACCAGAATTCCTAAGTATGTAAAGTTTTGTATTTGGTAATCTCTACTCTGGAAAGACTACATTTCTGGAATTTGAAAAACCTAGATCTACATTGCATTATGAAAGATGTGGAGAGGTTTGCCTTTAACCAAAGATCATCCATTAAGATATTAAAGGCATTCAGGAGATTCTGGAGCCCTTTGGTGGTTCTGACAATGAACACCACATCGCCCGCGTATAACAGTACGGTTGTAGGACGAGAGACGACCATAGGCAAATCTCCACTGCTAGATCTCAAGAATTCTTCAAGGCCATTAATATAAAGAAAAGAAAGGGAGTTAGTACACAGCCCTGGCGTACCCTCACTGTGGAATTGATTTTGGGTGATAGGTCGCTCTCTTTGCTATAAGGTATCGTAGTTGAGGTTTGCCCATGTAGCCGGTGAAGTAGATCAATTAAAGCCATATCTATCAGCATGCCTTCCTTATTGTCCTAAAGTTTGGACCTTTGGACAGTATCGAAGGCACATGTGAGGTTCATAAAGGTCAGGTGTTTGGACCCCTTCTTAGCCTTGACATATATTTGGGTACTAAGATGTAGGTTGAAACTCTGGTCAACTGTGCCCAAACCAACCCTAACTGTACATCGGGCAATGCCCAGTATGCAGTAGCCCAATCTTCGAGTTTGGACAATATCACCCTGCCCAAGATTTTAACTGTACTATCCAACAGTAAAATGGGCTGATAGCAACAAGGTTGATTTTTGTCCCCCTTTTAAATATAGGTACAATTACTGCCTCGTGCCAAATTAGAACCAAGGGGCCTCCACCAACTGCTCTTAAACCATCTATGACTGGGGATCCAAAATAAAGGATGCTCTTGAAATTAATCTGAGGGAGTTCCATCTGGAACAGGCACCTTCCCAGATGGACAGTTTTCAATGGCCGAGATGACATCTGTCACTTCAATTGATTGACTCAAGAGAAGAGCAGCTATTAGGTCGTATACAGTTTCATCCACTGAAGGAGGTGCCTAGTTCAGGGTGTTAGGGTACAAAATAATGGGCAAATGCTCAACCTAAGCATCAATGGGTACAACTGTGTCTATCTGTGGTCGATCATAACTAGAAAAATAAAGGGCGATTTACTACATTCCAAAAAGCATGGGGATCCTTTAGATTACTTGCTGTGTCCAGATCATCCCATGCTTTGGTCCTGATTTCCATCTTCTTAGCAAAGATGGCAGCCTTATAGGCTTTCCTGGCTGAGATTATTTCAGCTTTGTCCTGCGGGCATTTCATAAGAGCTATCAGTAGACTTTTGTGAGCTTTGGAATATATTTGATTAAACCAACAGGGTTTGGTCAAACTGGGAGAGCTGCCCTTGGTTAGCGTTGATGAAATATAGGCGTTTAAGGAAGTAAATGCCTAAATAATGTCTTTAGGGGCACCCTCCTTCTGTAAATTTGGTTGATTAACGCCAGATTGTTCATCATTAAATCCAGCGGGAACTGCTCCCTGTCCACCTAATTCCACTTAATGCAGACTCCCCTGTTCTTACTATATTTGATAGCTTTATGGGAAACCTGAGTATCTTTGTTAACAAGATAAATTGACAGCTGCAATGTGAGCAGACTTTGGCCACTAATGCAGCTTGTCACCACCTCGTGGTTCAAAAGGATGGGTACTAAGCCTGATGAAAACAACATGTGATCAATTGTGCTGCAAGAGCCACAGCTATTAAAGTTCGGAACTGGTTTATCAATAGTGGGGTTTAAATCCTATGAAAAAACCAAAGTCTTTGATGAAATTACTCTGTTCAGGGTATCCCCATAAGGGCTATGTCTGAAGTGGGTGAATGGTACATTTAAATCATCCGGGAGCCCACAAGACACCATAATGTTATAGTTACATGTGAAAATATTAAAATCTCCTGCCCACATTATCAAAGGTTTCCCTTTTCTGTGTGCTGTTTACTTTCAACAAATGGTCCTCCAAATCATCAAAATCCTTTGTCGTAGAAAAATCAAAATTGTTGTGATAAAAATATATCAACATAAGATCAAATGATTTTTTAAACTTAAACAATAATATTTGAAAATAAGGGGTGCAGTGCAGGTTATGGACAGCCAGACTAGCAATAGTTTTTTAACATTATTTATTCGTTTTTCATAGTACAATAAAAACAGTACAAAAGTGCCCATAGATACAGAAGTTTCATACAATGTGCGTGGTACAATGCCACTAAATTGCTTTGAAAATAAGAGCATATAAAACCTGATGTAGCACAGCAATGTAAAGAAAAAACAATGGTGTTGACAGTAAAAGAGAGGGGCCAGCCGGGGTTGCGGCGCAGCAATATGGGCAGCAAAGGGGAGTTGGGGGCATGTACTTTGGTGTGTTACTTCAGTCTGATTCATCGGAATCAAAGGTGAGTAGGTAGTCACGCAGTGGTTGCCATATATCCCTGGGTCTGAAAGTTTTGGGTTGTAATTGTGCATAGGTTTTGCTTATTGTATCGCAATAGATCATGCTTTTCAGCCAGGCAGAGTTCATGGGGCACATACTGTTACCCCCGTGAAGTGCCAACCCCCATTTTGCCAGGATAAGCATGACTGCAGTGAATTTGCGGACCATATTGGGAAGATCCCAGACATAGCCCTACAGGACCTGCAGTGGGGAAGGTGCAAATGTGGTTCCTACCATGGCGGAGACTAATTAGGATATTTTGGCCCAATCTTGACCAATACGCAGGCATGTCCAGGTTAAATGAGCAAAGTCTGCCTCTAGTGCATGCATTTAGGGCTTTGAGATGAACGTGTGGGGTAAAAGTGTGCTAGAATTTTAGGTGTAGAGTAGGCATGATTCAGGAACTTGAGATGGAGGATCTTGTGTTTGTGGTTGATGGAGATGTGTTTCGTCCAGGCACAGCAGCAGAACCAGATTTTGTCAGACAATGGTTGACCAAGGTCGTTTTAACAGGCCTCCCTGGCCCACTTAGTGGGTTCCGGCTCTCATAGCAAGTTCTGCTTGATACAGTCTGGAAATCAATCCCTCCTCCATCTGAGTCATTGATAATAAGCGTCAATGGAGGGAAGTCGTCTGGGGCCAATGGGTATGTAGGCAGTCATGAGTGCAATGTATTATGAAGTGATCTAAGTACAAATTGGTACATGTGAGAGGCGTTTTGAGGACGGACATTGTCAGCATGTGTGATGGCATGCCCAACGGGGAAGAAATCCCACATAGTGTGCAGGTCATGGCATTGAAAGGCACGTTGGACCAGTTTCTCAGTTGTGAGAGGGTGCCGGGGTTGTTGGTCAGGGGTAAGCAGGGAATAATGGATGACACAGCTGAGGATTTGGCATGGCTTACGTCAGGCCCAGCAGGTGGTGGAGAGGATTTGTATGTATGATGGGTCCATGGGCATACCCTTCGTTAATATGGAAGAGAATGGAAGTTTGACGGCCTGATCTTGCTCTGGTTTTAAATATGGGAGCCTGGCATCAGGCTGGTACCAGTGGTACGCTAATTGGCATTGCGCAACAAGGTAGTAAAGTTGGGAGTTGGGAACAGCAAAGCCACCCTATTCACAGGGGAGGATCAGAGTGTCCCAACTGAGGTGAGGTCTATGCCCGGCCCACACTAGACTCAGAAGGAGGCTACATAGGGTGGTGAAGAAATGTTGGGTCAATGGTATGGGAATGTTGAGGAATAAATACAAGAAGCGAGGAATTACAACCATTTTAATGATCGCTACCAGTTCCGCCATAGAGAGAGGGAGTTTAATCCAGTACTCCACCTGTGTGGCCAGATTGTCAATGGCGGGACCGTGGTTAAGTCTGACTATCTGATCCTTTTCGCTATGTAGGTAAATACCAAGGTACTTAATGGAGCCGGTACTCTAGGTCAGTGGATGCTCTAAAGTGACATGTTGCATACAGTCGGTCAGGGGAAAGTGTTTGGATTTAGCCCAGTTCATGTGTGGTGAGAGAGGCCCCAAAATCACAGAATTTCACAGATCAGACATGGGGGGTTGCCTGAGTCGAACACCTTTTTGGCATCTAATAATGCTACAGTGGTGGGAGTTTCAGGGGAAATCCTGTACAGTACAGCAAAAATCGTTCGGAGATTGAGGGAGGTGGACCTGTGTGGCACAAAGCCCGTCTGAATGAGTGAGATAATTTGTTTCATCAGCAGGGACATGAAGGTAGCAAGGACTTAGCTAGGATATTACTGCCAAGATTAAGGAGGGAAGGTGGGTGATAAGATGTACATAAATGAGTGACTTTACCAGGTTTAAGGAGGAGTATGTGGACAGCTTCTTGTAGCATGGGTGGTAGAGTGCCTGTTTCTAAAGATTCTGTGTATACTTTAAGTAGATGTGGTCCCAGGAGGTGTTTGTAAGGTTTAACCTGGGAGCCATCAATGGCATCTTTGGCCTTGTGATCTCTGCACTGGTGATGGGTTCACTTAAGAAACGTTGTTGACCATCTGTAAGCCATACCATCGCGATCTCTGCAAAGTAGGTTGCGACCTCGGTAATGGTGTCTGATGTGCGTGATGTGTAGATGTGTTCATAATAATGCAAACGTTTGGTCTGTATACCGCCGTTGTTCAGAATTGGAGTGCCTGTAGAAGAATGTAATTTTGTGATGTACCCAATCAGCTGGTTTGGGCAGAGAAGTCTTGCAAGTATGTGGCTGGGTCGTTCTCCCTCACCATATCGCCGAGTGGTACTGTATTTACCCATATATGCTATTTCTCTATCAGCTAGCTCCCAAAACTTGGACAGTAGGACCAAATGTCGATGCAATTGGGCGGAACTAACCGAGTGGGAGTCTCCCTGATCAATGATACAGAGTTCTGCCTCCATACAAGTTAAGCGGGACTGCATATCCTGCAGTATGCCTGCATGTTTAGAAATGCACTCTCCACGTATATAGAGCTTAAAGGCCTCCCAGAGGGTAGTTGGCATGAAGACTGACTCGGTGTTAAGACTGAAGTGTTCGACAATGGAGTCATGCAGTTCAGAATAAAAGACAGGGTGATTTAGGGTATTGCCAACTGGGTTCCAGGTCTCCGCTGTATGGTATATTAAGCACCAGTTTGACCGGGGAGTGGTCGGATGCATGCGCAGTAAGTGTGCTACATCAATAGTCTATTGGGCCACGTTTGCCATAAGGAGCCAGTAGGCAAGTCTATTCCATATATTATGAGGAGCAGAGTAGAATGTATAGTCCAGGTTGATGGGGTGTCTTAGCCTCCAGATGTCATTAAGCATGAATGTGTCAGTTATGTCGCAGAGAACCTTCCGGGCATGGGGTTTACCATGTGTTTGCATGCCAGTGGAGTCTTCGGCTGGGTTCTGCACCATGTGGAAGTCCCCACCCATAAGGACAATGTTGGCCTCTACTTGCCCCATATGCTTGTAGGTGTCCTGGTAGAATTCAGGTCCATCGATGTTCGGGGAATAGATGTTGATCAGCAGGGTGTGATTATCAACCAGGGCCCTAGTAACTAAGATGTAGGGGCCCTCCGCATCCAGGAAGCTGGACATGAGGGTAAAGGGGATATTTTATGCACAAGTATACACATGCCTCTCGAGTATGAGCTGTAGCATTGGAAAATAGTGAAGTGCCCCCAGGAGGATGTGAATGGGTGAGATTCTTGGGGCGGTAAATGGGTTTGCTGTAGGAAGCCTATTTTGGTCCCATGGCGCGTGAGATAGGAAAGTACCTGCTTTCCCTTACAGGAGTTATTAAGGCCATGTATATTCCAAGAGCAGAGGGTAAGTTTAGCCTCCCTCCCTCAGTTACTTCGGGATGTCATTGGAAATACGGGGACTGGATCTGTTGTGGATTGGCAGAGTAGCGTGTAATGTGTAGCAAGTGGGCAGTAAAGAAGATATAAAACAGAATCATACAAACCCAAGAGTCCCCCAACCCACACTAGAAGAAAGAACATCCAGTGAAGCCCAATCACCCAACAGAACAAAAACCAACAGTTTGTCAAACAACATACACCTTGGGACGCAACACCTCAGCAGTTCTGGCGAACACTGTGTGTGATACCTGAGAGATATGGGTGTCAATACAGGTCACAATATAGGTGATGAGGACTGGCAGCATATTGTAGTAATGAGGTGGGTATATGACGGGGCAGTGCCATGCAAAGGTGCCCCATCAGGATCATCAAACAGTAAACATACTTGGTAGTTAATGGGCATTCCTCAACACGAGGTTAACTGTTTAGCTACAGGGGTGGATCGGAAGGCAGAGGTTGTTCTGGAGTAACTTATCTAGAACCCGCTCTGGTTGTAGCCTGGTTTTTGCAAAACTCTGCTGCCTCAACTGGGGTGTCAAAGAAGCATGATTTCCCATAAATTGCAATCCATAGCCTCGCAGGGTATAGTATGGCATACTTGAAGACCAATTTGTGCAGAGAGGTCTTGATGTGAGCATATTTGTGCCTCACCTCTTGGACAGCAGTAGTGAGGTTAGGGTAAATGGAAACAGTGGAACCTTGGTACTGCAGTGGTCTTTGCTCACGGGCCAGACTGAGCGCAGTGTCCCTGTCTCTGTAACTGAGCAAACGAGTTATAATGAGGTGATGGGGGCACCCGGAGGGGGCCTGGGGCCTAAGTACTGATGGGCAGGTTCGATTGCGAAGGTTGATGTGAAGTTGTGTCGTTCAAAATGATCTATGAGGAGCCATTCCACAAAGATATCTAGGCGCCCCATATAGGTGGTTTCTACAATGCCCGGAATGTGGATATTGTTCTGGTGGGAGCGTGCCTCGAGATATTCGTTTTTGATGGCTACAGCCTTAAGAATGCATTCCAGTTTATTTAGGCTTTTCATCATGGTTATTGCACCTTCTTCCAGCCCTGATATTCGTTCTTCTGTGCCATCCAGCCTAGTGGCCTGCCTGTCCAGTCGCTCGCTCATACGGTCCAGGTGACTTGCAAGGGTGTCAAAGCGTGCGCCAATGGAGTGGAATCCGTCCCTGAGCTTGGCCATAATTGCAACAGTGCCACCTGTGGGATCAGGGGCAGCAACCCCATTCATGGGCTGATCAATGTCCGACTGGACCTCCTGGCACCGAGTGGTTTGGATTGTTCAAAAAGTAACTTGTGTTGCTTAGGTTCTCCATGACCCATCATGTAAGCCTGAGAGTTGATGAGCAGGGGACCCTGACACACAATGATGTTGTGTCTTGGATGATAGGAAGGTTCCGTAAAGGAAGGCGAGAGGAGATGTTGCCACCCGCCACTACTGGCCCAGCTCAAATCGGTCGAAGGTTGTTAATTGGCAAGTATAATGGTGCCTGTGAGGGCATGCGGTACCGGGCCAGTGGTGCAATCAGGCCAGGTGGTTCCGACAAGGCCAGGGTAGGGTGCCCCCTGCAACTAGATGGTGCCCAGGAGTTTTTCATGAGAACCGGACCTAGGTCAAGGTAAGGAGATGGGGACTCCTATGTGTCCCGAGTAGGTTGTCAATTCCCACCTATAATTGATTGTGCTCTCTAGAGCTGGTGGTTCATAGTAGTTTGGGTAACTCTAGTCTGGTATGTCACCTAAGGAAAGCCCACTAACACTGAGGGCTGAACTGTGGGCCGGGAGGCAGGGATATGTCAATACAAATGGGGTGTACTGCATGGTGCGTTGTTTGGCAAAAGGCGTCTGCAGACACAGCGCAGAGGGGAGGCACGGCCCTGCTGTCTCCCAGTGGTCCCAGGAGTGATGTAGTACCCACCTGGAGGGAATTGGTGTTGTCAGTTGGGCTACTTCGGTGAGTAGTCCCCTTGGGGCCCAGAGGCTATGCACTTTGTCAGGTAGTGTCCGCAGGGCCCATACGGCAGCTCCTCCCTGTTGGCACAGGTAGGTGATTTTATGCAGAGAGAGTCATGGGGGGTGGCGATGCAAGGATGGGGGTTGTCAATGCTGGGTCAGCGTCTCCACTGCACTAATCCAGGTCCTCAGCTAAGTCAGGGCTGCAGAGGATGAGGTGAAGTCCGCAGTCTCGTACAGGCAGCCAGAAACAGGAATTGGGCCACCCGATGCCCGCATGAGCAGCAGGTACACGGCCAGGGATGGGGAGAGGCTTGCATCTCCAGCTGGACTGAGCAGTCTTGGCCTCAGGCTCGCCCATGGCCCCTATCACCACAGGGCCTCCAAGGCAGTGCTGGGCCACTTAGTCTCTCTGGTTTGCAGGTCACCGATCCCTCTGGACAGGGTCTGGGGCCACCATCAGCGCTGCCATGTCTTCAGGGTTGCCATCTTGTCATATGGATGCAGCTGGATGTTGCAAGATGCGCAATCTGTGTTACAGAAGGGCCAAGTCTGCCGTTGCATCACTACCAGTTGGCCATTTCAGTCGCTGGTGTGGCCACGTCCCCCAGACTACCAAGTTTGATGGAAACAAATATTAACAGACCACCCATAGCCCTTCCTGGGGGTGACGAGGTTGCAGGACTGCAGAAAGTGGAATACCCATTAGTATGCTGAGGTTCTCTTTTTCATGTCTCCTGGCAGCAGATGATATCATAATGATTGACTAAATGCAGCCAATTAAGGTTGTGCAATTTAGACCGCAAACCTGCTACATTTCATGAAATTACTTTGAGGCTCGACGAAGCAACAGGGCCCACAGTGCCAACAGGGCGATCATTCACATAGGAAGGACAGGTCCCTGAGTCATCAGGAGAAATCCGAAAGGGGCTAGTTGGTCAATCCGTCGGGTCCAGTGAGGGCTTCATACCTGTTGGAGACCTGAAGATAGCACAATAGAATCATGTTAGAATCGCAACGTCCAGTGAATGAATTAATTTGTGTAAAAATAATTTTTGGGAAGTTGATTAGAATGGAGTCCCTGGGCGAAGTCTTGGCTCGTGGGCTGACCCAGGAGACTATTCTTACGGATAGGATCTATGCATACCAATTCCAGGTCCAGCCACAGTGCTTCCTGAGCCAATGGACCACTTTATTTAAGAGGCGTGAGTTTCGGGATAAGAATTCACAAGCTTAGAGAACATTTTCCAAGATGATAATACAAAGAGTGCATTCTGGTGGAATCTGAGGGCAAATGTCAGTGTCCTTGATTTGGCTGTTACATTGAGTGCATTGTAAATGAAAACTGTTCCTCTGGTCGCAACAGCCTTCAGAGTTACCTCCGGTACTACAACTTAATTTCATGTGTTTCTACAATGAGGATAATTCATTTGTGCCTCCGGTGTATCATAGCCCCTTGCAAATCTACTTCAGCATGTAAGTTGTTGGTAACCATACGAGACGAAGTTTGGGGCTGCAAAAAGCCACCAGGGAATCTTGATTGATCATTACCAACTAAGTTCTGATTACTTGAAGCTGAATGCTGATTATTGCCAGAATGTTTACAAAAGTTTGCCAATTTCTCATTCACATCTTTTGACTTGGCCAATACTGAGGAACAAAGGTTAAACAACTGGTTATTCAGTGTGTCTAATTTACCAAGGAATCTGTCACTAAAGTCTTTAAAATTGTTTCTCAAATCAGTGAAATTCAGGGGAACTTTTCTACAAATCGTGCTGGTTTGCGTTTTCGCTCGGATACTGGGAGTGATGCATTCGTCCCATTTGATCTTACAGACTCCTTCCTTGTTCTTTTCAAGCGTGGACTGTTTGATGAATCAGAGGACTCGGATACTACTAAAGTCAATGGCAGGGCGGCTTGTGCTGTTTAAAAATGATGGGGGCGAGTGAAGTGCCACACTGCTTTGCGGGGAAAAAAAAACACCCCCTCCCTCCAAAACCCAAAAGTAAACCACCCCTCCCTCCAAAAGCCCAAATAACACTAACTATAAACACAACCACTACACTTACATGCATTACACACACATGCATCATACACACATGGATTACACATTTAAAAAAAGGCACTTACCCACAGGTTGCGTGACCTCCTCTGTGTTCTTCTGCTCTGTGATAGAGAAAGAGCTCCCCTAACCAATCCAGATGCTGCTCTCATGCTGTTAACCAGAATGACAAACCATACAGGGTGACCCAGTAATCTAACCGAAGGATCTGGGTTAATTATAGTACCAAACAACAACGATCCACCCTGTAACAATTATTTTCATTAATCATACATTTCAAATAATCTAATACTTGTTACTCAAAGACAATATAATGTATAGCATAGACATAAATAACATTGCCAATATCTTCTTTATTATTACTTCTATACAAAATATATTTTTCAATATTTACACAAAAACCATCAGAGAACCTCCCCTCATATATACAAACAAAGAAGGACAAAAAAGATGCCAAAAGAAAAAAGTGCTTGTGATTTAGAATCATAGAAACCAAGAATAAATCACCCACATATCCATTATCTTCCACAGTTATAAAACATAGCCTTTTGGTAAACCATTCTTGTCAATGAATCAACCCTTATTTACAACTGGGTACATCTCCCTATTTTAGTCCTTCACGTAGTTTCCAATAAAGGAAAAAGCAAAACCAATCCAGGCCCACAAAATTATCCCGTCGACGTTTCGACCAACTGATAACTCTAGGGCCAGTTCCAGGCTCCCACACAGGTCTTCCTCAAGACTGAGAAGTAGGAATCATCTAAATAATTCCACCAAGTCAAGCACAAAATGAATTAATACTTTATAACCCAATCTCCAATAAATCCATTATGTTCCATGCTGCCATATGCACCTATCAATACTCACCTCCAACTTGCTCAACTTCCAAACATACACATCTTCTACACTCAATAGTCCACCATATCATCCACAGTAATCAGATCTATGAGAGATAAAGATAACTTTAATCCATCATTTCATCCTTCACCACAAACATGGTAAAAAATAAACACTATTGACCAAACTCTTACCTAAATCTTATTCGTAATCCTTATTATTATTCATTTCTCTGGATACTCTTTCCACCCAATCCAATGGAAATCTGTTTCTGCCCAAACGGTGAACGGGGCCCCTTAAACACAAATATATACAAACATTTTTTTAATTGTCCTTCTGTTAACAACCACATCATTTTTTAAAAACTCTACCTAAAGAAAATATCAAACCTAGAGGCCAAATCTAATTAAAATCAAACGGCCGTAACTACAACTAAATACCAAGTCTTATTCCCTACTGCCAAGTTATATACGACTGACTCCCAAAATACCTGTGAAATCAAGTCACTGTTTGCAAAGAAAGCGGGACACGTCTCACGTCTTCTGTTTTCCGAGAAAAAAGAAACCCGAACCAAGCTGGCTTTTAAAAAACGTCTCGCTGTGTCTCAGCATATGACGCACAGAACTATGCCAGGAATGAGAACGTCACAGTGTTCCTTCCTCGTTCCTACTGCATTATTAGTCTACTCAACCCGATAGTGCTAATATTCGGGCATGATGGGCTCGTCCAAAACAAGCCAATTTGCTACAAAGTAGCAGAAAGAATACCCCTTTTACCATAAAGGTTACATATTGATTTCTTACAAAATCGAGGAGATGCGAGAAACCACAGAAACATTGTATATCAGGCTCTAATTACATTGGGAATGTACAGCGATCTTACTTTCCTAAAATTTAGGGCATGGCCTAATAATTTATTAAGACCAACCTCATCATTTGTACTGTCATGACCACAAATGGCACACAGAACTGTGCGAGGAATGATAACGTTACAGCGTTCCTTCCTTGTTCCCACTGCAAAGTTAGTCTACTAAACCAGATTGTACTAGTATTCGTGCCAGACGGGCTTGTCAATAACAAACCAATTTGCTACAAGGTAGCAGAGAGAATGCAACTTTTGCCATAAAGGTTACATATTGAATCCTTTCGAAACCGAAGAGATGCGAAGAACAACGAAAACATCATATGTCAGACTCTAATTACATTGGAAATATACAACAATCGTACTTTCCTAAAATTTAGGGGATGGCCTGATAATTTATTAAAACCCACCTCATCATTTGTACTATCGTGACCACAAAGTCACAACACATTTTGATAAGCACTAGCATCTCCATTATAGTATGTCAAATAAAAAGGAGACCACCGAAAACAATACATCTCGGATCTATCAAAAAACATCAAATTTGTACATCGATATAACTTTCCATACAATGAATATGGTAAATCATATATCTCAAGGTGATACAGTGAGTATTTTGAACCTGCGTGAATGTAAATGGATTTACCTTTTGGATTCGGTTTCCCAGGGTTTGAATGAATATGAAGAAATAGCTAGGCAAACAGCGAGTTTATCAAATTGTTGAGATATATGATCAGAGTGTGCTCTTTATGAGGACGAATAGATTGGGATGATGATGAGTATTGAGATATAGGACAACCCATCGTAGGGTTTAGGTTGAGCTGTAAAATGTTGGGGGTGCGAGAAGATTTGTATTCGCTTCGGATCCCTTTAAGCATAGTTTAATTCATGTGCCGGTTGAAGGTTTATTAATACGAGAAGTGACTCTAGAACCTAAGAATAATGCAATGGGAAATATGATGTAATAAATGATGATACCATATTCATTGTATGGAAAGTTATATTGATGCACAAATTTGATGTTTTTTGATAGATCCGAAATGTATTGTTTTCGTTGCTCTCCTTTTTATTTGACATGCAATAATGGAGATGTTAGTGCTTATCAAAATGAGTTGTGACTTTGTGGTCACAATAGTACAAATGATGAGGTGGGTTTTAATAAATGATCAGGCCATGCCCTAAATTTTAGGAAAGTAAGATCGTTGTATATTTCCAATGTAATTAGAGTCTGACATACAGTGTTTTTGTTGTTCTTCGCGTCTCCTCGGTTTTTAAAGGAATCAACATGTAACCTTTATGGCAAAAGTTGCATTCTCTCTGCTACCTTGTAGAAAATTGGGTTGTTATTGATGAGCCTGTCGGCCACGAATACTAGTACAATCTGGTTTAGTAGACTAACTTTGCAGTGGGAACAAGGAAGGAACGCTGTGACGTTCTCATTCCTCACACAGTTCTGTGTGCCATTTGTGGTCACGAGAGTACAAAGGATGAGGTTGGTCTTAATAAATTATTAGGCCATGCCCTAAATTTTAGGAAAGTAAGATCGCCGTACATTTCCAATGTAATAAGAGTCTGATATACGATGTTTCCGTGGTTTCTCGCGTCTCCTCGATTTTGTAAGGAATCAATATGTAACCTTTATGGTAAAAGGGGCATTCTTTCTGCTACTTAGTAGCAAATTGGTTGTTTTGGACGAGCCCATCATGCCCGAATATTAGCACTATTGGGTTGAGTAGACTAATTATGCAGTAGGAACGAGGAAGGAACGCTGTGATGTTCTCATTCCTCACATAGTTCTGTGTGTCATATGCTGAGACGCAGCGGGACGTTATTTAAATGCCTGCCTGGTTCGGGTCTCTTTTTTCTCGGAAAACAGAAGACGTGAGACGTGTGCCGCTTTCCTTGCAAACAGTGACTTGATTTCACAGGTATTTTGGGAGTCAGTCGATTATAACTTGGCAGTAGGGAATTAGACTTGGTATTTAGTTGTAGTTACGGCCGTTTGATTTTAATTAGATATGGCCTCTAGGTTTGATATTTTCTTTAGGTAGAGTTTTTTTTTTTAAATGATGCGGTTGTTAACAGAAGGACAATTTATAAAAAACGTTTTTGTATATATTTGTGTTTAAGGGGCCCCATTCAGCGTTTGGGCAGAAACAGATTTCCATTGGATTGGGTGGAAAGAGAATCCAGAGAAATGAATAATAATAAGGATTACGAATAAGATTTAGGTAAGAGTTTGGTCAATAGTGTTTATTTTTTACCATGTTTGAGGTGAAGGATGAAATGATGGATTAAGGTTATCTTTATCTCTCATAGATCTGATTACTGTGGATGATATGGTGGAATATTGAGTGTAGAAGATGTGTATGTTTGGAGGTTGAGCAAGTTGGAGGTGAGTATTGATAGGTGTATATGGCAGCATGGAACATAATGGATTTATTGGAGATTGGGTTATAAAGTATTAATTCATTTTGTGCTTGACTTGACTGGAATTATTTAGATGTTTCCTACCTCTCAGTCCTGAGGAAGACCCTTGTGGGAGCCTGGAACTGGCCCTAGAGTTACCAGTGGGTTGAAACGTCGACGGGATAATTTTGTGGGCCTGGATTGGTTTTGCTTTTTCCTTTGTTGGAAACTACGTGAAGGACTAAAATGGGGAGATGTACCCAGATGTAAATAAGGGTTGATTCATTGACAAGAATGGTTTACCAACAGGCTATATTTTATAGCTGTGGAAGATAATGGATATGTGGGTGATTTATTCTTGGTTTCTATGATTCTAAATCACAAGCACTTTTTTTCTTTTGCCACCTTTTTTGTCCTTCTTTGTTTGTATATATGAGGGGAGGTTATCTGATGGTTTTTGTGTAAATATTGAAAAATGTATTTTGTATAGAAGTAATAATAAAGAAGATATTGGGAATGTTATTTCTGTCTATGCTGTACATTATATTGTCTTTGAGTAACAAGTGTTCGGTTATTTCAAATGTATGATTAATGAAAATAATTGTTACTGGAGGGATCGTTGTTGTTTGTTAACCAGAATGACAGCAGGGCCTGGATTGGATGGAGTGGCCTGGCTGGACACTCCTTCAGGCCCTAGAGATGTGTGCTTGGTCTCCACCCAGTTGTCTTAAGACAGCTGGGTGGAGAGCTTCAAAGTGTGCATGTGACTTTAGACGGGGCAAAGCAGGCGGCAAAGTGACATGCACACTTTGGAGTGTCCAGTCCAGGCACTGCTCCAGTCCTCTGCTGCCAGAGGCAGTCCTCTGCTGACACACCCAGCATGTCTCTGGGCTGGTGCGCGCTGCACCGGAAAAAATAAAATGGCAATGAAATCTTTTTATTGCCATTCTTGTTTTTCCTGCGCGGCTCGCAGCAGGCGGACAACACTCACTTGCCCTCGAGAAGAAACCCCCGCTGGCAATGGCTCATGGGAGACACGTGGGTTTGAGGGCATGAGACTGCTGGGGCCGCTGCATAGGTTTGAATGCCGTTATGGTTTCCAGTTGAAGAATGGGATAAAAAGGGTAAAAGGGAATCATCACTAAATCTCTGATGGGAAGTCAAGGCTGCCTCCTGAGACTTTGGCATCCCTGCTGCCGGTTCTCTTACGGTGGCAAAAACCTACAGATAACAACAGTTCCTCAAAAGTGCTAAAAGGGTTGTTACCTCAAATCCAGTGTAGAAGCCAAAAGACAGGGCTCAGACAGGGGCGTAGCTTCAGGGGGGGTGTTGCCCCCCCCCCCTTAATAAATGCATTTTTTGGAATATAGTTGGGTACAGATGCTGTCAGTATGGTATGGTGACGTGTCTGTCGATTTGACAAGAAATGTTTACAAAAACACAGATGAAAACGCACACACACCCTCCCTCTCTGCTTTGAAAGTCTTCAAACATGTTGGTTATTTCATAAAATATACAGTATTCTTCACTTAGTACCCTTGATAATCCACCTTCGTATCCCTTTCCACTGCCTCTTTAGTCCCTCTTATATGACCTGCTTGTCATATTATGTATTTAGACATTATCGGCCAGCGTGATTGTTGGAAATTCTGAAGCTCACCCTCACCCCCCGTGTTACTGACCAGGCTACGCCCCTGGGCCCAGCCATTTCCGGCCTCGGATGGGCTCAGACAGGCCCGTTCTACACCCAGTCTTCTACCTGGCTCACGCGCATCACGCGCTGCGGGGGGAGAGCGGCGTAAATATGCGCCCGGCTTTTTCAGCCCAAAACTCCTTCCTCCATGCAGGGTGTTACGGGCCTTGCAGTCCTGGCCCTTGCCCCGTAGTCTCTGTGCGTCTCGTGTTGCGGGTAGAGAACGGCGTAAATATGCGCCCGGCTGTTTCAGCCCAAAACTCCTTCCTCCATGCACGGCGTAATGGGCCTTGCAGTCCTGGCCCTTACCCTCGAGTAAATCCTCTGCTTGACACATTCGACAGGAATTATGGAGCAAAACGAATCTGCTGGGAATCCTCCAGGGTTTGCTATTTATTATCCGATTGCACTTCTTCACTTGTTCAACTTTGCTTGAGCTCAACTAGACCCCTGAGTCGACTGCAATTGATAATGAATTAAAGCAGGGGTGATTTGTTCTTCTTACGCCTCTATTATCTCGAGTATCTTAAAAATGTATGAATGTGTTCCCTGGAGGATGGTTTGTTGTTGTTTAATGTTATTTACAAGGACGACTTTGTGATCTTTGACAGGACTAAGTGGAACTGCAGTGGCACGTATATGTGTTAAATATTGTTTCTCTAATAATTTAGTAACATATCAAAAACAAAACTTTATTTTCCTTAAGCTGTAGGAAGAAACATACCTTACTTCTGGTTGGAGGAAAGTTGTTAACATTACTGGAGTGTAAATATTTAGGTTTGGCAGTATCAAGGAAGACTGACAGAGAAATGAGGGCAAGTAGTGCCATCACACCGATGGGAGGCCTTATTAGATTATATCAGTTGCTCAACTGTTGACAAGTTACAAAGTAAAGACAGCCCCAATTGCTTTATATGGGTTCCTAGCTACTTTGCTTGGGTCTAACCCATATTTAGATAGAGCTGAAGGCCAGCTGTAGAAGAGAGCAATGGAAACTACACAGTGTGCTGTAGAACAAGCCCCGTGAGTGGAGTTGTTGCTACAGCCCCTGAATGAGACCTCTTACGTGCAATATGTATTCTTCTTTGAGAATCTGACCCAGAAAAGACCCGAATCGATGGGTGTGACATATTTCAAGGATGGAACTCTGGTCACGCTGTACTGGAGCCTGCAGAACCCAGATGCTGAATTATTCTCCCAAGTATGAAGTTTATCACGAGCAGGGATTTCTTTCATCAACCCTGGAATAAGACATTACCGAAAGACAATCCCTCGAGTTCAGATGATTTGAGTTACACGACAGGAAAAAGCTTATTGAATCTGTTGATAAAATCTTAGTGTATGTTAGGTACATCTTGGCACCTTGTCTTCCTTCAAGACCCTGAACTAATGCATGTATTACTTAGTTTGTGCTTCGGCTTTCCAGTATTGCACACTGCGATTAAGCAGGATTAAGAGAAGATAAAACAAACTGGTGAATGTAATTATGCAGCTGGGCGAGATAAACTGTTGCTCTATGTGCACTTGCTGTGTCCTAAGTATCTGAATGCCCGAAGAACCATTTCACGTTGGTTGTTTCAATTCGATCAGAACTGTATAAGCAGCAATGATTTTTGTCTTTGCTATAAGCAACTGTCACGTTGTGTCAGCAGTTTCCATGTTTTAAAAATAATATATAGAAAGGTGTTTATAATATATGAAACGAAGTAGTTGAAACGTTGAAATTAACTTACTTGTGTGATCTTAATGATTTTAATTGTGTTTCTGTTCTTATGGCCTGTAAACTCATATAAACCTGATTTTCACCTGATGTTGACCACTTACATTATTACTTACGTTCCAGTTATTTATGACCTCCGAACGTTGTGCAAATCTTCCCATCCTCACCTTGAAGCTTTGCTGTAAAGTGCTTTGCCCACCCTTCAAGATGTAGGCGTTCTATAGCAAACACTACTAAATAAATAAATAAATTAAATATCCTCTTAAAAACCTTAACGAAACAAAATGTGCCAGATTAGCATTATTAAGGAAGTAGTCCTTCCGTCCTCATGTATACAACTGTGGTACAGGCAGTTATCCTATCCAGTTGGATTATTGAACTCTTCGTAACTAGGACTTCCCCTCACACAACTTCAGAGTCCATCCTTCTGCGGCATGCCTAAACCTAGATCTTCCAAGGCAGAAACATGCATCTCATGGTGTGGCTGTTGTTCGGTGGCTCCCTATAACAAACCCTCTGGTTCTATATGCCTACTACAAATTAGTGCTGTGGTATCTTGTTCCAAATTCTTGAACTATATTCCTTCCAGTTCGCTCAAATCTGCATCACTCCGCCTCCTTGTTCCCCCTAAGGATTGTCTGTTCTGAGCTGGTGGATGCCCTTTTTGTTACGTGTGGCCTAACACTGGAACTCGCTTCTTCCCACCTTACGTTCAATGGAAAATTGTCTACTGTTCTGCAAGGCACGCAAAACTTGTCTTTTGCCACTTGCGTTAGTGCTCTATTCCATTGACATCGCCTCTCACCAGAATCCACGGCGCCCTTTCTGAGAAGCACCCACATGCTCTACAAATTGTGATAGGACAGAATAGAATAGTCAGAATAATATTTTAATGGATTCTGCTACAAATTAGACTAATTGTAGATATAATTTAACTTCAGACTTCTGGCTATAGCCTTGACATTTTGGGGTGAACGGTGGATGTTCAGGGCTGGTTTAGGAAAGGCAGCTCTATAAAATGTTTAATGCCAGCCCAATCTAGCCAAAGGTTTTCCAAGTAGTTGTGAAGAGAAACTCATGAAAAACTCCTGTTCTTCAGAGTACACCACAGTATCCAGGAGCATTGTTTTCTGCACATGATTCAGGTATGTGCTTCCAAAAACAAATCAATGCCCCACACCAGAAGGGTTGCTTCAGGGCTGCAATGGCTGAGAATCCCTCCGCCCTCCTGTCCTCAACACAGCCAATTTTCTACTAGTCTGTGGGTGGTTTTCCCAGTGGCGGCCAGCAGCTTTAGGAGGGAGGGGGGCGGGCAGGAAGCGCACACACACACTCATTCTTTCACACACAGACATGCACGCACGCACATCCATTAACAACACTCAAACCATTCAAATATGCACGCACGCACGAAACATTCATTTTAAAACATCACACACTCATTCTTTCACACACGCACATCCATTAATACTCATAACATTCAAACATGCACGCATGCACCAAACATTCATTTTAAAATATCAAACACACTCATTCTTTCACACACACACACACACACACGCACGCACATCCATTAACAACACTCATAACACTCAAACATGCACGCGCGCACCAAACATTCAATTTAAAACATCACACACACACTTACCTTCAGCCTCCAGGTCCCAGGAGGGTTGGGACTGCTGCCTTCCCTCCAGCCAATGAGGGAAGGCAGCAGTCCCAGCCTCGTCACAGAGTGGGATGGGGTCAGTGAGACTTCTGACCCCACCCAACTCTGTGACGAAGTGCCACTGATTGACACCCGCCCTGGGCGCTTCAGGGCTTAAACCTAAAGAGCCCAGGACGAGTGTCAATGGGTGACACTTTCCTCATAACCCAGGGGAGGGCCTCGAGGCACTTTTGCTGAGCCGAGGAGGTCACGCCCATAGGAGCTGTGACCTCCTCAGCCCAGCAAAGTTCAGCTCCGGCAGCCAGGAGTCTGCGCAAATTGCGCATGGCCCACTCCTGGCTCTGTGAGTTGAAAATGAAGAGTGTCTGTCAGGCTAGCCTTTGTTCAGCCTGACAGACACTCTTCATGAGGGGCAAAAGGTGGGGGGCGTGGCCTCTCCGCCCTAAAGGACGGGACGCCACTGGGTTTCCCTGTGTCCTTTGTGACCAGTCTGATCGCTAAGGACCGGATTCACTATACTTTTTAAACTTTGGTTCCCCCTGCACTTCCCTTTTCACACCTGGTTTTAGGAGGCATGACGAGGCAGGAACACAAAACAAGCAGGGCTCCTTGAGCACTCTGTATTTTATGTAGTTTTCACACATTGCCCTTTCCCTAGCTGTTAAATCCAAGTTCATGAAAACTACCCGTGAGGAATGCACGACTAATATTGCTTTCGAGGGTGGAAACGGAAAGGAACACACCCATGCTTCATTGGTGTGTAAGACAAAGGGAACATAATTCACAATTATTTAGACAATATTCATGTGCTAATGCACAGCCCGCTATAATTACCCATGGAGCTACATGATTAACAACACACGAGTGCGTAAAATGCGGTAGGAGTACTCATGGAAAATTGGGTAAAACAGAATGAAACTAATTTAAAAGAAAGTCAAGTTCCGACTTTCATAAACAATTTTGTGAACCAGATCCTTGATTCATTTCCAAACAATATTAGATCAACTATTTTCTCACAATGAAAACACACAATGATTTTTTAAATATATTTTTTAAAATATTTATTAATTTATTAATGTTCACTTTCCCTATTGTTGCATGCAGGAAAATATCCCTCTACATGCGTTATAATCTTTTGAGGAGTCATCCGATGAATCAGAATCGTCACAAGAAATAACAAAAGGCATATGACTCAAACATGTTTTCTATCACCTTAATTATTTTGATCAAAGGCAAAGTGAGCAACCAAATACATTCATACAGCGGAAATCTTCCTAGGGTGCTGAAATAAAGTAGGCACCGTCTTTTATATTCTGTGTATTCAAATAAACACTGACCTTTACTAATACAGTGCGTGGCAATGTTTTAAATATGTAAGAGTGCAAATGATAACGAGAAGACGCCGAGCCCCCATACAGAAAATGCACAAATACTTCGTGTCGAAATACCAAAGAATCATGTGAACAAACTACGTTTCTTAATTGAAAAGTATATTGTTCTTATTTTAGACATCACAGCACTGTGCAGCCTCTTTATCATCGAGGGGGTGCGGTGTTCTTTTCTCACAACTCAGTTGGGCCAGGTGCTGTTGGCCATTGCTGTCAAGAAGTGAACAAGTGTCGGTTTTTGTGGCGCCTGGAGAAGGCTCTATGCAGGTTGAGGTAGCCGGAGGCAGCGGCGGCAATCTGGCAACCGAAGTAAAAAGGCGACTTCCACGCGCTTCATCGGGGGACCATGGTCTAGGCTGACCCGCCTCCACGTCCACCTTCACTCCAGGCTCCGTGGGACACATTCCGCCCACTTCCTCAGCCTGGGAAATGCTTGAACCGCGCTGTCCTGTCGCAGGAATCCTGGGATAGGCCTTGGCCGCTTCCCTGAGGTCTGTTTTTGATAAGTGGGCGTCGGAGTCAAACATCTGCTGGGAATGCTGCAGGCAGCCAGGGGGTGAGGTCATGCTGTTTTCCACGCGGCTTCCTTTCCCTCTGTTTGGCTGTTGGTGTGAGCATGACCCCAGCGCACTCAGGAATACTTTGCTTCCCCTGGGACCTGTCGGCCCACTCGACGGTTTTATCTCTGTCCACACGAAGGCTCCGTGTCGCTGGAAAAAAGGAAACAGGATTAATGTTAAACAAGGGAACATAAGCAATTGGTAGATGCAGCTGTGCTCTGAGTTCATTTATGAGCTAAACTGCTGGCATGGAATCCACTTGTTTCTGTGCCTTTTTTAGCTGGCTGTTAGCCAACTGCCTGATAGCCGAAAGGAAAGGGGAATAATGATTCATCTGTCAGCCAACTGAGGCACCGCAGGGCGAGTCGGAGAGGAAAAAGCAAGCAGTAAAACAGAAAGTATGCTTTCTAACCACTCCCCAAAAAATTAGATGCCTTCAACCCCACCTACCCATGTGTGACTAGCAAGGATTCTCTTCTTACAACAGGCTATTAGATCAAATTTCATTTCTTAACTCTCATGGTCACCATAGCTGCAAATGTAACTGCCGATTTTATAGGCTAAGTCGCCATGTTTAGTCGATTCACACTATAAAAACGTACCTGTGAGAAACATCCAAGTAAATGTGACCACGACCACGCTCACTAGTGCTTCGAACAATAACTGTGGGAAATCAGAGGCAACTGCATGTGTGCAAACGAACCAGGCCACATAGACTTAGCAAAAAAAGGACTCCAGACACTGATGCCAAAGCTTCTAGGGCATTATACGGTGACATTTGTCATATGAAGTTTGTTAGAAATGGGGTCTCTATTTAGCAGTCGGTTTGCACCCTGTCCAAGTAGGGACCCTCACTCTAGTCAGGATAAGGGAGATACCTGCTCACCCCCTTGGTAGCTTGGCATGAGCAGTGAGGCTTATCTCAGAAGCAATGTGTAAAGCATTTGCACATAACACACAGTGAAAACAATATAAAAGGACACCACACCAGTTTTAGAAAAATAGTCAATATTTATCTATGTAAAACAAGACCAAAGCGATAAAAATCCAACATACAGTGCTAAAGATATGAATTTTGTAAGGTTTAACTTAAAAATACAGTTCCTTGAAGTCGATAGCTCCACCTGGGGCTATCACGGCGTCGTGATCAACAAAACCAACAGTTCAGGCCGGCCGATGCGTTGCGGGCCAGCTACGGTGTCAGGAAGACCCACAAACAGTACCTTGGATTTGCAGGGCGTCGTGATCCTCACGGTGAGCTCCGGAGAGCGGCGTCGCTGATGTCGCGGTGTTGCGGTGTCGGTTCCGGAGTCGGAGCGGGAGTCATCGGGCCCTTGAAGTTCACCTGCGTTGCGGATCGAACTCCGGGCTGATGAAGTCAGGTGCACCGGTGTGATGGCATCAGGGCTACGGTGCGAAGTGGGACGATTCGACGTGCGGTGCCTACAGGTCACGGTGCAGGCAGCAGCTCAGTGACAGCGTCCAGCGACGTCGGTAAGAAAAGGGTTGCGTGGGAAGCAGGGCAGTGCAACGTGCAGTGTCCACAGGTCACGGTGCAGGAAGCAGTGTCTTTGTTGCGGAAGTGCTGTCGTCAGTAGGCCCAAGCCAGCGGTGCGGGACGGTGCTTCATGACCCTCACAAGCAGAGTCCACAGGCCACGGTGCAGGCAGGTTTGCCTGGTGACGACACTGGTGTCGATGGTGCTGGCATCGGTGGACCGGGGCTGTGGTGCGGGATGGGACGGTGCTTCATGCTCCTCACGAGGGGTGTCCACAGGCCACGGTGCAGGCAGCGGCGCCGGTGTCAACAGGAGCATCGTCCTCAGGGATGCCCAGGCTGCGGTGTGAGCAGGCAGTGCCGGAGTGCAGGGCCCACAGATCGTGGTGCGAGCAGCGGCTCAGTGAAGTCGTCCTACGACTGCGCCGATGAGACCAGGGTCGCGGTGTGAAGCGGGGCAATGCGACTCCGTGCGTCGTTGGCAGGTCACGGTGCAGGCCAGCGGCGTCGTTGGCGGCGTCGCAGTGGTTTCTCCTCTGAAGCAGCACAAAACACACAGTTCCCAGTGCTGCAGGTCGAGGAAACTGAAGTCTTTGGTGTCCCTGAGACTTCCAACAGACGGCAAGCTCTACTCCAAGCCCTTGGAGAACTTTCTCAAGCAGGACAGACAGCAAAGTTCACCCTTTGCACTCTTTTCAGGCAGAAGCAGCAACTTCAGGCCAGTCCAGCAAAGCAGCACAGCAAAGGGACAGTACTCCTCCTCCAGCTCTTCAGCTCTTCTCATTGGCAGAGGTTCCTCTTGATTTCAGAAATATTCTAAAAGTCTGGGGTTTGGGGTCTTCTTCTTATACCCTGTTCTGCCTTTGAAGTTGGCAAACTTCAAAGCAAAGTCTCAAGTGTTTGCAAGATCCTTCCTTGTCCAGGACAGGCCCCAGACGCACACCAGGTGTTGAGAGACTGCACTGTGTGAGGGCAGGCACAGTCCTTTCAGGTGTGAACGACCACTCCTTCCTCCCTTCTAGCTCAGATGGCTCATCAGGATATAAAGGCTATACCCCACCCCCTTTAGTGTCACTATCTAGCGAGGTGCAAAACAGCCCCACTGTCAAATTGATCCAGACAGACAATCCACAAACAGGCAGTCTTAGAATGGTTTAAGCAAGAAAATGCCTACTTTCTAAAAGTGCCTTTTTCAAACAGACAATTTAAAAACCAACTTCACTAGAAGATGTATTTTTAAATTGTGAGTTCAGAGACCCTAAACTCCATATTTTTATCTGCTCTCAAAGGGAATTTGCGCTTTAAGGATATTTACAAGCAGCCCCCAAAGTAAACCTATGAGAGAGATAGGCAAATTCCACTGTTAGAACATATAAAACACACTAATATATGTCCTACCTTAAACATACACTGCACTCTGCCCCTGGGACTACCTAGGGCCTACCTTAGGGGTGCCTGACATGTAGTAAAAGGGAAGGATTAGGCATGGCAAGTGGGTACACTTGCCAAGTCAAATTGGCAGTTTAAAACTGCACACACAGACACTACAGTGGCAGGTCTGAGCCATGTTTGCAGGGCTACTAATGTGGGTGGCACAACCAGTGCTGAAGGCCCATTAGTAGCATTTGATTTACAGGCCCTGGGCACCTCTAGGGCACTTTACTAGGGGCTTACCAGTAAATCAAATATGCCAATCATGGATAAACCAATCAACAGTACAATTTACACAGAGAGCATATGCACTGTAGCACTGTTTTAGCAGTGGTAAAGTGCGCCTAGACAATAAACCAGCAAAAACAGACCTGAAAAAATAGAAGGAAGAAGGCAAAAAGTTTGGGGATAACCCTGCAAAAAGGGCCATTTCCAACAAAGTAAATATTAATTTGGACAACATCGGCTTCGCCACGTATCTAAGGGAGTACTTACTATGATTAGGTTTCTAGAAACCAATAGAAAATAAACAATTATGGGCCTCCAGAAAAAAGGCTATCACAACCAGGCTCCGTGACCAGAAGGAGGAGCAGACTACAAGTGCAGCTCTTGGGCCAGCCCTCCTTGCATATTTGAGCAGTGGACACATCTGCTGGTCTAATATGCATTGGTCCCTAGGACGCACATGTATATAGTGACAGGGCCCTGTTAATGTCAACAGGATCCCATTCGGTCACCCACATCAACCATGGGATGGTACTGACATGTAAGTCCTTACAGCAACTACACATGCTCTTGCACTGATTGACATTTCTACTACTAGTTTAGAGGAAGAACTGTAATTATGTACACAATTAGACATGTTACACGTCCAGTTAGGCTCACGGTCCCTGCTATGCTGGCATTGGACATTTCTATCCCCTGTCGCCACTCTGCATTTCCCTACGCCAGCTCTACATAAATATAACTGGCATAGGGAAATGGGACTTGCAGCACATTCTGCTTCATTCCTTGGAGAATTCAAAATGCTGTGGGAATTGTGTCTGCTCCATTCGGAAAAAAACTTCCAAGTACATATTTTGGAACACAGACACTTAAAATCAGAAATGCAAATAATATCCAATCTTGTGAATGTGTGCATGAAAACAATGCACCTTTTCCAGTATACGAAAAAAATATTGATAAATACAAGTTTGTAGGGTTGCTACAGTAAATTTTGGGTTGAAAAGTGGTTACAAAATGTTGCTTGCGCCTAAGAAGTTTTCCATCTGTTTGACAAGAGACTTACTCTAGAAGCAGCATCTGAAGTATTTATAGAGACTGAAGGATGCTCTTGGAAGACAACATAACTTGCCAGAAACAAGACTGTCCCTGGTATGGTCTTCCTGGTGGAACCTAGTTGACACATATATGTCAGGTTCCACAAGGGTGTGGCAGCCTATGCGCCCCATGCCAACTAACTAGGGGGCTCTTAATCCCTACACTGACGTCAAGAGCCCAATTTTGCAGCGCATCGGCAGCTATCCACACAATCATATTTAAAAAGAGCCAGCATGGCTAACAGACATTTTTCATAGAACGAGCTGTGCTTCTGTGAGCTGCACCAGGAAAGACAAAATGCTGCACTAAGAAAGAGATAGGTACCAGTCCCCTCGCTTGTCCCCCGGCGAGTCAACCTTCAAAAATTATAATTTGAGAACAGAAAGTATAGCACATAGACAGAGCAACAACACAGAAGAGGGAGAAAAATACCTTGCATGACGAAGAAAGAGGAAAACCTACCATCATCTTTAGGTGGAGAGAGTGTTAGCGTCTTGGAACCTGAGCGATAAGTAATTGGAAAAAGCAGCTTAATCCTGACAAGAACAGTACAACGATCAGTCAGTAATAAGCTGGCAGCAATTCAAATAAGTGAGACAAACTTTGAAAATGGTGAAAGGCAAAGGGGGAAGTGGCAACAGTACAACAGGCTGGAAAAAATTGTATTCCAGCCAAAAACAGTTGCCCAAGACTACCAGGAAAATCCTCAACAAGAGGTGGCAGCAGTGAAAGAAAACCTTGACACTACCCTTAAAGATATAGTGGTGGCTGTACACAACACCAAAGTAGGAATTAAACACAAGATAGCCACAAACACAACTGATCTTAACCCACTACCTGCAGAAGCTTCCCGGGCTTTCTAGAGTGCTCTGAGGGCCCCAGCATGGAATTCTTCCTTGAACACATGGTAATGTCCACAGTGCTGGCTGGTAAGGTGCTTACATTTTTCTCAGTAGAAAGAGCACACCACCTACCAGGGAGGCCTTGGCCGCCAGAGGCCCAGCCGAGACCTGTTTTGGCGAGACTGCTTAATTATAGGGACAGGGACATGATCCTACAACTGTTCCGGACTAAAGGCCCCTAGCAAATCGAGGATCATACTATAGCCTTATACTGGATTTCACCACAGAGATGCATCGCCTTTGCAACTCATACGCAGGGGTCAAGCAACACCTGCGTAGTATAGGCTTGAAATATGCTTTTCTGTATTCAGCTAAATTTAGGGTGATAGATTGCGATTCAATACATGTTTTCCTGAATCCTGAAGATGTGTGGACCTGGTTACACAGCCAGGGTATGGCAGCATCACCAACCATTGAGCCGTGCAGTGGGGAATAGTTGACCCCAAGACACAGGAGACTAAGGTGGATGCATAATTGACCCACAAATGAACAAGCAGCCAGGGAGCAAGCACAGGTAGTGGCAGAGGTGCTGCACCACAGCAAATACTCATTTGCTCCTTACAACCAGATCACGCCTCAGACTCTGGATCGAACAATACTGCTGCCTCAGCTGGGGAAAACCATTGAGGCATGGAGCTGATACCTAGACTAGCAGATGACTTGATATGATGAGTTGAACATCTCCTTGATTGTGAGTTGATGAAGTGTGTGGGTTGCTCACACGGTGGTTGGGGGGCACGGAGGGCGGTAGTGAGGGCTCAGTACCAAGCTTGTTACTGAGGGTCTAAAGGACCGTGGGACATACCGTAGGGTGTGTCACCCACCCTTTTTCACCGTACTAAAGCATATCATACTTTTCAACTTTATACAGCGGATATTGTATTGGTATAGCCGGGTGCCTAATGGAATCCCGGAGAGGAAGGGGGGTTGAAAATGTTGATTACATTGTTGCAGCACAGTTGGAAACGTCTATACAAAGTTGCCCGCCAACACCATCACGTGCATACGAACATAAGGAAGACACTTGGGGGGACCTATACTCCAGGGCTATAGGAAGGATAGAATGTGGAATATGACACACTGATATCAGTACACACATACAATGGGCACTCCCATGATCTCCATGACACCACAATATGACCTGCAGAGCTGGAATGTAAGGGGTATTGCCACTCCCACTAAGCGATACAGTGTAGACACTTACCTTAAACACACACATATAGCTTTTTCACAAGAGGCACACTTAACACAGGTTGAACTACCAAAAGTCCATGTAAAATGGAGAGGACAGGTTTATGGTACTATGAAATGGGCATATGCAAAAAGAGTTCTGATCTGGATTGCATGGAGGTTTCTTTATACTGGACACACACAGAGGAGGCACAAAGGGCAGGTATGCAGGGGTGGAGGGCCACATGGGTGGGGCTTCTCTTATGTTAGCTATTTATGCCCCTAATGTAAACAGTTCAGCGTTCCTGGACCTACTAACCCCCACTCACTTCCGAGACACACACACTCCAGGCATATGGGGTGGAGACTTTAACTGCTTCCCCAACATTACTAGTGACCACTATGGGGGTCATTCTGACTCCCGCCGGCCGCGGTAACCGCAGGGCCGGCGGGAGCCGCCAGAATACCGCTGCGCGGTCAGAAGACCGCCGCGGTTATTCTGAGTTTCCCGCTGGGCGGGCGGGCGACCGCCAGAAGGCCGCCCGCCCGCCCAGCGGGAAACCCCCTTCCACGAGGATGCCGCCTCCGAATGGAGCCGGCGGAGTGGAAAGGGTGCGACGGGTGCAGTTGCACCCGTCGCGATTTTCAGTGTCTGCATGGCAGACACTGAAAATCTTGGTGGGGCCCTGTTACGGGGGCCCCTGCAGTGCCCATGCCATTGGCATGGCCACTGCAGGGGCCCCCAGGGTCCCCACGACACCCCTTACCGCCATCCTGTTCTTGGCGGCCAAAACCGCCAGGAACAGGATGGCGGTAAGGGGGTCGGAATCCCCATGGCGGCGCAGCAAGCTGCGCCGCCGTGGAGGATTCCCCAGGGCAGCGGGACACTGGCGGTACACCGCCGGTTTCTCGTTTCTGACCGCGGCTGTACCGCCGCGGTCAGAATGCCCAGGGATGCACCGCCAGCCTGTTGGCGGTGCATCCGCGGTCCCCGGCCCTGGCGGATTTTACCACCAGGGTCGGAATGACCCCCTATGTGTCTCTGCTGGATGGCGTCGCCTGTTGTGGAGGAAACACTATATTGTCAGCTATGGATGGACAGTAGGAGAGTACACAATATATGGTGCTTGCAGCAACCTGCTAGTAGGGAGTGCTTCTTTTACTCCCTGCTACCTGACATTCTCAGTGGGCTAGATCTTTTCCTTTGTAGTGAATCATTAAGCATGCAAACGCTGAGGATAGAATATCTGGCATGCACCCAATCTGATCATAGCCCACTACAAATGACGATATGATGAGGGAGATTCCGCCCCAGCATACCGACCTGGATATCCAGATTGAGGCACTCCAGAACACACCATTCCAAGAATCCCTGGCAATACACATTACCTAATACTTTGAACTAAATGCAGGATCTGCCCCGCCCAGGGCAACAGAGTAGGATGCGCATAAAGTGGTCATGCAGGGGTATTGCACTGCCACCACATGGGTGTTTCATCATACAATACATAGAAAACTGCTACAGAACGGACTTTGAGGCAACACAAGTCCGAGACACCAATACAGACTCGAAAAGGTAGACCAGTTACAACAAATAAGGAAAGAACGTAGAGACCTGGAAGTGCACTTGGGGAGCCTTAACTATGACCAATGTCTTGCCCAGTTACATGGCGAGAGTGAATGTATGGGTAAATTACTGGCATGGCTGGTGCGCAGCAACAAGACGTGCCCACCGATAGAGGCGATTAAAATAGATGATGACACGCTACCCAACATGCACATGGACATTAACAGTCTTTGTGGATTACTGTCACTCCCTGTATGTGGAGGTTGACTGTCCAGACATTGATAGATTACGGGAATACCTACATAGGATCCCCTTCCCCATCTAAGCTCGATCAAAAGAGCAGAACTAAACAGACCCCCTACAAATTGAGGCGATCCATATAGCCTGAAATAAGACCCATGCACTTGATGGCCTCCCTACAGAATACTAGGCCACCTTTAGTGCCTCACTTTCCCTGAAGTTACTGTAAGTCTATAATGAAATGAAGGAGAAAGTACAGCCACCAGACTCCCTGCGGGAGGCGTTGAAAGTGCTGTTCCTCAAACTAGGCTTAGACCCATTGGATGTTCACTACTACAGGAGACTGTCAATCTTGAACCTCAATTAGAAGATATTGAGGAATGTGTTAGCCAATAGACCTCTCCCCATAGTTAACAGACTAGTACATACCAAGGAAAATGGGTTCATACCAGAACACAACACCTTCCTCAGTGTCTGCTGGCTACTAGACTGATGAGAGCTGATACAGGGGACACAGGCGAACAAGTGGCGGTATGACTTGATATAGAAAAAGCATTCCATACCCTGAACTGGAATTACCTACTGGCGAAACTGGAGAAGATAGGCATAGGCCTGGGGTATCTTAGATACACACACTAAATAAGCGCTTAGTGGCAAGTGTTAAGTCGGGACAGATGATGTCTGATCTTTTTGACATACAAGGGGGTACCAGGTATGGATGCCAATTGTCCCTGTTGATATTTGCTCTAGCCATAGAGCCACTGGTCTGTTACGCTTGCAGGCACCTCGGTTGGGAGTAGTAGCTGGTGGACAGTACTACATAGTCTCCATATAAGCAGATGATGCCCTCATTTACTTGCATGAAGCTAGCACTAATGTCACAGTCCTGATGGATACCCTGGACGAATTCAGGACCTCGTCTGGCCTTAGAGTGAACTGAACTAAGTCCTGCCTGTTCCCACTATATCCGGTCACGGAACATAATAGAGGAGCCCTACCAAAATCCAGGCTTGAGTGGTGGAATTACATGTTCAAGTACCTGGGCATACCAATCTCTCATGCGCATAGAGATCTAGTAGAGGGAAATATATATAAGGCAATGGGCTCGATCCACTGGTCCCACCCATTTTAGAAGTACTCCCACTGTTCTCTCTGGGCAGTGTAGCAATCTCCAAGATGGTGATACTGCCACTGACACTCGTACTCCCTGCTTGCTTTTTCGAAGACCTACACAGGCTCCTGTCGGAGCTGATATGGTGCAAGGGTAGGAAACAAATGGGATTCTGAAAAATGCAGCAGCTGCGTCTCAAGGGGGGGGCCTGGGTGTCCCTAATTAGGAGTTATATTACAGTGCAGCCCAACTGCAGGGGCTGCTAGTCTGGTTGGGGACAGCTCCCTGCACTGAATGATTAAACATCCAATGTCTTCTCAATGGGACACACATGTTATACACCTGGCTATCAAACCTACAGGTACACCCATCACATGAGACTCACCAAATGAGAATAGAACGCCAAAAGAGACTGAATTCCCCATATTCACCACTTATCCCCATTTGGCACATGGTAGCAGTACAAGAGGTTAGTCAGCATCACAATGTTGCGTGCTGGAAAGAGGCAGGAATGGAAATAGCAGGTGATCTCTACACGGAGGGCAAACTAAGGACCTTCCAGAAGGCTGTAGATTCTTATGATATAGCACCTGGAAACTTTCTGACTGATAATGCCCCACAACAGAGAGTTACCGTGCAATGGGGGCTGGGACGATATGAACCACTCACATCACCTTTGCTATACACAATAGTATTGCACGGAGGCACACAGAAACCTATAACAGCCCTATATACCACACTCCAGCCCCATTACTACAAAATGCATACCAGAGCTAGAGAGTGCTGGGTGGTGGCTCTCCAAATACACTTCACTGATACACAGTGAGCCCGTGTCCTTCAGCACATGAAGGAGGTCTCACGTAACCCACGGTTCCACTACACTCAGTTTAATTACCTACATCAGATATATCTCACACCACAGTGTATACAACACATGCTCCCAGGAGCATCCCCGAGTGTCCTAGGTGCAGAATACCCGATACAGGTTTCATCCACATGATGTGGGAATGCTCAGTGAAACAACAGGTCTGGGGTAGGCCGCAGTAATCACCTCCTCCCTAGTCGAAAACAAGGTTCTGGGCTCATCAGAATCAAGTTTGATGGGCCTCAGTCCAAAGGCTAATGGGGCAAGTATCTACATAAATGAATCGACCTAGCTTTTGTACTATATAAAAAACAATTAGCGATGGCCTGGAAGTACGATGCACCAATGGACTGCTGGTGTCACGGTTGTTCGGGCTGCCTCAGGGCCTAGTGTAGCCCGGGTCTCTCAAGTGCTAGAGCAGCCTGCGGAGAGTGATCCTACTTGGGCATCCTCCGGCTGGGTGCCGGAAGGGATAGCCACAGCAGCGGGGGCTCAGGCCTCCTCCCGTCTCACCTGAATTCTGTGCCTGGGGCGGATCCGGCAGAGGCAACGAGGGGTGCAGCCATCGGGCCTGGTGCTGCTATCGGGCTAAGCGTGCCCCGGGCCCTGCATTGGACTACAGCGTCTACACAGCCCAGCTTTTCCTGTGGCCTGGATGCTCCTGCTGGCGGTAGGTGCATGGTACTGGCCCTGTCTCGTCCACTGGGGCTTGCGTGTCGCTAATTAATACTCCTGGTGCTGCCCTGACTTTGGGCCGGCAATGTGGGCCTTGTGAGGCCCGCATTGGTACTTCTCAGCACTGTACCTTGATCAGGGCCCCTTTAGATTCGCCCCACCTAGTTCCGTGGAGGCTGCTCCCTGACCTCGCCAGGGCAACTGGAAAACTTCCCCCAACTCCCCTCTCCTACTGCTCCATCTGTTGCCTCTCGGGCTTGCTCGTGCCCCGCGAGATACGTTCACATCTTGGAGAGGCGGGATCCATGGGGGGAGGGATGGAGGACAGTTTAATTGACACTCCTCTGCCCTAATCTAAAGACTCACCAGCTGGCAAGACTGAAGGTGGAGGCTACCCTGGACTGTAATGTTGCACACTTGCGAGATCACCAGCTGGGATTTCGCCATCACACGAACATCACCTGTCCCATGTGGAGCTCCTGGGACCCTGGACCTACTAGGGCCCCCGTGGAGGTGACCATCCGTAGTGTAGCAGGATTTGAGACGATTCCTTGGTCTGGCACTGTAGTCCTACTATACCTTCCTCACCTCCATACATCTCACTTTGCGCGGGAGGTATATCTCCTTTTTGACCTCCACCTGGATTGTCACCCGGGAGCCAACCTTCTCCCCTGTTGGCACACTGGGTAAAAATGGCGTGTGTCAATAGAAACATTCCTAGAAACATACCTTCGAGAGCACGTGCAACACTCGCCAAACAGACCAGGACACCTCTTCTAGGGGCTGAGGGGTGACATGCAGTCAGATGCTGACCTCAGGCACCTCCTGGTTGAGATGAACACCAGTCTCCAATCCATAGACAGAAAGCTGGACACTCTCTCGGCCCCCTGTCTGGACCACAAGAAGCAACAAGTGGATAAACACAAATTTGAACCATCTAAAATACCGAGCTTCAGATGCTCATGACGTCCAAGCCGATTTCAGGGAACACCTTCTGCGCATGGACAAGATCCTCAATCTCATCAAAGCCAAAAATAAAGATTTGGAAGCGAGGTCATGGTGTAACAACCTCAGAGTCACTGGAGTCCGCGAATCTACAACCATCAATACAATGGAGGAGAATGTCATGTTCCTGCTCTGCGACAGCTTTGGCAAAGCCCTTCTCCTGTTTTCATTGTCAAACAGGCACACCATTCACTGGGTTCGCGGCCCCCCTCCTGGCTCTTCTGCTCGTACCATCTCTCACAATTGTTAAACTACAAGGACAGGGACTCCTTACGGCGGCTTGCCCATGACAGCCGAACAATCAACCACCAAGGAAATGTCATATTGTTCTGCCCAGACTTTACCCAGTCTGTAAAGGCAGCCAGATGGGAATTTTTGGCAGCTAAAAAACTCCTTCAAAAAGCAGACATCTCCTACACCCTCCTGTACCCTGCGAAACTGTGTATCCCACACAAGAGAAAACCTAACTTCTTTACTGACGCCAAATTCGCTCTGAAATTTGCCAAGCACATCAAAGCAAAAAGGTTGACGCCGGGGGGCTAGCCACCGGACCCGGTGGAAATACCCCTCAGCAGCAATGACTGACAGAGGGTCACCTCCTGGCGCTACCTTGGGGAACTACACCCTTGGCCCTTCTAAGATCAGCAGGGTTGCAAAAACTCCTTGACTAACTCTCCTTCTGACTATGGATTTTGCTTGTTCCTTCCTGCAGGGCAGCTGCTTTCTTAATGTTCAATGTCAGTCCTATCAAGCCCGCTGACCAACCCTCGGGCACCTGGTGCCCATTCGTCCACCCTGCCAGTACCGGCCAGGTCATTCTCCTGGCCCTACTCTGCCTCCAGGGATGCTTCCCAGTCTCTTGTTTTAGCAAATCTTGTGAGTTTTTTTTGGGGGGAGGGAGTGGTCAAGTTACTCAACCTCGTTCTTGGGTTGGAGTGGGAGGTGGGTGGATCTGGGTTGTTGGCAATTGCTGCTATTTGTTATTGTTGCTCTTCATTCCTCACAGGTCCCCAATACAGTTGCTCTCTTCATTCCTACCCCACTGCATGCAGGCTCCCTCACCACACCTAACTGTAGTCCACCTGCACCTCTTCCCTAGGCTTCCATGACCACTACCACCTGCCTCACATGGAATATCTGCGGGCTCAATGACCACAGGAAGGCACCTTGGCACATGCATACCTCGATAGACACAGCATAGACATTTGCTTCCTTCAAGAACTACACCTGACACATCCATCTGCACCCGGACTGAGCTCATAATGGTGCTCGGGTCACAATACTACTTCGCATGGGCTTACAGTGGCAACTAACACGCACACTTTGTGACATGGCTGGCCGCTATGTCCTGCTCGCTGGCTATCTCCGTAAGCAACCTGTTATTCTGGCCGCTATCTATGGCCCTAACTCTGATGACCCTGAGTTCTTCTTGGAGATGTGGTGACTAATAACTAACCTTGGACCAGGAGCTATTTTATGGCGAGGTGACTTTAACGTGACTATAAATGATCAGCTGGACAGATCAGGGTCATCTAGATATCCCCACACAGGTGCAGTTGCTGGCACTCAACACCATCATCCAGGACAATTACTTAACAAGACATCTGCGGCACACACACAATACGCACATGGAGGGCACATGCATCACAGCTTTCTACAAGGCATGGTCCAGGATAGATTACTGATTAATCTCCCGGGACATGCAAACTTGAGTGATTAAGGTAACGCACCACCCCGCTCATATTCCAATCATACTCCCGTTCTGTTAGAACTGCTAATCCCTCACTCGCCCCCTCGTTCTTTTACTTGGTGACTCCATCCTCATGCACTACGAGATGCCACCTTTCCTGCCTATCCTGACTCACCCATTACATCAGAAGAGCTCATACATGATATCCATAACCTTCCAGGTGACAAGGCATTGACAGCCTCACTCCTGCCTTTTATAAAGAATTTGCATCTCCTTTTGCTCCTCACATCCTGTTGATGTTCGAGGAATCCCTCAACAAGGGTTCCCTCCCCTGTCTCTTAGAGAGGCTGTTATAGTTATGCTTCTTAAACCTGACAAACCTGCATCCCTCTGGTCCTCCTAAGGCCTGCTGCTCATGATCAACGTGGATACTAAATCTTTGCTAAATTCTGGTGAACTGCCTTCTCCAGTTACTACTCAAGACGGTAAGGCTTGATCAATCTGGATTTATCCCTGGTTGCTCCATATCCTACATTCTACGTGTTATTTTCGCTGTCCTAGCACCACCTGCACCCCCAGATCACGGCGGTATTCACCCTTCTAAACGCCACTAAGGCATCTGATTTTCTAGACTGGTCATACCTTTTCCAGCTACTCGTGAGCCTTTGGCCTGAGAGCCTGCTTCCTTGGCCAGATACAGCTGCTCTACACTTTTCCCATTGCCCGCGTCAAGCTCAACAATATGATATCAGACTCTTTTCTGATTACTCATGGGATGTGCAGTGGTACACACTGTCGCCCATTCTTTTCACTATAGTGATGGAGCCTCTGGCGGCTCACCTTCACCTTGGTTTAAAACTCAGTGGGCTGGTTATATCCATATATGCGGATGATGTCACACTTTACGTCTATGAGTCCCAAGAAAAACTTGCTTCGCTCACCAGAGAGATTATCCGTTTTAGTGGTTTTTCAGGCATACATGCCAAGTGGTCCAAATCCATCCAGTTTCATCTCACCAATGGCACACAGCTGTTGCTGCTTGACTATCCATATAAGTGTGCCTCTGAGACGGTTGTTACTTGGGAATCTTACTCAGTCATCACCCAGATCAACTCTGGACGGCCAATTACAGCCATGCCATCTCATGGCTAGAGGACAGAATACCCCTCTGGTCCAGGCTCCCGCTGGATAGCAATAGCAAAAACAGTGGTCTTACCAAAATTTGTATACCTCTTCCTCAAAGTGCCTCTCCCTCTTACAACACACTTTTTACAACATCTACGTTCCAACCTTGCAGTGCTAACCTGGGCTAACAAACAACACTGTATTAAATAGGAACTCCTTACTCTACCATTCTCCCAGGGTTGCCTGGGTCTGCCGGATATGCCACTCTGTGCAATGTGTGCCCAGGTGTACCTGCATTTTTTGATGCATTCAATGCCATTTCAGCCCCATGTGGCTATAGAGGCTGATCACGCTGAACCATGGCCATTAACCACGGCTCTCTATCTGTCCTACAGGGCACAAAGGATGGGGAGACCAGGTGGAGTGTCTGTATTGGACGTGGGATGTTATGTGGAAGTGCGCTAGGCTGTCCTGTCTTTACACACCCTCCATCCCGATCGGCCGTAATCCCCACCTGCCTCCTCTACTCAACACCAGCGCCAGGGCTAGGGTCCGTGGGCAGGATCTTACGACCTTTTCTGACTTATATCCAACGGATCATTTTATTCCGTTTGAGGGCTTCATGATCTCATGCCCGCCACGCTCAAGAAACTACTGTATCATCAACTCAAGCCAACCTGCAGAGCGCTACCCAACACCTTCCCCACTCCCCTGACACTCCAGGCTCTTGAACACATACTCAGCAATACCTTGCCATGTAAGCTTGTCACCTGCTTCTATAACACCATGAAGTCCACTGCACCGACTACGACCCCGATTGACCGTGTGGTCTGGGATATGGATATCGACCGCCCCCTCCCCCCACCATTACAGATGCCCCAGGGTCTTACTGCTGCGGCCAAACAAAGGGCCTCATTTGGAACTAGGTGGACAGGTTACTACATCACAATGGTGACAGATGTCCTGTCTGCTGAAATTTAAATCCTATAGAATATAATTGAATTTAGATTTTGGCAGATGGGATATCCGTCACTCTCGTGATGGAGTAACCTGTCCACTGAGTTCTAAATCAGGCCCAAAATTCCTTTCACCGAATTACAGACAGGCTGATACATTTTGAGCTTCTGCATCGCCTATACCGCACTATGCAGCAGCTCCTCAAGATGAGACTCGTGGTGGAGGCCCGTTGTATGAGATGTACTTCGCCATAGGCTACATTCCTACATCTCGCTTGGGTGTGGCACGGTTCTGGATATTCTCCACCATGCATACAATTACTGGGCATGCCCTATTGCGCACTCCCCTAGTTTCTTGGGCTACATCAAAGTCATGCCGGCCCCGGATCGAAAACTCACTGCCATGCTGCTCCTTCTGGCCAAACAGAGAGTAGCCATACACTGGGGCTGACAACCCAATCTCACTGTCATTGCCTGGCTACAGGATGTTGCATACTGCCAGGAACAACTATCCATATTTTGGGAACAGATGGCGGTGCGCTCTCGCCCCAAGGACATTTGGGAGCCCTTCCTATTCTTCATGCACCAGAGCGACTCCTCCGTGTCCTCTGCAGATGGAACTCCCTTGGGCGACGGCCCCATGCCCCCTGGTCTTCCATAATCACCACCACTGTCCATTATGGGACCTTCGGTTGTTTAGCGCTCATGTAAGCTCTGTCACACGCACCTACTCTCCTGTTGCAGTTGCCCTCCGCACATAAAGTCTCAGTCCATGGTCATACTGGGGTTGAGCACACTTAGCTGGATTTCTAGATCTGAGCGCATTGTGGTTGGGTTAGGCCTTGTCAATGCTATTACACCAACTGCACCAAGGATATGTGACTGTGTATCCCCTTCTTATTCTTTCCTTCTCCCGCCCACTCCTCCACCTCGCCCCCACCTTGAACCCCTCACAAGTTGAGCGTGATTGTACTGTTTGTTTCTGTAATTTTTGCTTCAAAAACCAATACAAATAATGTTAAAAAAATATTAAAAGACATAAAACCAATACATAAATGGGGGAAAGGACGTGAAAGACACAGGGGGCTTTCGAGAAAGGGAGATTGTAGGCATCACGAAGATATGGGATGTTTGGACACAATACATTGAAAACGTTCGTGGAACTGCAGATTGAACATGATTTGAAAAGAGCTCCTCTATTGAGTATAAAGTACTAACCAGCAAGCTGTATAGGGTGGCAATATTCCAGATATATAAGCCACTAATGAATAATACCCCTTCCACACTGGGAAACCTACAGACAATTTTATGAGAATACAGATGGAAATAGTTCTTAGCGCAAGTGGTGCCAAATGCCTGAGGGACTGTGGGCACTCATTTAACTTTCATCACATTATTTAGCAATGCTCTAAAACTACATAATACTGGAAAGAGGTAATCAAATACATGTGCGAAATGTGAACTTTAATTCGAGCTGGCCGCAAAAATATGCTACCGGCGCATGGAGTATATATCACCCAAATATCAAAAAAGCTTTCTATGACCTGGGATTTACGGTGGCTAAGGGGACATTGCTAGTAAACGGGGAGGAAAAGATATCCCAACTACACAGGAATGGAAAGAAAACATGGACTGATGTATATTGGCTGAAAGATATGTATATGAAAGTAGATGTTGTTTAAAGAAACGACAAAAATATGGGGGAGCTGGAGAGTAGCAAATGACATAGAATAGACAATGTGAGGAAACTTTAGCAATGTTCTGTGGTAAAGTGATAACACGTCCAAGGATATCCGTTAAGACACTTTTATATCTGATTATTTTGTACTCATCTGCTGTAAGCCTGCTGATATATAATCATTTATTGTTACATAACTGAAATGAAAATGCCTCATATGTTGTTGGTCACTACATGCTTCATCAAAATGTGTATGCATGGAAACTCAATAAAAAGCCCAATTTGACCACAGACCACGTTTTGTTTACAGATCACATGGATTTCAGGATGCTGAGGAAACAGCTCCTGGTTTTTGGGTAGTTGGTTGCTAGGGTTCCCATCACCCAGCAGAGTGGTCCAAAGGTTGTGGAGCACTACCCTTTCCTCTTAGATAGTTGGGTCTGAAATGCCAGAAATTGGTCTAAGAGGCTGCTGGGATCAAACATGAACACATATTTCTGGGGATTTACAGTATCCAGTCGCATGACAGCTTTGGGTGTACCTCACAGAAATGCAAAACGTGTCCTTTATCTTACTGTATAGTAATAGAGTCAGACAATGCCTAGACCCTGTTGTGGGAATAAGTTGATCCTTTAGGTTCTCACATAATAAATGAGATGCATTACTCAACAAGGACCATTTGTCACAAATCTGCCTTAAACTCAGATGCATTACAAACACTCACACACAATATTTTGTCTCTAAAGAAAAGGCAGGACTTCCATGGACGTGTAGTGATGGAGGCTAGCAGTCTTCACACCAGGAACACCTTTCCAAACCAGTGGAGCAACTTTTGTCTTTAGTGTTCGATCAAAGTGATATCGCTCTATTCATGTGGACTGAAAAAACGCATATCTGATTCTGGAACCTAATATTTACTGAAACAGACCTGCAGAATTTGTATTTGTCAATTAAGAGCTATCAAAACCTCAAAATTACCATGTTTATCTTACAACATTTATTACTGATTTAGAAGAATCGTTCTGTAGTAGTGTTTCAGCTTGCCATCCTAGGCTTCAGAAGAATGAAATGCATTTTTGTGTTTTGTAGACCTCACAACAGCGTGCCTCTTGGTTACATAACTATTAAGTGAGTGGAAATGTGATTATAATTTATGTCAGTCAATACATCAGCAACGAGGGTCGACGTTCTTAGTTAAGAGTATTTCTTGTTTACTATGATATCAAAGGATAAACAAACCGACATGGTTCAAAATGTCTTGTTGCTTTCATAATCCACATAATCCAAGCAAATCAGTTGCCTGTGTGTGTGTGTCTATATATACCTAGTGGCAGTCGCCACAAGGTAGTTATAGTTAGGACCTACTTTCTATAGAAAAAGTGTTTTTTGACTTGCCTCCGACCGGGCCAAATGAACTGTAATAGGGGGGCCACAAGAACCCCTCTGTGCCCCGGTCCACCACCTCCCCTGGGCTACCTTTAAAGTAATTGGGAGCCTTGCAATCCCCCCAGGCTCCACCACCTTCCTGGGGCCACATAAGCAGTAATGGGGGGGGTCTCGTGGCAAATGAGAGCAGGGAAACAGACACAAAGATTGGTCTCACAGACAAGGAGCTATGCATGTTTAGCAGCTCCCTGTCTGTGACAGCAATGTCGGCTCCCATAGGAGGAGGGGAGCAAGCTGGGACTGCTGGGGCATTCGGGTTCCCCCCGCGATCCCCTATGCTGCAGAGCACCCATGTGACATGGCGGAACTCCAGGAGGTGGGGTCCCCATGCCGAGATTTGTCCGGGGAGGGAGGCCACGAGAAGGTGAATGCATCATTGATCTATTTGAGAGCAATCTGTATGTGACTGTGACAAATGGGTTATTTCTTGTCCTCTCCTGGTGAGAGTAGAGTCCATGGTTCTCCCTTTAAATTGCTATGAGTATGCAAATGTGTAAAACACCTGGAAGCTGCGCCCACTTGGCCCCACACTGTCCACCTCAGTTGTATGCAAAGGTCTTCACACATTTTGCCAGGATTATGGACAGCTTACCAAAGGGTCCCCCAGTGTGTTTGCTGCCGATTTTGGCTGCGCGTTCTTGATGCCGAGGAATATGAGGACATCGCCACAAAATAAAGAAGCACTTACCTCACATAGATGAGAAGAAGAACCCTGATTTGGCAGAGATTTACGTTTTTATAGTTTCATTGGCATCTCTATAGGAGGATTCATATTATTACAAGATTCTAGAAAAAGATGCACCAGGAACAATCATGTTGCCAAAACGCAAACAAGGTCACTGGTTTATATAGCCATACTAGCCATACCAGAAAACTACAAAATCACCAGAAGAGACCGAACCAACAGACCAGGAGGAGGAATCGCCATAGTCCACAAAAACACCATAAGAGTCTCCACCAACTCCCACGACACCATCAACTCCGCCGAGCACCTCCACTTGAAAATCCACATCAACCGCAACAACACACTCAGAGGAACACTGGTCAACAGACCCCCTGGACCCAGACCACAGTTCTGCCACAACATCGCCGACGCTATCAGCTCCCAAACCCCTCGCTTCAACAGACTACATCCTCCTCGGTGACCTAAACTTCCACCTAGAAAATAACAACGATATCAGCACCACCAACCTAATCGACAACCTCGCCAACTTCGGCCTCAAGCAACTCGTCACTTCACCAACCCAATCCGCAGGCCACACACTCGACCCCATCTTCTCAGCCAGCAACCACGTCTCTTTCAGCCACACCACCGAACTCAGCTGGACAGGCCACCGCTGCATCCACTTCTCCTACCAGAAACCAGTCACTCACCACCACTGCACACAACCCCCCCCGACGCAACTGGAGCAAAATATCAACGGATCAACTGATCTCCACTCTCGCCTGGGCCCCACCCCCTGGGACCCCAGACCCCCAACACAGCCACCACCAACCACCAACCTGCATCGCTGGATAGAAGATTGCACCAACACCCTTGCACCGCTCAAAAAAAAAACAAACACCTCCCACAGAATCAAGGCCAGCTGTTTCACCCCAGAACTACAGGAATCCAAACGGCTATGTCGCAGAATGGAAAAAACCTGGCACCTTGATCCTACCAACTCCAACCACATCGCTTTCGAGGATGCCCTATGCAAACATCACCAACTGATCCACACCACCAAAAGGACCCACTTCAAAAACTGCATCGATGCCAACGTTCACAACAGTAAAGAGCTCTTCGGCATCATCAATGAGCTCTCCACCCCCAGGACCTGCTCCAACGAACCCCCGCCATCACAGGAGTTCACTGGCAACCCACTTCCGTTGAAAGATAGAAGAAATCCACAATAGACCCACCCCAGACCCCAAACCCCAGATCCACCAGCTGACTAAAACACCCAAGAACCCAACGCTCCAAGCAACACCCACCTCCTCCACACCTGGACCCCCGTCAACATAGAGGACACTGCCACTATGGCCCCCATCCACTCCGGATCACCATCAGACCCCTGCCCACACCATGTCTTCAATAAGGCAAACATCATCATCGCCTCCCCCACCTCTGCAAAACCATCAACAGCTCCTTCGAGTCAGCCACCTACCCAGAAAGACGGAAGCACGCAGAAATCAACGTCCTGCTGAAGAAACCAAAGGCAGACCCAGACGACCCCAAGAACTACCGGCTGATCTCCCTCCTCCCCTTCCCAGCCAAGGTCATCGAAAAAATCGTAAACAGACAACTATCCTGGTTCCTGGAAAACAGCAAGGTACTCTACACCTCCCAATCTGGATTCCGCAGAAACCACAGCACCGAGACTGCACTCATTGCTGCCACAGACAACATTAGGACCATGCTCGACGAAGGAGAAATAGCAGCACTCATCCTCCTGGACCTCTCCGCAGCTTTCGACACAGTATGTCATCACACTCTCCGCCCACGCCTCCACAACGCTGGAATCCGCGACAAGGCACTCGTCTGGATCTCGTCATTTCTCTCAGGCAGAACCCAGAGAGTCTGCCTCCCACCGTTCTGTCAGAAGCCTCCTGAATCATCTGTGGCATTCCCCAAGGATCCTCGCTCAGCCCCACGCTCTTCAACGTTTACATGGCCCCCCTCGCCAACATCGCACAAACCCACCACATCAACATAGTTTCCTATGCAGACGACACTCAGCTCATCCTCTCCCTCACGAAAGACCCTAGAACTGCAAAGAACAACCTCCACAACGGACTTCACACCATCGCCAGCTGGATGGAATCAAGCCACCTCAAGTTAAACACAGACAAGACAGAAATCCTCATCTTTGGCACCAATCCCTCAGCTTGGAATGACTCCTGGTGGCCCACCTCCCTAGGAACCGCGCCCTCACCCAACACCCACGCATGCAACCTAGGCTTCATCTTGGACTCCACACTCAGCATGACTCAGCAGGTCAATGCCATCTCCTCATCCTGCTACAACACTTTCCGCATGCTCCGCAAAATCTTCAAGTGGATTCCCGTAGAAACCAGGAAAACTGTCACCTACGCCCTGGTCAGCAGCCGACTGGACTACAGAAACACCCTATATGCAGGAATAACAACCAAACTCCTAACAAAGCTGCAAAGAATCCAGAACGCATTCGCCCGCCTCATTCTGGACATCCCACGCCGCGACCACATTTCCCCCCACCTCAGAGACCTTCACTGGCTACCAGTATCAAAGAGGATCACCTTCAAACTCCTCATCCACGCACACAAGGCCCTCCATGACACAAGCCCAGCCTACCTCAATGACAGACTCACCTTCCACATCCCCAACCGCAATCTTCGCTCCGCCAGCCTCGCCCTCTTCTCCATCCCCCGCATCCGCTGCACCACCGCCGGAGGAAGATCCTTTTCTCACCTAGCCGCCAAGACCTGGAACTCCCTACTGCTCAACCTTCGCCAGACCCAAGACCTCTTGACATTCAGGAAACGCCTCCAGACATGGGTCTACGACCAGTAGCTCCCCCCCCCACTGCCTTGAGACCCTAACGGGTGATTAGTGCGCTCTATAAATTCTTGATTGATTGATTGATTGACTGGTGACATTTTCTTGTGCTCCATTAAACAGCTGTAGTGTAAAACACATATTGGGCATTTACCCAAGGAGGCAGAAAGAACTCTACTTGGGTAGATATTTTGTGCAAAGCTGTGGACTCTTGTTGGATAAAAGGGCAGGTGATGTTCCTTTGTGGCTGAGTCACTCACACAGCTACTGACACATCCACACAGACACTTACACACCCACTCACAGATGCACTCAGACACTTATGCACCCACTCACAGACTCACAACAGACTTAACACAAGTCAGTCGTGGAAACCTAACAAATTAGAAAAATGGGTCAGAATTTCAAAGTAAAATTAGAGCGTCAATGACACTAGCTGTGTAAAATTAAAAAGGAAACAATCACACCCACTTCCAACAAAAAAAGGCGTACACCTCGATCTGCAACCTCTTCAGGTATGTGATGCCTTGCAGAACGCCAAGATAAAGGAAAGCGGCATCTTGAGCAAAGGACTAGAGTGGAGTGGAGACCGCACTAATGTGGTACAAATTCCCAGTACCCTGGGGTGGAGGGGGGGACACACCAATATCCAAGGCTTAGGGATGGAGAAACGGGCAGAGAAATTGGCTTGGTAAATAGAATCGGACTTCTGAAAAACAGCCCTGGATTCGAATAAAGAGTATTGAAAGAAGAGAAAAAAGAGGAAAGACAGTATCCCTTCACCCACCTAATGAGCATAGGCGCGATATAACTTTACTTAATTGATAACAAGGGCTTTGCTGACACTTTGTGGTACAATACAGATATAATAAAACTAGAAACATTAAATATTGTGTCAACACACTTAATTATATATGACCATACACAAGTAATTCAATTATAAAAAGAAATATGTATCTAATGGCAATTACAGCAGCATTCACAGTGTTGCAGCCGTTGGATCACACATTGTGATTCAGTCAATAATGGACTAAGGGCCTGAATCAGGTCTTGGCGGTTGCACCACCAAGCCGCGTCAGCCGTGGACCCGAGAAGACCATCAAGTCGACAGTCTTCCACCCCCTGTTTTTAGATGTTACAGCTCTGCAAGCAGATTGAATAGCAATGGATTGCTGATGGAGAGAGATGGCGGCGGGATCCAATGGACTTCGTATAATGGCAGGGGCTATGAAAGAGAGGTAAGTGACACAAACACTCTATTTTAGCCAGATGTGTACCCCCGCACTACACACTACACAACACACCAGATTCACACAAAAACCCATTGCCATTCCGACACAACACAACCGCCACATGCCACAAACACACATTGACATATATCCATAACACAACATACACACACCACTGACACTGCATCCACACACGACACAACCCAACCACAACAAACAACAGAACTACACACTCAGCTACACAAACACACTCCCACACATGCACAACTACACACATCAAAACAATATCCGCCACACAACAACCACACTCACCTGAATGTGTCACATGGCAACACAACATACACAACATCGGTCTCACTTGCAAGTGACACACATGCAGACACAACCACATCACCCACTCAAGCTCCCTCCACCACAACCAGCCAATCGCACTGCATAAACACATACATGTACTGACTCACACACACAACTTGCAGCACAACATTACAGGTACAGGTCCTCTGGCAATGTGCACACATGGACACAGTTGACAGGTATGAATGTACCTTCATTTTGGTGCCAGCTTTGCTTTGCCAATGAACATTGGCACATAATGGCAGATGTGTATGTGTGCGATATTTGTTGTGTACCAGTGTGTCCCCATCCGTGTCTGACCCATTATTGTCCCTGATATATGCATGTCACAGTGATTTGAAAAACTACTGTGAGCAAGATGTATAAAAATGCAATTTTGCATTTCTTTAATAGCGACTTTAGAGAAAGTGCTATTTAAGCAATGCAAAATGCAATGTACAAAGAGACTGATTTCCTAATAGCGATTCCTACAAAGTAGGAATCGCTATTAGGAAATCGCTATTAAGAAATCCCATTGCATTTGAGTCAATGGCCCGGTTTTGCATTTCAAAATAGCGATTTCTTATTAGGAAATCGCTTTTTACGAAATGCAGAACCAAGGATGGCAATGGGCAAAAGGCCCCCCTTGGTGCACCCCAAAAATAGGAGTGCACCTGTACAGCACACATAAGCCCACGGGGCATGTAAGTGACCTACTGCAATAAAAAAAAAAAGGACTTTGGGGTGCTTTTTTTAAACTGTACCTGGTTTCCATCGACTTCAAGTCGTATTTAGGAAATGCATGGTACATCAGAACAGAAATCACCAATAGGAAATCCCTATTTGCGATTTCCTATTCTGGGAATCACAAATTGCGATTTCTACAGGGTTTTAGAAGCAGTCCTTTTGTGCCCAGTTCAAATAAAATAATAGGTAATAAATATCAGTTCAAATAATTTTAAAACTGTATACTGATAGGCACCCTAATGAGAGAACTTAATGGAATTACACAATAAATACTAATTGTTGGATTTTCTATTTTCAAATCTTTGAATGTTACATAAAAATAAATGTATTATAAAATCCAAACACAATCCTTAAACGTGGTTAATGTGTCATTAGCCCAATTCACCAATCACTAACATAGATTCAACATCCTTGACATCTTTAGGAGATTCATAAAAATGCTTTCAAATAGGTATATGGCACATCAATGGACTGACTGCCATTTACAAGGTAAAATGTCCAAACGTTTAATAATTTTAAAACATGTTTTACTTCCAACTTTTGCATGAGACCGAATGTCACTCTAAATTCGAAATATGAACTTATTTTAATATCTTCAAGTGCATAGAAATGTTATCTGGCAGCAAGAAAGTACGCCGAGATGCTTATCCCGATCCACTGGCAAATCACAGTGCGTATTTTAAAAAACAACGCAGCTTTTTATTTACTTTTAATTTTATTGATTTCAGTCAGATATCTTTTGCTTGGTAAAATCTGCCCAAGATTATTTTTTTTTTAATTACCATTTTTATTAATTTCAAGTTGGAAACAAAATCAGTCTCCATTACAGTTGTAAGCACCCTCATGTTCGCATGCATGAATACATATTTAATAGTTGACATTAATAGACCTAATTTCCGCCATATTCAAGCATGTTTACGGGGGCAACTTCACGCCTCATAGATAGGCTCTTCTAGTGTTGCACACAAGTCCAACCCAGCTCTCCATTCAGTCTTCGTGGGTACAGTAGCCACCTTCCATTTGCGGGCATGATGCTTTTGGCTATTATCGTAGCCATCCCAACGAGGTGTCTCTCTCCCCCCTTGTGTATCCAAGATCATTTAGTATCCCAAGTAGGGTTTCTTTGGGTGTCAGTGTAATCATGTATACCATGACCTAGGGCAGGGAAGACGTTATCCGTTACCAATATTGAGCGATAAGTGGGCATGACCATGTCATATGGAAAAAGACTGCCTCTGTATCAGGGCAGCTGAAACAGGTTGGATCATGGATATTTCCCACACACCAGAGTTTCAGGAGGGTGAAGTATGTGCAGTGGAGGTAATTAAATTTGACTAGTCGCAGTCAGGAGGGTATGACGATTCCGAAGGGAGCCAAACAGGATAGCTGACAGTTCATGCCCTTTAAGAATCCGTTCCAGGGCTCCCAATTCCACCTCAGGGGGGTAAGAACTTGCTTTGTTGATCATGGTACGGTATAGGCAGGATACCCCACCCCTTCCTAATTTACCCATCAGCAGTTGAGCTTCCAAAGGATTAGATTCGGTGAGAGCATCAAAACAATCTTTTCACATGGCTAGAGCATGCCTAAGCTGCTAGCATTTGTGAAGCTGGGTCTTGGCAAGGGCAAAGTGTGCCTAAAGATCTTGGAAGGACTTAATGTTGTTCCCTTTCCAAACGTCGTCCAAGGTTATAACGCCAGTTTTGTCCCATGTTTGTAAGCCCTGGATGTTGGCAGTACGCCAAATATGGTGACCCTTTTACATCGGAGTCTGTTGGGTGAGTTTGTCATGCCACTCCATAGACCAGAGCTCTACCTGCCAGGTTAGGATGATAACTTGGGTTACCACCGGGAGACAATTGGGGAGCAGGTTGCCATAGAGTAGTCCCATGACTTTGTTCAGGTCTAGCAGGTATAATTCAGCTTGGTATGCTGGGTCTTCCCAACCACTGGTCAGCCAATCATAGACCACTGACAGATAACCTCCCGATAATACAGCTGGAGTTACGCCATCACCATGCCTCCATCATACACTGACAGTCGGTATTTGGACCAGGCAATAAGAGGTTGGTAGTTAGCCCACAAGAAGATACGAATCATAGAGGAAAGCTCCCTGAACCACTGGTCAAAGATCCCTAATTGGAAATTCTGGAGGATGTAAAGATAACATGGGAGGACCATCATTTTAAAAAAGGCCACATGTCTCTGTATATTAAGTGGTAGGGTGGCCCATTGTTGAAGGTCTGATCTCATCCAGGAGAGAAGGGGTGGTATATTAAGGCGCCGTATAAATGCAGGGAGTGGCGAGATGTGAATTCCCAGGTATTAAAGGTCAGTCATTACATTATTATTGAGGATTGTCATTGTATGGCCGAGCTTTCACTGTGAATCTGCAGTAGCAGGGATTTGGCTGTATTCACTTTGAATCCTGAGGTCCCTTCATAGAGCTCAAGGAGATAGAGGCTGTGCTGTCCCGTCAGATGTGGGTCAACCACGTAAAGGAAGACACTGTCAGCATATATCACAATTCTTTCCTCTGTGTTCTCCCACCACTGCAGTGAGGTGTCACATCGCACCAAGCGAGCGAAGGGCTCGATGGCTACCAAAAAGGGGGACAGTGGGCACACCTGCCGGATCCCCCTGCTAATGGGGAAGGAGTCTAGGAAAACACCATAAGTTAACAACTAGGTCTAAGGCTGCGAATAAAGTAGGTCAATGTGGCCACGTTTACGGGGATCTAGGTCCATTTTGACCAAGATTGACCTCATGAAGCTACAGTCCATGGTGGCAAACGCCTTTTCAAAGTCAATAAGTAGGAGCACACAAGTCTCAGGTATCTTGTGAGCTCATTGCCCAAGAATTCTTTTGCTTCTCATTCATGACAGCACTAGCTATAATTTCCTATACTCTAATCTAATTTTAAAACAAGTATTTGCAAAGCCAGTAGCTTTGACGTTTGCTCTCGAGCTCTGACTACAACATTACAAAATGCTTGCTGCTGTGAAAAACAATTAAAGAAAGGATTGTGTTCTGTACACAATGCATGGGTGAAATGAGGAATTAAAAGTGTGATGACATCGTTGATAACAGCATGAGCTTTTGCGATACAAAATAGTCCATCGTGCAGACCACTGAAGGTAGAATGATACGCTCAAGCAGCCAATACAATGAAGGTGGCACAAAATGCTCCTCTGGGGTGATTTAAGATCATCCCAATAAGTGGTTCAAGTTCCATTTCACGTTACGGCAAAAGTGTTGCACTTCTGCCTTGTGAAAGCGATCTCTATAAGGGCACCGCCACAATATCAACAGCTAAGTGTAACCACTTTGGTGTGTCGGTTGGCCAGGCGCCGTCTGACAGCACAGTGGGCGTGTGTGTCAGACAGCTCCTGGCTGTTCTCGCACCCACCCACGGGGGAAGCACTGGCACTCCGCTCCACCCGTGGGACGCCCTTGTACACCCCCGACCATGGATGGCAGCAGAAGTGCTCCAGCTGCCACCCCAACCCTGCTCTGTGGAATCATAAAAAGATGCCTTTTGCTTCCAGTGCATCCAGTGGATTCAAGGTGAGTTTTTGGTCAGGAGTGGGATCGGGGACAACAAAGATGCATTGGGGGAAGGAGAGGGTTTTCCTGTCCCCCAATGTCTCTTTCGTGTGCATGCATTCCTGCTGCACACTCGCATTTGGGCTCTTGGTCGTGCAGCAGGAATGCCCACTAGACACCACAGATTTGTTTTATCTTTTTTTTCTACTGTATTTATGGATTTTTGGAGAGCTGCGCCGTGGGGAAGGCTCGCTCTCCTTTGGTGAGCATGTATTTTTGCCATTTCTGCTCCCCTTGGGGGCAGATTGGTCTTTTTCTTAAGCCCATCTGCCTCCGGTGGGGGCAGAAACCACTAGGCCACCAGGGATACTTATTGTGGCAATATTTGGGGAGCCGCCCCTTGGGGAAGGGTCACTTCCCTTTGGGAAGCATGTATTTTGGCCATTTCTGCCACCCTTGGGGGCAGATCGGCCTTTGGGCAGAAACCACTAGGTCACCAAGGATACTTATTGTGGCAACATTTGGGGAGCGGCCCCTTGGGGAAGGGTCACTTCCCTTTGGGGAGCATGTATTTTGGACGTTTCTGCCCCACTTGGTGACACAGCGGCCTTTTTTAGGTCCATCTGCCCCTCAGGGGGCAGAAACCACTAGGCCACCAGGGATATTTATTTTGGCAAAGTTGGGGTGGCCCCTTGGAAAAGGGGTGCTTACCTGAAGGGGGCAAATATAGTGCCCACTTCTGCCCCCCTTGGGGCCAGATTGACATTATTTTAGGCTCATCTGTCCCCAAGGAGTGCAGAAAAATACTAGACACCAGGGAAAGTTTCTGAATGTGGTGGGTTGTGTCTGGACTGGCGCATCATTTGTATTTATGGTCATAATGTTAAGTTTTTTCCTTTGTATTGTATTGCAAAGCTTTTTATTCCGTTGCTGTGACTCCTGCTTGCAGTTCTGGCAGTGGTAGATCTGAGGTTTGCGTAATTGCATGTGTTTGGTAAGAAAATCTTTTTTGTAGTGCTTACTCCAAATGAGTATCATTGCCATGAATTAATTAGTTTAAATGGTGCAATAATAGCAGCATATTTAGCTAATGTTTTATTGTGTGTGAAATTCTCCTTGGATTTCTGCATGATGTGTATTGTGTTGTCTTATGTGTAATTTTATTTTGTTTTTCTTTTTTACTGGGATATCATCGGTCCTTGCTGTGTCTGTGCATAATAGGGGGTGGTGAGGGGTGGTGAATCCAGCTGTCTCTGGCAAGTGAATGGTATTGTTTTTGACTATATTGTTCTTTGTGAAAAAGTCACACTTTGTTTATTACTTATTTTACACAGAGTTGGTTGTTGTTGACTTATTTGTCAAGTTACTTTTATTAGTAAGGATTATGGCCAGCTGCAGGATTACCGCTCAGCAGGTTGTTGGTATGCTTTTTGAACTGTCCTCTAACCATGATTATGAGACTGACTCTGCATCTGAGGCAGAGGAAGAAGTGCATGATTCTGGCAGTGAATTTTCTGTCCGATAGGAATCATCTGATGATTAAGCCTCTCTCTGTGCAGATGAAGTGTCTGCTTTAGAGGGGGACACTGATGTGCCGATAGTGCAGCAAGAGGCATCTGGATTGCAGTCTGGGGCTGAAAGGCTTCACATTGGAAGAGTGGAACACTGGGTTGCCCCAAACTTGGTGCAGCCAGCTTTGCCTACCTTTACTGGTGTCACAGGGTATAGAGGGAATACTGAAGACATTTTGCCTATAAATTTCTTTCAGTTGTTTATGGATGATGTATTTTTGGATGAGATTGTTGAACAGACTATTTTGAATGCTGCACAGGATTTGAGGGACAGCAGTGCCAGACTTAAGCCCCGCTCTAGAGCCACCCGGTGGATTCCCACAAATCTTGACGAGATTACGAAATTTTGGGGTTTAACTTTTTTGATAGGCTTGATAAGGAAGCCGTCGCTGTCTTCATATTGGTCTAGCAGTCCCTTGATGGCAATGGCCATATTTCCTGCAATCATGAGTCCTGATCAGTATTTGCTTTTGTTTCGGATGCTGCATATTTTTTTATAATGCTTCAGCGTTGCCACAAGATCACCCTGACTCTGACCGTGTCACAACTTGAGTGCTTCTTACCACTATAATCAGCCAGTCTCTGGGCACCACTTGGTTTCTTGCTTGTGCTGGATTGACCAAGGTAGGGGCGACCCTTTCCAGTAGCCACGGTTCTGCTGATAATAAAACACCAAGCAGGCCGTAACTTCCAGAAGGAGTCCCAGAGGTAAAAACCCTATGAATCAAGAACTCCTGAAAAAAGAAGAACAAAAGCACAAAAAAGAACTGGAACAAGCTGCAGGCGGAAAAAGAACTGGAGAAATCCAAAATCACAGGATACAGGAGCGAGGAGCACAACCATGAAGGAAGTGTTTGCAATGCAAGCAACAGAAGACCAACTGTGCTTATATACTGAAAAACAGGAAGTGACATGATGGAAGTATTGAAGACACTTTCTTGGACTGGGAAAGACCACATTCAGGTGAATGGAAAAATAGCCATATTATAGAAAGATAGTGAGTAAATCATGCAGGGAAAGGAACACAGACTCTTGGGAAGAAGAAACATGGCTAAGGCAAGGAAAATAAAAAAGTAAGAAAAAAGAAGATAAGAGCAAAACAGCAAGAACAGGTAAGCAACTTATGAGGGTAAACAGCGAGGGCATCGTAAAAAGGTGCACAAAGGGAAAGTTTAGCCAAAAAGCAGACCGCAGCAGAAATGGCTGTCCGAGATGCGGGCCACTGATCTGACTGCAGCCCGTTAGTGAGGCGCTGCCGGTCTTCGCAGAGTCACAGACCCTCTTTTTAAGATTCGGCCTGTCCTTGACAACTTTGTAGATCGATTTTCAGAGATCTATGTTCCAGGGAAAGAAATAGCTTTTGATGAGTCTTTGGTCCTTTTCAAGGGCCGTTTGTTTTTTAGGCAGCAACATTTGTTAGCAAGAGGGCATATTATGGAATTAAGATGTATATGCTATCTTAGAGTAGTACAGGATATGTCTATAATTTCTGGATGCACACTGGTAGGGATTCCACTGTTGACTAACCTGGTTGTCCATCCACTTTCAGAGTTAGTGAGAAAATTGTGTGGGAACTTGGTAGAGGACTTATTAACAAAGGTCACTGTAGGAGGCTGGCCTGACTTGTATTGGGTACCAGAGGTACTTACACCTTGTGCCAGGTCCAGTTATCCCTTATTAGTGTAGAAGAGGTGTTTCTAGCAGCTTAGGCTGATAGACGGTAGCTATGGCAAAGCAGCTTTGGCTGAACTAGGAGACATGTAAAGCTCCTACTATACCACTGGTGTCATATGCACAATATCATAAGAAAACACAATACACAGAAGTACTAAAAATAAAGGTACTTTATTTTTATGACAATATGCCAAAAGTATCTCAGTGAGTACCCTCAGTATGAGGATAAGATATATACACAAGATATATGTACACAAACCAAAATTATGCAGGTAATAGCAAAAGGAAGTAACGCAAGCAGTGTAAAGTTACAGTAGATTGCAATAGGAGCACATAGGTATAGGGGGAAATCAAACCATATACTCCAAAAGTGGAATGCGAACCACGAATGGACCCCAAACCTATGTGAGCTTGTAGAGGGTCGCTGGGACTGTAAGACAACAGTAAGGGTTAGAAAAATAGCCCACCCCAAGACCCTGAAAGGTAGGTGTAAAGTGCACCTACTACCCCCCAAAGAGCACAGAAGTCGTGATAGGGGGATTCTGCAGGAAGAACAAACACCAGCAATGCAACAACAGTGGATTTCCGGACCTGAGTACCTGTAAGACAAGGGGACCAAGTCCAATAGTCGCGACAGTGTTGAGAGTGGGCAGGAGCCAAGGAAATGCCAGCTGAGGGAGCAAGGAAGCTGCCACCTGTTGGAAGAAGCTTGGAGTTCTGCAAGAAAGAAGAGGACTAGGAACTTCCCCTTTGGAGGATGGATGTCCCACGCCGTGAAGAAGCTTGCAGAGGTGTTCCCACGCAGAAAGACCGCAAACAAGCCTTGCTAGCTGCAAGTGTCGCGGTTAGGGTTTTTGGATGCTGCTGTGGCCCAGGAGGGACCAGGATGTCGCCACTTGGATGAGGAGACAGAAGGGGCACCCAGCAACGTAGGGAGCCCTCACAGAAGCAGGCAGCACCCACAGAAGTACAGGAACAGGCACTTAGAAGAAGAGTGAACCGGAGTCCACCCGAAGTCACAAAAGGGAGTCCCACGACGCCAGAGGACAACTCAGAAGGTTGTGCACTGCAGGTTAGAGTGTCGGGACCCAGGCTTGGCTGTGCACGAAGGAAATCCTGGAAGAGTGCACAGGAGCCGGAGCAGCTGCAAATCACGCGGTACCCAGCAATGCAGTCTAGCGTGGGGAGGCAAGGACTTACCTCCACCAAATTTGGACTGAAGAGTCACTGGACTGTGGGAGTCACTTGGACAGAGTTGCTGAGTTCCAGGGACCACGCTCGTTGTACTGAGAGGGGACCAAGAGGACCGGTGATGCAGTCTTTTGTTGCCTGCGGTTGCAGGGGGAAGATTCCGTCGACCCACGGGAGATTTCTTCAGAGCTCCTGGTGCAGAGAGGAGGCAGGCTACCCCCAGAGCATGCACCACCTGGAAACAGTCTAGAAAGCCGGCAGGATGAAGCGATACAAGGTTGCTAGTAGTCGTCTTGCTACTTTGTTGCGGTTTTGCAGGCATCCTGAGCAGTCAGCAGTCGATCCTTTGGCAGAAGATGAAGAGGGAGATGCAGAGGAACTCTGGTGAGCTCTTGCATTCGTTATCTGAAGAATTCCCCAAAGCAGAGACCCTAAATAGCCAGAAAAGGAGGTGTGGCTACCTAAGAAGGAGGACTGGCTACCAAGAGAGGTAAGAGCCTATCAGAAGGAGCCTCTTACGTCACCTGCTGGCACTGGCCACTCAGAGCAGTCCAGTGTGCCACAGACACCTCTGTTTCCAAGATGGCAGAGCTCTGGGACACACTGGAGGAGCTCTGGGCACCTCCCCTTGGAGGTGCAGGTCAGGGGAGTGGTCACTCCCCTTTCCTTTGTCCAGTTTCGCGCCAGAGCAGGGCTGGGGGATCCCTGAACCGGTGTAGACTGGCTTATGCAGAGATGGGCACCATCTGTGCCCATCAAAGCATTTCCAGAGGCTGGGGGAGGCTAATCCTCCCCAGCCCTCACACCTATTTCCAAAGGGAGAGGGTGTTACACCCTCTCTCAGAGGAAGTCCTTTGTTCTGCCTTCCTGGTCCAGGGCTGCCTGGACTGCAGGAGGGCAGAAACCTGTCTGAGGGGTTGGCAGCAGCAGCAGCTGCAGTGGAGACCCCGTAAAGGCAGTTTGGCAGTACCCGGGTTCTGTGCTAGAGATCCGGGGGATCAAGGAATTGTCTCCCCAATGCCAGAATGGCATTGGGGTGACAATTCCATGATCTTAGACATGTTACATGGCCATGTTCGGAGTTACCATTGTGACGCTGTACATAGGTAGTGACCTATGTACAGTGCACACGTGTAATGGTGTCCCCGCACTCACAAAGTCCGGGGCATTTGCCCTGAACGATGTGGGGGCACCTTGGCTAGTGCCAGGGTGCCCACACACTAAGTAACTTTGCACCCAACCTTCACCAGGTGAAGGTTAGACATATAGGTGACTTATAAGTTACTTAAGTGCAGTGGTAAATGGCTGTGAAATAACGTGGACGTTATTTCACTCAGGCTGCACTGGCAGACCTGTGTAAAAATTGTCAGAGCTCCCTATGGGTGGCAAAAGAAATGCTGCAGCCCATAGGGATCTCCTGGAACCCCAATACCCTGGGTACCTCAGTACCATATACTAGGGAATTATATGGGCGTACCAGTATGCCAATGTGAATTGGTAAATTTAGTCACTAGCCTGTTAGTGACAAATTTGGAAAGCAGAGAGAGCATAACCACTGAGGTTCTGGTTAGGAGAGCCTCAGTGAGACAGTTAGGCATCACACAGGGAACACATACATATAGGCCACAACCTATGAGCACTGGGGTCCTGGCTATCAGGGTCCCAGTGACACATAACAAACATACTGACAACATAGGGTTTTCACTATGAGCACTGGGCCCTGGCTGGCAGGATCCCAGTGAGACAGTGAAAACACCCTGACATATTCTCACAAACAGGCCAACTGTGGGGCTAACAAGGCTAGAAAGAGGCTACTTTCTCACACAACCCCCCCCCCCCAAACGAAGGACAATAAGGCTAACCTTGGCCAGTTGAGTCTTTATTGTCTAAGTGGTGATAAGTGGAGAGTAGCTCTGCAATAGACTGGTTACTCCCTTTATCATCCACTATATGGTTACTTCCCTGTGGGGATGTAAACCACCCTGTTTGAAGTTTTTTAGCTAACCAACAATGTGAAGATATATTCTCAGAGTTCCTATCAGTAAGTTTTAGTTTAGAACAGTGGGAATTGTCCACTGGACCTATTTCTAGTGACGAGAATGCCAGAAAGGGATGCTGTCTCAGTAAAGCCATAGCTGGGCAAAAACGTTGTCCATATGGCTGTAAGAGAGAACAGGGATGCTGTTTCTCTTTAGTTGGAGCAGGGCAGGGATGCTGTCCTATGAGCTCCACACTAGGGCAGGGCTGCTGTCCTAAGTGTTGTGAGGCAGTGCAGGGTTTCTGCACTAACGTTTCTCTGGGAGGGTTGGAGGGATGCTCCGTGTTAACTAAAATGGTGCCCTTTTTCTCACCAATATTAGTTATCCCACAGAGAGATACTTTCACCTCAGGGAGTACAGCTGTGCCAGCTGATGATTCCCTTGGTACAGGTGCCACCCCAGGAGAGGTTTCTCCCACCACAGGAATGGTATCCTGAATGGCAGGGTGGTTAGGGGATACTGTGATACCCTTTTTACCTGTTGTTGGAGAAGGATCCTGAGTTTTCAGGCCTTTTTCTCTCCTTTGCTTTTTCATTTCAGCTGAAATGAGAGGAAGCAATTTCTCAGGGATACCCAGCATGGCTGCATGGGTATAAAACTCTACCTCAGCCCAACCTGAGGTCTCTAGGTCATTACCTAAGAGACAGTCTACAGGTAAGCTAGGTGATACTACCACCTGCTTAGGGCCAGTAACTCCACCCGAACTAAGCTGAACTATAGCTAAGGGAAGAAACTTAGTGGAGTAATGGACATCAATAATCTTGTACTGTTGTCCAATGATGTGTTGTTCAGGAGGCACTAGGTTTTCAGTCACCAAAGTGATACTGGCACCTGTGTCCCTGTAGGCCTGGGCCTCAACACCATTTATTGAAACTGTCCGCCTGTACTTATCCATTATAAGGGGACAAGCAGCCAGTGTGGCAAGGCCAATGCCACTAGGTGTGACAGAAACTGTCTTGGGACTGACTACCCCAGTTTCTATGATGGACCCATAAGTGAACCCAACTACACCCTTACTTTGACTGTTGCCAGCAGTCCCACCACTATTACCACTACTGCTAGGGGCACTAGAGTTTGATGTATTAGTGGTGGTTGGCTCAGGGGGTTTACCTGGACAGGACTTATCCCCTTGCCAATTGCCTTTATTTTTACACACATAGCACCAAGGCTTTTTAATGTGTGTATGTTGTGAAGAAGAGGAATAATTTGATTTATCCCCACCCCCTGAAGAGTGTTTAGGATTTGAAGAAGGATCTTTGGTTTTACCCTTATCCCCATGCTTATCCTGAGATTTCTCACAATCTTTCTTCTTGCCATCCTTGTCACCCCCTGTATGAACTTTTCTGTTCACTCTTGTTCTGACCCATTTGTCGGCCTTCTTTCCCAGTTCTTGGGGAGAGGTCAGCTCTGAGTCCACTAGATATTGGTGTAACAAGTCAGACACACAGTTATTCAGAATATGCTCTCTCAGAATAAGATTATACAGGCTTTCATAGTCAGAAACTTTACTGCCATGTAACCACCCCTCCAAGGCCTTCACTGAACAGTCAACAAAGTCTATCAAGTCTTGTGAGGACTCTTTTCTGGTGTCTCTGAACTTAATCCTGTATTGTTCAGTGGTTAAGCCAAATCCATCCAAGAGTGCATCTTTCAAAACTGCACAATTGTTAGCATCACTTTCTCTAACAGTAAGGAGCCTATCCCTACCTTTTCCATTGAAAGATAGCCACAATATAGCAGCCCACTGCCTTTGAGGGACCCCCTGTACCATACAGGCCCTCTCAAGTGCAGCAAACCACTTGTTGATGTCATCCCCCTCCTTGTAAGGGGGGACTATCTTGTGCAGATTCCTGGAATCATGCTCTCTAACAGGATTACTATCAGGAATACTGCTATTGCTGCCACCATGGGGTCCTAACCCCAATCTCTGTCTCTCCTTCTCCAGGTCTAGGGATTCCCTATCTAGAGACAGCTGTTGTTGTTTAAGCTTCAGTCTGGTCTCTTCCACTCTCAACTTTTGAGTTCCCTTTCTAACATGTTGTCTTCAGGATGGGTGGGTTGGGAATGCTTGGACACAGAGGATAAATTGGAAACAACAGAGGGAGATCTGTCCCTAACTGACTGGACTCTAATAACCTGGCCTCCAGGAATAAAAACACCCCTACTAAGATGGGAGTCTCTATTACTACCAGCATTACTAGGTGGTCTGCTAAAGGGCAGATTTGGAACAGAACCCTCCCCACCTCCCTCAAGGTGATCCCCTGAGTCAGAATGGGAGCCATCTATTAACTTCTCATTTGAAGTGCCTGCTTGGGACTCATCATTCACAATAAGAATGTTATATAGAAACTCTTTTGTGGGGTTCTTTCCTATCACTAAACCTCTATCTAAGCAGAGACTCCTTAGGCTCTTATAATTCAAATTGTCATAGGTAGTATTAACCATTTTAAGAGCAGACTCTACATCAGACATGATAAAGGAAGGTTTAGAGACAGAGAGAAGAAAGAAAAAGTTTCAGAACTTTTTAAAGAACAGAGAAAAAAACTTTTTCTAACTTTTTGGGAAACTTTTAGAAGTTTAGAGAAACTTTTCAGAACTTTGTAAAAAGTTTAAGAGGAGAAAAGCAAAACTTTTTGGTTAGGTGTACATACACTGAACTTGTTTCGTATATTATTCTCTTATGAAAAGTACACAATGACAAAGTGGTAAGTAGTTACAAGTACTTATCCCACCGCTGCACAACCAATGTAGGAGGCTGGCCTGGCTTGTAGTGGGTACCAGAGGTACTTACACCTTGTGCCCGGTCCAGTTATCCCTTAATAGTGTAGAAGAGGTGTTTCTAGCAGCTTAGGCTGATAGACGGTAGCTATGGCAAAGCAGCTTTGGCTGAACTAGGAGACATGTAAAGCTCCTACTATACCACTGGTGTCATATGCACAATATCATAAGAAAACACAATACACAGAAGTACTAAAAATAAAAGTACTTTATTTTTATGACAATATGCCAAAAGTATCTTAGTGAGTACCCTCAGTATGAGGATAAGATATATACACAAGATATATGTACACAAACCAAAATTATGCACGTAATAGCAAAAGGAAGTAATGCAAGCATTGTAAAGTTGCAGTAGATTGCAATAGGAGCACATAGGTATAGGGGAAACACAAACCATATACTCCAAAAGTGGAATGCAAACCACAAATGGACCCCAGACCTATGTGAGCTTGTAGAGGGTCGCTGGGACTGTAAGAAAACAGTGAGGGTTAGAAAAATAGCCCACCCAAGACCCTGAAAGGTAGGTGTAAAGTGCACCTAGTACCCCCAGAGAGCACAGAAGTCGTGATAGGGGGATTCTGCAGGAAGAACAAACACCAGCAATGCAACAACAGTGGATTTCCGGACCTGAGTACCTGTAAGACAAGGGGACCAAGTCCAATAGTCGCGACAGTGCCGAGAGTGGGCAGGAGCCCAGGAAATGCCAGCTGAGGGTGCAAGGAAGCTGCCACCTGTTGGAAGAAGCTTGGAGTTCTGCAAGAAAGAAGAGGACTAGGAACTTCCCCTTTGGAGGATGGATGTCCCACATCGTGAAGAAGCTTGCAGTTGTGTTCCCACGCAGAAAGACCACAAACAAGCCTTGCTAGCTGCAAGGGTCGCAGTTGGGGTTTTTGGATGCTGCTGTGGCCCAGGAGGGACCAGGATGTCGCCACTTGGATGAGGAGACGGAGGGGGCACCCAGCAACGTAGGGAGCCCTCACAGAAGCAGGCAGCACCCGCAGAAGTACCGGAACAGGCACTTAGAAGAAGAGTGAACCGGAGTCCACCCGAAGTCACAAAAGGGAGTCCCACGACGCTGGAGGACAACTCAGAGGGTTGTGCACTGCAGGTTAGAGTGTCGGGGACCCAGGCTTGGCTGTGCACGAAGGAAATCCTGGAAGAGTGCATAGTAGTCGGAGCTGCTGCAAATCACGCGGTACCCAGCAATGCAGTCTAGCGTGGGGAGACAAGGACTTACCTCCACCAAACTTGGACTGAAGAGTCACTGGACTGTGGGAGTCACTTGGACAGAGTTGCTCAGTTCCAGGGACCACGCTCGTCGTGCTGAGAAGGGACCCAGAGGACCGGTGATGCAGTCTTTTGTTGCCTGCGGTTGCAGGGGGAAGATTCCGTCGACCCACAGGAGATTTCTTCAGAGCTCCTGGTGCAGAGAGGAGGCAGGCTACCCCCAGAGCATGCACCACCTGGAAACAGTCGAGAAAGCCGGCAGGATGAAGCGATACAAGGTTGCTAGTAGTCGTCTTGCTACTTTGTTGTGGTTTTGCAGGCGTCCTGAGCAGTCAGCGGTCGATCCTTTGGCAGAAGATGAAGAGGGAGATGCAGAGGAACTCTGGTGAGCTCTTGCATTCGTTATCTGAAGAATTCCCCAAAGCAGAGACCCTAAATAGCCAGAAAAGGAGGTTTGGCTACCTAGGAAGGAGCATTGGCTACCAAGAGAGGTAAGAGCCTATCAGAAGGAGCCTCTGACGTCACCTGCTGGCACTGGCCACTCAGAGCAGTCCAGTGTGCCACAGACACCTCTGTTTCCAAGATGGCAGAGGTCTGGGACACACTGGAGGAGCTCTGGGCACCTCCCCTGGGAGGTGCAGGTCAGGGGAGTGGTCACTCCCCTTTCCTTTGTCCAGTTTTGCAACAGAGCAGGGCTGGGGGATCCCTGAACCAGTGTAGACTGGCTTATGCAGAGATGGGCACCATCTGTGCCCATCAAAGCATTTCCAGAGGCTGGGGGAGGCTAATCCTCCCCAGCCCTCACACCTATTTCCAAAGGGAGAGGGTGTTACACCTTCTCTCAGAGGAAGTCCTTTGTTCTGCCTTCCTGTGCCAGGGCTGCCTGGACCCCAGGAGGGCAGAAACCTGTCTGAGGGGTTGGAAGCAGCAGCATCTGCAGTGGAGACCCCGTAAAGGCAGTTTGGCAGTCCCCGGGTTCTGTGCTAGAGACCCGGGGGATCATGGAATTGTCTCCCCAATGCCAGAATGGCATTGGGGTGACAATTCCATGATCTTAGACATGTTACATGGCCATGTTCGGAGTTACCATTGTGACGCTGTACATAGGTAGTGACCTATGTACAGTGCACGCGTGTAATGGTGTCCCCGCACTCACGAAGTCCGGGGAATTTGCCCTGAACGATGTGGGGGCACCTTGGCTAGTCCCATGGTGCCCACACACTAAGTAACTTTGCACCCAACCTTCACCAGGTTAAGGTTAGACATATAGGTGACTTATAAGTTACTTAAGTGCAGTGGTAAATGGCTGTGAAATAACGTGGACGTTATTTCACTCAGGCTGCACTGGTAGGCCAGTGTAAGAATTGTCAGAGCTCCCTATGGGTGGCAAAAGAAATGCTGCAGCCCATAGGGATCTCCTGGAACACCAATACCCTGGGTACCTCAGTACCATATACTAGGGAATTATATGGGTGTACCAGTATGCCAATGTGAATTGGTAAATTTAGTCACTAGCCTGTTAGTGACAAATTTAGAAAGCAGAGAGAGCATAACCACTGAGGGTCTGGTTAGCAGAGCCTCAGTGAGACAGTTAGGCATCACACAGGGAACACATACATATAGGCCACAACTTATGAGCACTGGGGTCCTGGCTAGCAGGGTCCCAGTGATACATAACAAACAGACTGACAACATAGGGTTTTCACTATCTGGGCCCTGGCTGGCAGGATCCCAGTGAGACAGTGAAAACACCCTGACATATACTCACAAACAGGCCAACAGTGGGGGTAACAAGGCTAGAAAGAGGCTACTTTCTCACAGTCAGCATTTGTACCTAGATAACTTCTACAATGGTGTGCAGTTGTTCAGGGAATTGTTCAAAGTGGACATTGTGGCGCAGTCTTCTCTAACCGTGAAGGTTTTCCGAAATAAATTGTTTGTAAAAAACTTCAGAGGGGACAGTGCTTTGCCTTGCATAGGGATGAACTGCTAGCTGTGAAATTTGCAGATAGGCAGGATGTCTACATGCAGACCACAATCCATGATGAAAGTAGTTCACCTGTGACTGTTTGTGGTCAGGCTGTTCAAGTGAGCAAACCTGTGTACATTTTATACTACAGTAAGCACATGGGTGATAGAGTAGATCGGAGGTTAGAACCTTACACTGCTGTTCTTAAGGCTTACATTTGATATTAGAAGTTTGCTATCTATCTCTTTCATTTAGCAACCTTTAATGCTTTTGTTGTGTTTAAGGACTGTTCTCCAGAGTCGAACATGACTTTTGTTCAGTTTCAGGATAGGCAGCCTTGTTGTAGTGTAACAGGCAAGTGTTCCTAGAGTTGGAGTGGTGGAGGATGTGTCTAGATTGAAAGATCACCATTTTGCTGATCACATTCCTCCCACGCCCAAAAAAACACTCCCTGTAAGAGATATAGAGGGTCATTACGACCCTGGCGGCCGGCGGTACGTTGGCGGTAACACCGCCAACAGGCTGGCGGTGTTCCGCCAGCTATTATGACCGTGGCGCAATAGCCACGGCCATACCGCCGGCCCCTCCACTATACCGCCAGGCTTCTGCCTGGCGGTCATAATCCCCAGGGCAGCGGTGCAAGCCCCGCCGCCCTGGGGATTAGGAGTCCCCGACCGCCAGCCTGTCCGTGGGGGTAAACACCGCCATTGAAAGGCTGGCGGAAAGGGGACTTGGGGTGCCCCTGGGGGCCCCTGTACTGCCCATGCACTTGGCATGGGCAGTGCAGGGGCCTCCAGGCATAGCCCCGTCGCGCATTTCACTGCCCGCAATGTTGATGTGACTTTTCCGCTGGGCCAGCGGACGGTAACACTGTTACTGTCACCCAGCGGAAAAGTCATAATAGGGAGCCAGGAATACCGCCGTCAATGGCGGTATTCTGACTCCCGCAGCCTCGGCGGTCTTTTTAAAAGACCCCCGAGGTTGTACTGACCCCCATAGAGTCTGTATGCAAATAGGCATGTGGAACGAGAGTTGTATGCCCTTGTTGTCCTTCTAAACCTGGGCTGTGTGTGCCCGCTTGTTTTACAATGTAAGACATATAAAAGAATTTTTAGGAGCACCTGTGAGTGTTGCCTGGTCTGTATTGTTTTATATTTTCCATTCAGTTTCACGGTTGACATTAGTGTGATGTATTTAGTTAGAGCTGTTGTGTTTGTAGTTTCGTGTTTACTTACAATTGGTTTGTATTTTCTATTTTGTTTTTAAAAAAAATTGATGACTGTGTGCGTGGACTGGCGCTTGGCTGGCAGTATGCGTGGACTGGTGCTTGGCTGGTGGTGTGTGAGTAGTGACTTGCTGATGGTCACTACACACACTCTTAGCCAAACACCATTCCCAACAGTTCGTCAGCCAGTGTGAATGCTGTGTCAGGCATGTGAGCGTAAGAAAGTGATGGGCGCTGTCTGGTGATATGAGTGTTGTAATGTGCTGGGCCCTCTGCTGGCACTATGAATGGTCTTGTGTGTGTCAAATATGAAAGGTGTGCTAATGGACTGCAAAGAGGTTGGTGCCTTGATGCAACTTTACAGCTCACAAGCTGTGAGTCACTGGTTACGTTTTTTGACCTTTCAATTAGTAACAGTGCGTTTCTTTCTGGTGAAATTTCTTGTTAATAACATTTTATATACTGAACCATCATTCACCCTTGCCAAATCCAACCAGTATGTGTGTGTACTTGATGAATTTATAGTTGCGCAGTAATAATTGTTTTTTCTGTCTTTCTCTGCCAGGGTGTACCTTGTTTCTTCATTGTCTCTTGTTGTGAATGTTGTACTGTACTGGGCCCACGGCTGGCGGAATGAATGGTCTTGTGTGTGTCATGTATGAAAGGAGTGTGAATGGCCTGTAAAGCTGTTGGTGCTTTGTCGTGGCTTTACAGCTCAGGAGCTGTGAGGCACTGGTTCAGTTGTTTGACCTTTCAATCATTAACAGTGCATTTCATGTTTGTGAAATCTCTTGGTAATAAAATGCTATGTATAGAACCATCACTCACCCTCGTGCCAAATCCAACGAGTATTTGTGTGTAAAAATAATGGTGGGTAGCCACAAGATGCATTTATTGCACTTCTCCTCTCAGTTGGGAATTCAACTCATGAACAAACTCACTCTGCTGTAATCAGGCGTTGAAGCACACCCCTGACACGCTAGCTGTCTCAGGTGGGACTTCAATGATGAAGCATGCCATCAACAAGGTTGATGGGTAAGGGGTCTTTTTAACAAAATCGAATGATTTTTTTTCACAAAATGCGTGCTTGGGACATCACAGAAGTAAGAGACATGGTAGTGTGCTCAAGTTCTTGCCTAGTGAAAATCCACCAACTCTAGATATGTTTGAAAACTAGATACCAAGGAGAGTACAAAGTGGTGTGCCTCTTGTGGATCTCAACAAGTTTTCTTACCCACAATACACTGCAAATCTAAAGATTTGACTAAAATCACACATTTTCCTTGCATTTATGTGCCATATTCTTCCAGAAAGAGAAATAAACCCAAAATTACCTACCACCCAGCTTACCCCTCTGTCTTCAGATAAAAATGATACCTCACCAATGTGGGGGCCCAAAGCAGAGTCAGCCTAAAAACATATAAAACAAAAACTGCGCTTATGAGCACACTTTGGTGCCCACTCAATCTCTACACGTTTTTGGCCCTTCCCTGTCGCAGGCACTTGGCCCACCCACACAATTGAGATCCAAGGGGATCGCTGAGTGGTAGGAAATGTGTTGTTCGGAACTTTCCATCACAGAAATATGGGGAAAATGTGTTTTTAGACAAAATCTGAGGTTTGTATGAGATTTGGGGTAAGAAAATGGGGTGAGTGTCCCAAAAGTCACCTCATCCTGGATTTCCCTAGGTTTCTAGTTTAAAAAAATGTACAGGTTTGCTAGGTTTCCTAGGTGCTGGCAGAGCTAGAGCCCAAAATCCACAGGTAGGAAACAAGTCAGTTTTCAGTGGAAAAATGTGATGTGTCCACGTTACGTTTTGGGGCGTTTCCTGTTGTGGGCACTAGGACTACCCACACAAGTGAGGTACCATTTCTATTGGATGAGTTGGGCGAATGCTGGGTGGAAGAATGTTGGTGGCTCCCCTCAGATTCCAGAACAAGGCATCACAAAAATGTGAAGAAAATGTGTTTTTAGACACATTTGCAGGTTTGCAAGGGATTCTGAATAGAACATTGTGGTAAGAGCCACACAAGTTACCCCATCCTGGATTCCCCTAGATGTCTAGTTCTAAAAAATGTACACGTTTGCTAGGTTTCCCTAGGGGCTGGCTGAGCAAGAGCCCAAATTCCACAGCACGGCACACTGCAAAAATCAAGTACGATTTTAGTGGAAAAATGTGATGTGTCCACATTGCGTTTGGGCTGTGTACTGTCGCGGGTACTAGACCTTCGCACACAAGTGATGTACCATTTTTATCGAGATGCTTGAGGGAATGCTGGGTGGAAGGAAGTTTGTGGTTCTCCTCAGATTCCAGAACTTTGCTTAACAGATGTGTGAGGAAAATTCGTTTTTTAGATACATTTTGAGGTTTGCAAGGGTTTCTGGGTAAAAGAACCGGGTGTGAGCCACACAAGTCACCCCATCCTGGATTTCCTGAGGTGTCTGGTTTTCAGAAATGTACAGGTTTTCTGGGTTTCCCTAGGTGCCAGCTGAGCTAGAGCCCAGAATCCACAGCTAGGCACATTGCAAAAAACGAGTCAGTTTTCAGTGGAAAAATGTGAAGTGTCCATGTTGCGTTTTGGGGCATTTCCTGTCGCGGGCACTAGGTCTACCTACACAAGTGAGGTACCATTTATGTCAGGAGACTTGGAGAAATGCTGGGTAGAAAAATTTTGTGACTTCCCTCAGATTCCAGAACTTTGCATCACAGAAATGTGATTAAAATGTGTTTTTAGATAAATTGTGAGGCTCGCCTGGGATTCTGGGTAACAGAACCTGATAATAGCCACAGAAGTCACCCCATCCTGGAATCCCCTAGGTGTCTAGTTTTCAGAAATGTACAGGTTTGCAAGGTTTCCCTAGGTGCCGGCTGAGCTACAGCCCAAACTCCACAGCTAGGCACATTACAAAAACACGAGTCCGTTTTCAGTGGAAAAATTTGATTTGTACACTTTGCATTTTGGGGCGTTTCCTGTTGCAGGCATTAGGCCTACCTGCATAAGTGAGGTATCATTTTTATCGTGAGACTTGAAATGTTTGGTGGAAGGAAGTTTGTGGCTCCCCTCTGATTCCAGAACTTTGCATCATAGAAATATGGGGGAAATGTTTTTAGACAAATTTTGAGATTTGCAAGGGATCCTGGGTCGAAAAATGTGGTAAGAGCCACAAAAGTCACCCTATCGTGGGTTTCCCTAGGTATCTAGTTTAAAAAATATAGAGGTTTGCTAGGTTACCCTAAGTGCCAGCTGAGATAAAGCCCAAAATCCACAGCTAGGCGCATTGCAAAAAATGAGTCAGTTTTCAGTGGAGAAATGAGATGTGTACACCCACACAAGTGAGGTACCATTTTTACCGGGAGACTTGGGGAAGCACAGAATAGCAATATTACCAATTGTATTTCTCTGCATTTGCCCCTTCCAAATGTAAGAGTGTGTGTAAGAAAGAAGTCATTTTGAGAAATGCCCTCTAATTCAAATGCTAGTGCGGGTACCGCCAAATTCAGAGATGTGCAAATAACCACAGCTTTTAAACTCCATATCTTGTGCCCATTTCGGAAATACATAGGCTTCCTTGATACCTATTTTTCAGTCTTTATATTTTACCAAATGAATTGCTGCATACCCTGTACACAATCAAAAACCATTGCAAGGTGTGGCTCAGTATTGGCTCTGGGCAGCTTGTGTTCTTGGAGAACCTACAAGCCTTATATATCCCTGAACCCAGAAGGGTTCAGCAGACGTAAAGGTATATTGCTTTCAGAAATCTGCCACACTTAGAAAAAGTTAAAGATGAAAACTTAGACACAAATGGCTGTTTTTTTCCACTCAAATTCAGTATTATTTGTATTTCAAGTGTTACTTTCATAGGAAAACCTTGAAGGATCGACAGAAATGACCCCTTGCTCAATTCAGAATTTTGTCTACTTTTCAGAAATGTATAGCAGTCCGGGATCCACCATTAGTTTCACCCCATTTTTGTCACCAACTGGAAGGAGGTTGAAAGCACAAAAAATAGGAAAAATGGGGTATGTCCCAGTAAAATGCCAGAACTGTGTTGAAAATGTTGGTTTTCTCATTGTAGTCTGCCTGCTCCTAAAAGCTGGGAAGATGGTGATTTTAGCACCGCAAACCCTTCATAGATGCCATTTGCATGGAAGAAAACAGATGTTTTCTTCTGCAGCATTTGTTTCCCATTAATCCCCCAAAAAACAAAATGTAGCTGATTCTTGGATCATTTCTCGGTCCCCTCCAGGGGAAACCATAAACCACGGGTACCTTTAGAATCCCCAGGATGTTGGAAGAAAATGACGCAAATGTGGCTTTGATATGTGGACAAAAAGTTATGTGGGCCTAAGCGCGATCTATCCTAAAGAGACAAAAAAAGGGTAAGCACATGGAGGGGGATTGTGTGTGTGGGAAGGGGGCTTAGCAGTAAAGGGCTTAAGGGGAATACATAATAAAGTGAAGTTAGCAAGTTCATAAGAGCCCGTAACTATTTTAACAAGTAAGCGCATGTTACAACTGACTGGAAGATGTGCCAAGCCTCCTGGCACAAAAGTATGTGAAATATTCACTCTGTTGTGATATAAAGGAGAGATTCTTTATTCGTCAGCAATTAGCAGGCTATGTTTCTTCAAGGATGTATTCCTCTCAACTGGATGGAGCACTTACCATTGCAAAACAGGCCCAGTGGACTTACTCATTCTGTTTTGCTAAGTATCACAGATTTTTTGATCATACAATGACATGATAGTTTCTACACAACGTACAAGGTGACACTCCTATATTGTTGATGTAGATTAATCTGTGCTTCTGAATTTGCTTGTGTGCCCTCACTCATATGACTAGGTGGCATTCACATAATGCTGAAATAACCTTCCAGGGGATAAGAAGTCTAGACTTCTTGCCTTATTTATGATTCTTAATTAGCCCAATCTTTGTAGTCAAGAAATACAGAAATCAGCTAAGGGAACAATAGTAAAAGACTGAACTGGAGTGTGTTGAGACAGCATAAATAAGCAGAGGATTCAAACTATTCACCAAAACAGGAATGTGAACATGCTGAGGTTTCATTATTGCAAAACACTTAGGGCCTGATTTGCAGTTTGGCAGATGGGATACTCCATCACACATGTGACAGATAGCTCACCCGCCCTACTGTAAGTGTATTTTATCCCATAGCACTTGTAACATGGTGGATGCAATAGCAGTCACAAATGTGACAGAGTATCTCATCTGCCAAGCGCTCAGTTATTTTCTGTATAACAGTTATGCCACCTGGAATGGCAAAGTCATAATGCTGCTAAGAACATTGAGCCTGCACACAATTACATTTCACCACAAGGAATGTTTAGAAACTATAATCTTAAAATAAACAAATTCAAGCAAGGTACCAAAAGAGATGCCTGTCTAGGAGAATGTTGAAGACTTCAAGTGAACTGAGATGCAAAAATGTTTGTCCCTTCTTGGGGATATATACTATCCCTGTGGTCACTGCAAAACGTGCAACCAGTTGTGTACTCATCTTTTCTAGAAAACATAGTAGCTCATCCCAGTTATTACTCGTGGATTGATTGTCTTTGTTTTCCGTGGATAAAAGACATTGAGGTGGGAGTCTACAACTTCCTGCATGCCTTTTGAGGGAGATGAAGAGATTGATTCAATAGTATTAGGACACTCCTCAGATCAGCAGGTTTTGCTAAACTATATTTTGTCCTCTCTTCAGTCTATTTCAGAGAGATTCTCATAGATTTGTTCTAGGCATTAACATGTAAAAATGTTCGGAAACGCTGTTGTTTTATTATGTGGTAGGTTAAATATCAGAACGTAATCTCTTTGGAATTTTGAAGCCACTCTGCAGATAAAAGCCTGGATTTTTTTCACAACACGAAACGTGAGAGCCGCTATTGGTTTGCGAGTTTCAGGTACTTTAAAAACAGCCCGCCGGTCAGGTCCTAAGGCCAACCCCTTCCCCCCGCGTGCATGGCCGTAGGTAGCAGAGGTTGGAACAGGTAAAATGTTAAGTCTTTAAAAAAGCCCTCCTATGTATGGTGTGCGTTCATAAACATAACTGGCGAATTTGTGTGATTTACATACTTGAGCGATATATATATATATATATTTGTTTCTCTCTCTCTCTCTCTCATTCGCCCAATAGATGGTCTAATCAAAGGAATCTTTTTCTGAACATAAGAAATGTATTCCTTGTGACATCCAAAAAGCAAATAGCTGTTCTTCACACATATAATTTCTCACAAATACAGCCAGGCCAGGCAGCTATATACTTGTCTTATCCTCCAATATCTATCATGTCCCCCAACACATGATAGGACTTGGGGGGGTCATTTCTTCCACTGAGCTAGTCAATTCAGGATTCTGTTGTGGTTTCTAAAGCAACAAAAATATCAAAATATCCTCTCCTCTATTCAGCGTCCCAACAAAGGCAAAGAGTAGGGATCTATTGGGGACAAGGTTTGTGGCACAAGAACTGTAGACTATCTGACACTCTGCTTCCAACCACAGCCTATTCAACAATCATCAGTACATTGCATGCCAATTGATGCACACTTTAATTCTGCTCATTGTTTCAAATGAGAAAATATCAGTAAATCACATGGGGCCTGATTACAACTTTGGAGGAGGGTGTTAATCCGTCCCAAATGTAACGGATATCCTGCCCACCGTATTACGAGTTCCATAGGATATAATGGACTTGTGATACAGCGGGTGGTATATCCGTCACATTTGGGACAGATTAACACCCTCCTCCAAAGTTCTAATTAGGCCCATAGTCTTTATCTCCTATTTATTTCTGAAAGCTGGCCTCGCCTTCTTTTAATTTCATCTTTGAAATAATCCTTGCTGATGGATCAAATAGTTTTACACCATAAAATAGCTATCAAACTGGGAACAGAATTGTAATAACTTTCTGAAACTCATGGGACTGCATAAAGGTGGGCTCCCCAGCATTACATTTATTCAAACAACTTTCCAATACCATGAATCTCTCAGTTCCAACGCTATCTCCATCCACCCTAACTTCAAACACCCTAAACATGGCATGTACTTAAATCTATGGTTCATTGATCTTATGACCTCAATTTCTCTTCACTACTCACCCAATATTAATCAAGATGATTTTAGAATTCAAACAACCATAAATGCAAACTCTATGGCTGCATGTCTCAACAGCATCTGCTTCTTCTTTGACGTGTTCCTATTTTGCCATTTCCCAGCACACAAGAAAAACCAACACCTTAAACCTTGCATTTTCCCAAATCAACCTCTTATCAGTTCAATCTGTCTTCATTTGAGATTCATCTGATCATTCAGAAGTTCCTTTTAAAAGAATTCTCCTTCTCCCACATCCAAAAGACAAAACTCCTGCAAAATGTTTAAATATTCTCACTTAGACATTCAACCATAATGTGCAAAGAAGCTACCACGCGCAGATCTGCTGACTCACTAACTGATGTGTGTGGCAAGATGTCGAGAGACTTAACTCACACAAGGTCATCTCCAAAACAAAATTGTTCGAAACCAAAACCTTTCACACGTTGGTACTCTCAATCACGAACAAACCATGTACTAAGTTGGAACTCTCAATCACCAACAAACCATGTATTAAGTGAATGGAGGACAGCTGGTATTCAACTGCAAACCCCTGAGTCTTTACTCGTACTAAAAACCCTAAAATCACATGAAGGAAATTTGATCAGTGGAACTGCAACACCACAACTTCCGAAACTAAATATGCATGCAACCATACCAAATCCATTTTTTCCACCATCAAACAGTGTTTAAGCCCAATACAGAAACCTCAACTTCTCCAATCAAATTAAATAGAAAGAAACAGTGCCTCATTTTTGACACAATTCGTTTGGTTCATTATGCATCACATCAACTCTCCTTTCTAACGTCTTCCAGCAAGGTTCTAGTTTGGAATTCTTTTCATGAATATGTGCAAGCTACACTTCTCTGAACTCTCAATTGGTTAAAAACCACCCCATTACTTTGGTGATTCCATTTAGCAACACTAAAAATTTGATAACTTATTTTTACCTGAATTCTGGAAATTCTTTCCTTCAATAATGTTTACATCCGATTACCCTAAAATCAGGCTAACCATCCCCCATGTGTAATCAATCCATTCGTGAACCATCCAACTTTTAAAACCTAGGCTATGGCTAAGCTCCCTTGACAATCTAATGGAAAAGTTGTCTCTTCCCTACTAACTGACCATATCACAAAGCATAGATTATTATTTCTTAGAAATCTTTCTGCAAACAGTGGTACAGAGATACCCAATGCTTAATGTGTAAATAGAAACGTGTTGGTGCCCAAAGCCCTCCTCTTAAACATGTGACTTCTGCAATTAAATGTGCGAACATGGAACACTGAGTCAGTGTAATCCTGAAGCCATCTCTGGCCTCTTCAATCCATTTAGAGCCACTCCCTGCCCTTTCAGCCCACTCTTGAAGCTTTCAGCTTTCTCCAATTGTGATGCTTTTCATTTTTCTCTTCCTCCTTCTTTCCCATATGTGTCTTTTGCGCGCAGGAAATGCTTGAGGCAGAAAAATAAGTGCCGGCCCTCAAAAATAAGTGCTGGTGCTCCACACTGGAAACATCAAGCACAAATTTAGCACTGGGGATGCCTAACCTCTGCAGATCCTGAATGAGGCAGGTCTTATTGATGCCTGACCTTACTGAAGGCTTGGACACAGTTGATCATGTAACCCTTTTCACAACCTCCTCCTCAAGTATGAGTGTTTGTGGTACAGTTCTGGAATTGTTATGTCATTTACCTATTAGTAGCACACAGTTTGAAACAACAGAGTGCAATAGAGGTTCAGTTTTGGAAATTATCACCGCAGGGATCGGCACAGTTGGCATATGACACAAACCTCTACTTAAGAAGTCTTCCCTGAATGAAATTCATGATTGTAGCTATTTCTAGATAACTTAGATACATGGATCTGCTGCTCTTCCCCTGACTACACTCTTCCTATTTCATTCCTGGCTACATCAGCTTGCTCTAATCGCCATCATCCCTCCCCGGTATTCATTTGTTAAATCATTACTGTTCATTTTAGTTTTTCCCTTGCTCCTAATAACCCATGTGTCTTGACGTACAGAAGGTGATTTGCTGCAATCTTTACATGGTCCACAATACCAAACACCCATAGTCTTCCGGACCAGTAGCCAGTAAACATGTACTTGTTTCGTTTAAAGTGGTGCTACACACAGCAGTATGTTCGATAAATGAACTGAGTATACACTACCTCTCTATTTGTCACTCTCCATGGCTGCTCCTGAAAGCATAGATTGTATTCAGGATAATTTGGATCACTCCTCACAAACGTCATATCTGTCCAACAAATTGAATATCTTTAGTGGTTCTCACTATATGAACCTCAAATTCACGTTGAAATTCTCCTAATTAAAAAATGTAGACACTGAAACATGATTTCTCCTCTTTTGTCTTGAGAACGCAGAACTCTTTACCAGAAGATGTTTAACTTGATGTATTGCTTAGTAGCTGCAAGAACAGTTATGAGCCTAACTCTCTCAGTCTTTCTTTATATGCACTGATTCTACTGTGTTACTACTTCTCCTCTTGATCTGTATTCCATGTTATATTAAGACTTTACTTTCTCTAGCCTCACTATTAAGTAATGGGTTTATCAGTAAAACTGAATGTCCGTGCAAATGTAATGGTCATTTCAACTGAAAATGTGTTGCTTGTAATGGCAGTGTGCTACCGCCCCATGTACACTCCACAGTACGCCACTCCACTCTACATCACTCCACTTTACAACACTCTACTCCTCTCAGTGCCTTTCCACTCTACGCCACTGTATGACACACCACTTCATTCTATGCTACTCCACTCTAAGACACACCACTCCACTCTACAACACTCCACGCCACTCTACAACATGCTACTCCATTTTACGAAGCGCTATTCTACGCCACTCTACTCTATGACAGGCCACTCCACGCAACACCCATCCACTCTGCACAACACTCTACGATATGACACTCTACTCAACTCTACATCACCCCACCCTTACACTTTATTGCACTCGACTCTGTGTTCCTCCCCTCTGCTGCACTTTACTCCATTCAATGTTACTTTATGACACTTCACTATACGCCACTCCACTATATGCCACTCCTCACCCTTCCACTCTAAGACACTCTACTCCACTCTATGGCATTTTACCACACTCTACTCCACTCTACAACACTGTACATAACTCCCTCTACACCACTCTACTTCACTCTACTGACACACTACTCCACTGTACTCCACGACACCACTCTTTGCCACTTCACTCTACGCCACTCTATGTCACTCCACCCTGTGCTATTCTACTCTACAACACTCTATGCCACTCAATTCTACAAGACTCCACTCATTCTATGCCACGCCACTCTACGGCACAACAATCTACTCCAATCCACTCTGCAACACTCTACGACACTCTACTCTACAACACTAAATTTTTTCCCACTCCACTGTATGACACTCTACTTTACTCTATGGCACTCCACTCTCTGACAGTCTGCTCCACTTTATGTCACTCTACACCATGACACTCTACTCCACTCTGTGCTACTCCACAACACTTTACTCCACTCTACACCACTCTACTCCACTCTACAACACTCTACTCCATGACACTCTAAACCACTCCACTCTAAGACACTCCACGCCACTATACAAAACTCTACTCCACTCCACTGTGCGCCAGTCCACACCATGCCACTCCACTCTTCTCCACCCTACAACACTCTACTCCACAGTATGCCACTCCATTCTATGCCACTCTATGACACTGTACGCAGCCCCTTCTATGCTACTCTATTCCACTCTGACACTCCACTCTCTGTAAATCTACTCCACTGTATGGCACTGTACGACACGCTACTCCACTCTATGCCACTGCATGCCACTTTACTCCACTCTATGCCACTCTATGACACTCTACTCCACGACATTTTACGCCACTCCACTCTGCAACACTCTATGCCACTGCACGACACTCTGCTCCACTCTGTGACACTCTACTCCACACTACGACACTCTGTCCCACTCTCTGTCACTCCAGTCTATGCCACTCTATGACACTCTACTCCGCTTTACAACAGTGTATGCAGCTCCCTCTATTCTACTCTACTCTGACACACTACTCCACTATACTCCACTATGCTACTCCACGCCACTCAACTCTACACCAATGTATGCCACTTCAGTCTATGCCACTCCACTCCACACACTCCACTCTTCAACACTCTACTCACTCTGCCACTTCACACTACGACACAACATTCTACTACACAACACTCTACGACATTACACTCTGACACTCCACTCTGCGACAATACACTCTATGCCACTACACTCTATGACACTCTATGACACGCTCAAGACCAGGGTTCAAGTCCCGCTTCGGCAGGTCTTGGGCTCAATTCCCCTTGACCAGATAATTCTCGCCTCGGTGCCTAATCTAATTCATGGGTCCCACTCTGCAACTCTGGGCAATAGCTTGCTTAATCTCCACAACGGCCCCAACAGCGCTTGGATGCCTGGCTTCACCCTGGGGGTGCTCAGGAGTGGGCGCCTCACAGGGAAAAGCCAGGAGGGGTTCCATAGCGGTATGAGTACAGCGCCTTGAGACCCTAACGGGTGAGTAGTGCGCTATACAAGTGCTAATTTACATTTACAATTACACACTATGCCACGCCACTCTCTGACAATCTACTCTATTGTACACCAATCTATTCTATGCCTCTCTACTCCATTCTATGCCACTCCACTTTACTCCACTCTGCGCCACTTTTTTCTAGCCTCACTATTAAGTAATGAGTTCCTTAAGAAGGTGAGGGGTAGAGCTGTGGCTAAGGTGGACACACTGAAATACTTTATCGAGTTGCAGTGAACAGTGCGCTTTCCACTACCCTTCTGGACTCCAACTCTCTCACACTTACTCTTTTCGCTTTTCCTTTCTACCCTCTATTAATCTTCTATGCAGAAATGTGTGTGAAACTGGAGACAAAATGAGCCTGATTCACACAATGCACTTTTGAGTAAGTTTACCAATTATTGGTATTCACAAACAGCATTTTTGTATTAAATTATATTTTGTAGTAAATTACACTTTTGTAGTAAGTCCAGCACTACATAATGAATTTAAAAGAAGTAAAAAATAAAAGTTATTAAATAACCTATTTTGTATTTAAAAAAGAAAGCAACACTTAATGTTATTAAAAATTATTAACATTTATTGCTGCATTATTTTATAATTCAAAATAGGTTATTAAATATCTTATAATTAAAGAATAAATATTTATTGTTTTATAAGTTTTAACATTACTTTATATTTATATTTCTAACAATTTTACATAATTTATTTTAACATTATTTCCTATGGGGATTTATTTTAAGTCCCTACCTCAATTATTTTCTGTGGGAGGGTGTTGCAGGACCAGTAGCTGGCCATGTGTAGTCCTGGACTTTTTTACAAAAGTGTAAGTTACTACAAAAGTGTAGTCTATGAATGCCAAAAAGTAGTCAACATACTCAAAAATGTAAGTGTAACTTACTTTTGTGTATCAGACTCCCAGAGTGCACTTGTAACTTAACAAAAAACAAGAAAAAGTATTTGAGGTAAGATTGAAGAAATGTGCTGGAACAAGACACAGAGTTCAAGGTCCTGACCAGTATACAGGGAGTGCAGAATTATTAGGCAAGTTGTATTTTTGAGGATTAATTTTATTATTGAACAACAACCATGTTCTCAATGAACCTAAAAAACTCATTAATATCAAAGCTGAATATTTTTGGAAGTAGTTTTTAGTTTGTTTTTAGTTTTAGCTATGTTAGGGGGATATCTGTGTGTGCAGGTGACTATCACTGTGCATAATTATTAGGCAACTTAACAAAAAAATATATATACCCATTTCAATTATTTATTATTACCAGTGAAACCAATATAACATCTCAACATTCACAAATATATATTTCTGACATTCAAAAACAAAACAAAAACAAATCAGTGACCAATATAGCCACCTTTCTTTGCAAGGACACTCAAAAGCCTGCCATCCATGGATTCTGTCAGTGTTTTGATCTGTTCACCATCAACATTGCGTGCAGCAGCAACCACAGCCTCCCAGACACTGTTCAGAGAGGTGTACTGTTTTCCCTCCTTGTAAATCTCACATTTGATGATGGACCACAGGTTCTCAATGGGGTTCAGATCAGGTGAATAAGGAGGCCATGTCATTAGATTTCCTTCTTTTATACCCTTTCTTGCCAGCCACGCTGTGGAGTACTTGGACGCGTGTGATGGAGCATTGTCCTGCATGAAAATCATGTTTTTCTTGAAGGATGCAGACTTCTTCCTGTACCACTGCTTGAAGAAGGTGTCTTCCAGGAACTGGCAGTAGGACTGGGAGTTGAGCTTGACTCCATCCTCAACCCGAAAAGGCCCCACAAGCTCATCTTTGATGATACCAGCCCAAACCAGTACTCCACCTCCACCTTGCTGGCGTCTGAGTCGGACTGGAGCTCTCTGCCCTTTACCAATCCAGCCACGGGCCCATCCATCTGGCCCATCAAGACTCACTCTCATTTCATCAGTCCATAAAACCTTAGAAAAATCAGTCTTGAGATATTTCTTGGCCCAGTCTTGACGTTTCAGCTTGTGTGTCTTGTTCAGTGGTGGTCGTCTTTCAGCCTTTCTTACCTTGGCCATGTCTCTGAGTATTGCACACCTTGTGCTTTTGGGCACTCCAGTGATGTTGCAGCTCTGAAATATGGCCAAACTGGTGGCAAGTGGCATCGTGGCAGCTGCACGCTTGACTTTTCTCAGTTCATGGGCAGTTATTTTGCGCCTTAGTTTTTCCACATGCTTCTTGCGACCCTGTTGACTATTTTGAATGAAACGCTTGATTGTTCTATGATCACGCTTCAGAAGCTTTGCAATTTTAAGAGTGCTGCATCCCTCTGCAAGATATCTCACTATTTTTTACTTTTCTGAGCCTGTCAAGTCCTTCTTTTGACCCATTTTGCCAAAGGAAAGGAAGTTGCCTAATAATTATGCACACCTGATATAGGGTGTTGATGTCATTAGACCACACCCCCTTCTCATTACAGAGATGCACATCACCTAATATGCTTAATTGGTAGTAGGCTTTCAAGCCTATACAGCTTGGAGTAAGACAACATGCATGAAGAGGATGATGTGGTCAAAATACTCATTTGCCTAATAATTCTGCACTCCCTGTACAGTAGAATGGCAATGAGGCTCATGGTGTTTGATTATGAGCACAGCTTTAAGTGAGTTTGATCCTGCTGATGCCCAGCCCTTGCAAATATCAATAAGGACTGGGAAAGCTACTAGGTCTGGCCTTGGGAAACTGGTACAATGGTTATTTTTTTTAAATAATTTGGCAAGCATATGCCACATAAAATTTAAAAACATGCTATATGCATATGAAAATATGGCAGAAATCAATCAGCATAGAAATGTAACTTATATTTAGAACTTTAATAGAACAGTAGATGGACTTAGAGTATTTACAGAAACACTTTTTAATTTTTAAATCACATCAAAGTAAATATGATTTTTACAGGTACAAAGAACAATACTAATAGCTATGAATAAATGTAACCTAACGCATAGTTTAAACAAAGAATGGTGACTAAAAAATAATATAAGGATATAAATAGGAAAGAAAAGGCATTGTACGCAAAGTATTGGTCCACCTGTCCTGCCACTTAAGAGCACTTTTTTTAGGTAGATGGGCACGTGTGATTAGAAAAAATGGCACCACTCACAGTGGAAGACAGCTAAGAGCTGCTGTGGGCTATCTAATTGCCCAATGCTATAGGCTGTGATGAGAGTAGGGAGTGTGTTATGGAGATGGCTGCAGTCCTGTGGTGTGTGTGAGGTTGGACTTTTGTATGGGTGTGACAGTTACGTGCTTGCACATTATGTAAAGAAGAGAAATTGTGTGGTGGGCACAGGAAACGTTATGGTGTGGTGTTGAGGGGTTTTGTGGTGAGATCAAGCCTTTGGTTAGTATTGAGTAGTGCATATTGAAGTGCAGTATCCATTGTCTAACCAGTGTTCAACGCTGGGTGAAGTAATTGTTCAATAGGGCTGTAGTTTATGAGGTTGTTCTGTGTGGACTAACAGGTTTGTTATGATCACGTTAGCACAGGATGCTGAGGGGCAGGATTTTTAGACCTTACTTGAGGGCTAAACAGTCTTGTGTGCAGGCTGTGTGGCAGGTTTATTCACAGGTGCTGCCAGGACAGAGAAGTAAGGGCCATATGAACCAAAGCATTTTCCCATTGACACAGAATGGGTAACAACACCCTTTGATACATCTGGCCCTTAGTTCTTTTTTGCAATGCAGATTTTGAGATTAGGCGGCTGTTCCTGGAGCAAGTGGTCTGAGGGGTTGGTATTAGAACATTGTGGTTTACCAGAACTTAAAACACAAGCCAAGAAAGGATCTGTGTGTGATGCACTGTGCTTTGAACTTCACACGTTTGGTTGATAACCAGTATAGTGTGCAGCATGCTTCTGGTGTTATGTGTTCCCTGGTGCAGGAGTATGGCTGTTGCGATCCGCAGCATTTGCAGTGCCTGTGTCAGGAATGCTGAGAACACAAGGAAGAGGGCATGTGTCTTGCCAAAGAGTAAGACGATTGGAACAATCACAACTTACAGTTTCTTGGGGTAGACTACGGCAGGGAAGTGTCTCTCATGTGTGAAGGTGGAAGAAGCAAGTTTGGACTTAAGTGTGGTTCTTGAGTTAGGTTTGGTTCCATTGTTACCCCTAGGTATTTAATATGCTTGGAATAGCGGTGGGCAAGGGAAGTGGTGGTGGAGCATTGGTCAGTTTGCCTCTTTTCCTGGTGTTGTTTGAGGTGGTTTCCGTTCAGTCACATGATACTCTCACAGAGGTAATCGAGGAGTAGGTGGCTGTTAGAAAGTATGGGGTGAATACCCTGATGGTTGTTCATGTGTCCTCTGAATAGCTGTTGCGTGACATACCAAAGCCGCAGATAAAGGATTGGCGTGACATAGCTACTGAGCCGCGGTAGAGTGCGCAGCCCTCTGGTTGTTTATGGGCCGCGTGGGGAGCGGTAGCGGCACACCGGGTGCAGACCCCTCTATTCCGAATTCGTTCAGGCCGGTGAGGAGGTTATTATTACTGTGTCAAAGGGAGCTGAGTTGGTAGGATGAGGATCCCTGGGTTGTTGTCTGCAGCTATTATTTTAATGTGATCCCAGGAGCAGATGCATGAGAGAAAGTCGTGACTGTGGAGCCAAAAACTCCAATGTGATAATGTTTACTTTCCAAGCTGGATACAGGGATAATTCGAACGAATGAACTTTAGCTTCCTTGGCCTTTAGTTCACGATGAATACTTTAATTACAGGAAACGATATTTTACTAAAGAACAGAATTAGATGCACCGTTTCCTATACAAATCATCTCAAAGGCCACTCTCAGTGAATGTACTGATTACTACTAATAATATATACTTGTGTCAAATCGGGCTAGCAGGCTGCGCGCACGTCTCACCTTTCCTCGCGGGGGTTCATTAGTAAATCTTCGGGTATCATAATTATTATGAAACGAGATCTGCTCCAGTAGCAACTTTGGAAGGTGGGAAGCTGTCCTTGGAGTAGCAAGAGGAACTATAAATAAACAATGCAAGAAAAAAAGGACATTACTATGTTGGACATCATTAAAGAACAGAGAAATGTGATTCCTGTTATGGAAATAGAGGCAGTTAAAGTTTTCAGAGGAGGCATGAAGCAGTCATTGATTGGCACGTAATTATTTATACGAGGAGCATGGTTCCTGGCTTTTGCACATTATAGGCCTCATGCATATCAATAACACAGAGAGTTGAGCGCACGGGGAACAGCTGGAAGCGGAAGTAAGTGGGAGCTGAGTCCATCGCAGCAGGATTTTCCTCCCAAAGCAAGTATCTAATAGCGTTATACAATCAGAGGCATATTTATCAGTGGTGTAGCAGGTGCAGCGGCACTGGGGCCCAGAGACCTGAGAGGCCCACGGAATCCTGATCATGGCTCTGTTTAACTACACGCGCAACAAAACGGGGCCCCTATCTCTTGCTTGAACTTGAGCCCATGATACTCCACTGTATAAAACGGCTCTTGTACCTGCCTCTAGGTAGCAGTCGGTGGTGTGTCTGAAGACTATTTTTCCAATATCCCTGCTAATTTATGTGGTCATTAGCTCCACATAGATGGGCAGAGTCCCAGCTTTAGAAAGGTCTGTTTTGCAGCCTCCTACATCTAAGTGCCGAATAAGGGGCCAGATGTATCAAAGATCTGGTTTGCATTTCTTAAATAGCGAATTTTAAGAAATCGCTATTTAAGAAATGCAAAATAGAATGTTTGAATTTTGCGATTCGGTAATCAATTTTTTTAAATTGGCAAACGCTATTACCGAATCGCAAATAGAGAATGCAACTCCATTCAAACCTATGGACCTGTAGGCCCATAGGTGCGAATGGTTTTGCATTTCCCAATTTGCAAATTCCAGTTAGGAATTCGTAAATTAGGTAATGCAAACCCCAGGGTGCTGGGGGCCTAAGGCCCCCTCTGATGCACCCCAAAAAAAATATTTGCAGACATGTGAAGCACACACATGCCTTATGGGCATGTGTGTGCTACATGTCATTTTTAAAAATGCATTTATAATGCATTTTTTAAAATTGCACATGCTTACCACCAAACTTGAATTTGTGGTAATTGCATTTCCTAAATGCCCAATTCGCATTTAGGAAATGCTTGATACATGTGCTTTGGAAATCGCAAATAGGAATTCTCTATTTGCGATTTCCTATTTAGAGAATTGCAATTTGCAATTCTCTAAATGGGGTCGCAATTTTAAGGAATCACTATTTTTGCGATTCCTTAAAATTGCACTGCAAATGCCTTTCATACATTGTGAAAGGCATTTTTGCGTTCGCAAACGGTCAAATTTCGCGATTCGCACCGTTTGCGAATGCAAAAACGTTTGATACATCTGGGCCATAGTCCTTCAGTTTCTCTTGTGCGGTGTCTCACATCCACTCTACTCTAAAAAACTACTTCAGTCTACTCCACTATGCCACTTTACACCACTCCACTCTACACCACTCTATGCCACTCCACGATACAACACTCCACAACACTGTACTCACTCTATGCCACTCCACTCTACAACATTCTATGACACAACACTCTACGATACAACACTCTACGACAGTCCACTCTACTACATTCCACTCTATGGCACTACACTCTATGACATTCTATTCCAGTATATGCCACTCCACTCTACGACAATATACTCTACTGTACACCACTCTACTGCATTCTATGCCCTTCCCCTTTACTCCACTCTATGCCAACCCACTCTACAATACTCTACTCCACTCCATGCCACTCCACTCTCAGAGAGTCTACTCTACACCACTCTACTCTACGCCACTCTACTCCATTCTACGTCACTCCAGTCTATGCCATCCCACCCCACCCCACCCCACTCTACGATACTCTGCTGCATGACACTCAATGCCACTCCACTCTGACACTCTATGCCACTCCACAACATTCTACTCCACTCTACACCCCTCCACACTACTCTATGGCACTCTATTCCCTCCATGACATTCCCGAACACTCCATGACACTCCACTGTACACCACAATACTCTACTCCACTGCATGCAACTCCCTCTATGACACTACACACCACTTTACTCCACTCTATGCCACTCCACTATATTCTACGACACCCTATTCCACTCTATGCCTTTCCACTCTACTCCACTCTACATTCTTCAGCTTTGTTCTTCTCCACACTACTGCCTCCACAACAGTCCACAAGGCACTACGTTACTCAATGACACTGCATACTTGCTTGGAACACAGCCCAAATTACACATTTTGTTCTGAGAAGTTTGTAGATTTATAACCATAAATTGTAGTTATTGAAAAGCACATTCATATGAAAATAGTTAACCAGGTCATATCATACGTAATGCACATATATTGTATAAACAAAATATACACATTCCGCAAATAGAAGGCAAAATTCAATGATGTGTACATTCTGACATGCACTATATACATTCCATAGATGTGGCTAAAATCTTAATATGATATGCAGTCTAAACACAGCCAACAAGTATTTCGTCCTTGAAAAGACTTCCTCAGGGCTTATACAATAAGGAAATAACTTATGCCTTTCACTATTTTCCAAAGGATATTCAAACTACACAAATGAATATTATCGGATGAGAGGACAAAGGCTTAGGCTTAACTATATCAATAAGATGATACTCTACTCCACGCTGTTCCACTCTATGTTACTAGATTGTACATCACTCTACACCACCCTATGCCACTCCACTCTATGCCCTTCCATTCTACTCACTGCATGACACTCCATTACACTTTATGCCACTCCACAACACTGCACATAACTCCCTCTTCACCACTGTACTCTGGCACACTACTCCACTATGCCAATCTACACCACTCTATGCCACTCCACTACACTCTATCACACTCCACTCTACAACACTCTTTGCCACTCCACAGCACTCCACTCTACAACACTCCACTCTATGACATTCCAGTCTACGACACAACACTCAATGCCATTCCACTCTACGCAACACCCTCTATGCCACTCCATGCTACTTTGTTCCACTCTACGACACTCTACTTCACTCTATGCAACTCCACTCTACGAGATGCTATGCCACTTCACAACACTCTACTCCACTCTATGAGACTCTAATTCTTCAACGACAATCCAAAACACTCTATGCCACTCTACTGCATGACTCTGCTCCACACAATGCCACACCACTCTATGACAAGTTACTCCACCCTATGCCACAACACTCTACTCCACTGTACGCAACTCCCTCTACGCTAGTACACACTACTTTATTCCACTCTATGCCAGGGACGGCTCCTCCGTCATAGCAGAGGAGCGTCACGCTCATGCTCAGAGTCAGACAGGCAGTGGCAAATAAAATGACAAAACAATTTTATTATCATTTTATTTGTCGCAATCTCATTTTCTGTATTCGCTCTTCACAAGGTAAATGTGTATCTCTTTTTGGAATGTAATACTGAGTTCAGTAACGAGTGCTGCATATATTTTATCATGACGTTCATGCCTAATAGCCATGCAAAATGTGTTATGCATATTAATCAAGGATCTAATTTATCATATGCCATTTATGCAATCCACATTTAGTGACATGATTCAGAAATTATATCACTGCAGCTGTATAGATCGCATCTGATATAGGCGTACCCTTAAAGCATCACAGACTATCTCAGATGCGCATTTCTGCATAATATAGATCCCTGCAGTGACACACTTTTCAATTGAACCATCAGTCTGACTCAAACGAAACGCTCTAGTTTTGACTTGATGCGATTTTTTTCTGCCTTTATTAAGAGTGGTCTGATAATTCCAATGGAGGAGGTATTGGGTTGTGTGGGAGAACCACAGCTCCACGTGTTTCGGGAAACATCCTTTATGCCGAATTTTTTATAACGAAGTCCTGGTTAACGAAAGCGGAACAACGCTTTCTTTAACCACGACTTCGTTATTTTGTGCCTTAACCACGCATGTCCTGAACAACGAACATGCATGGTTAAGGTACAAACAAGGGAGTCGGCTGAGGAGGACGACGCAGATGACAAGGTGACGACTCAGGTAAGTGGGGGTTTTTAGGTTTTGGGGAGGGGGTGGGGGGTCAGGGGGTTTTAGGTTTTGGGGTGGGTTGGGGGGGTGGGGCGTTTTTGGTTTGGGGAGGGGGTGGGGGGTCGGGGGTTTTAGGTTTTGGGGTGGGGTTGGGGGGTGGGGCGTTTTTGGTTTTGGGGAGGGGGTCGGGGGTTTTAGGTTTTAGGGTGGGGTTGGCGGGTGGGGCGTTTTTGGTTTTGGGGAGTGGGTGGGGGGTCAGGGGGTTTTAGGTTTTAGGGTGGGGTTGGGGGGGTGGGGCGTTTTTGGTTTTGGGGAGTGGGTGGGGGGTCAGGGGGTTTTAGGTTTTAGGGTGGGGTTGGGGGGGTGGGGCGTTTTTGGTTTTGGGGAGTGGGTGGGGGGTCAGGGGGTTTTAGGTTTTGGGGTGGGGTTGGGGGGTGGGGTGAGGGATGTAGGGTGAATGGTGCCTATTGCTAATGATTTTATCAGGAATGCCTTTACAATGAAATATCGTTGTAAAGGCATTCGTGGTAAAATCATTAGTAGTAAAGACGAGGTCGGTGTTCCGACCTCGTTGTTAAGGTTAGTAGTAGTTTAAAATTCAGTGTTCCGTCATATAACCCGTGTTTCAACTGGAGATTTCACCCTGTTCAAGCAGGCGAAGTCTAGGAGGAATACTGGGGAAAAGCGTACAATATAGGCAGGGCCGGCTTTAGGGCGGTGCGAGCGGTGCTGCCGCACTGGGCGCTGACCTCAGGAGGGGCGCTGTGTTTAGCAAGTACTTAAAAGCACCTTCTGAAAAGTTTATTGTGCGTCCAGCCTTTAGGAAACAATTAAAATGTCAAGATACTTCTTGCGATTAATGTTCCTGCTAGGGAGAGAGATGGGAGTTTTGTTTAGCGGCAGCTCTGACTCGCCATTAAGTAGCATAGATGGTTAATATTCCTGTTGCAAATAACAGCTCTGTATTCTATGTGGACAGCTGAGTTGATTAGTAAAGCCAGCCTCTACACGCGTTTTAAAACAAATACATGTATGTGAAAGGGGCTATGGAGAGATGAGTGACACATTTGGTGGTTGGTAGTGAGTGAATCCGAGAAGGTGGTCATAGGGAGATTGGGGGGGCGCAAAAAATATGTTGTACAGGGCACCACCAGCGCTACAGCCGGCCCTCCATAGAGGCATGGTGAGCCCGACTTCCAAATGTTATTCAACAAAAACTCATAATTGCCATATTTCCCTGCAGCCAGAGTTACTGGGACCCCCGGTAATTGTAATTCTGAAGCAGGCAATTGATGGCAATTATTACGGGCCCCTTGTGCTCTCGTGGTATGTATTTGTTGTAAACTTATAAGCAATGACTGCAAACGTGTTGGGGCAGCAGCTAGTTGTCCTCTTTGCTAAACCTTACCTCAGTAGAAAGCTCCGTTCGTGGCAGAGGACATTCTGGAACCGTTCTCTCTTACCCTGGTTACTTAGGAAGGAGCTGAAACAGCCATGGAGACGGAAGCGTCAGCCATAAAAAGACACTTCACATCGCCCTGCACGTAGAGACTCTTCAGTACTGGGACACAAAGACTCCAGTGTGCTGATGCCCAAGTGCAATCCGAATTTTCCCCTTTCTCATGCTCAACAGCCTCCTGCGTCGCTGCAAAGAGATGTCCTTCCTTTTGCATGTGAGGAGCACATTCGAGAATGAACAATGCTTGAAACATAGCTCCATGAGGAAGGTCAGTGTGTGCTGGCATTCTCTGTGAAATAGCACTAGCTGCTTCGTGTGACTCAGAGCTTGCCACCATATAATTTGATTTGTAGTCCTGTCAGTGTTTTAAGGATTTTTGGGGCACCACGCAAGAACAGTTTTGGGGCTCACTGTTAGTAACAACTTTGAATTTTATTACCCATTTCTGCTAATTTAAGCCTGTGTGATGCGAACAAACCTTCAGAAACAGGGTTCACAGAAAAATAATTTATATATATCTTTATAAATCCTAAAGATGAACCAGGGGGAGGAGAGACAGAGTCAGAGGTAGGAGGAGGCAAGGAAAGAGGTGGAGATATATAAATAGGCAAAGTGGAGCTACAGGGAAAGGGACCCACAGCAATCACCCTCTCCTTAAAACGTCTCTTCCTGTAACACAGGATTTAGAAAATATTGCGTTTCTAGAACGCAACCCAATGAAGCTCATTTTATCAATACTGGAAGGGGGAAATGTTTTGCCAGAGCTCTCTTGTTGACACATTACTTTTAAGGGAAAAACAGTGCCTCCCCTCCATGAAACAGGTATGGGCTGTTCCTGAGATTGGAAGAAAACGTTTTATTTTGTAGAAGGCTGCCTTTTGTCCCGACCCTGATGACAGTAGGACCGATCATTAACATTTCTGGACGCTAAGAGTTATTTATCCACAAGTGACCCATACAAAGCTCATAGGTGGACAAGAAAATGTCACTGTTGTTCCAGTCACGGGTCTGTGCACGATTTGTATATGCGCAGAAGTGACTCAACTGTTACAAGTTTTGCATCCTTTACTAGTAAGGGACGGTGTCAATTAAAAGATTCATTGGGTCGCCCAGAGATACCAATGTTTGTTCCAGGATTCGACCTGCCAAACAAGACAAGAAGGAGCCTGTGCCTACATCGCCGAGTAACAGCTCATTCATCCTAAACATAATCTGATACGCTCTCTCTCTGGAAGACAAGTGCACCTCCAAATATGTTAGCCACTGTGCCACAGAGACTCTCGAAAGCTCCCTCTGCTCATTAGAATTACTAATATCTACGACTCACTCTCTTAGGTTTTACAATCCACACTACCGTACAAATTGAACTTTTCGCAATGTATATTTATTTGCTCAGGTAACCCTTTCAACAGTTGTAGAAAAATGGCCCTTCTTGCAGTTATCCCCCACTTTTTTGCATGATATTGATGCTGACTTGACTGAGAGTGTGCTGGGACCCTGCTAACCAGGCCCCAGCACCAGTGTTCTTTCCCTAAAAATGTACCATTGTTTCCACAATTTGCACACCCCTGGAACACCGATAAGTCCCTTGTAAAAGGTACCAGTGGTACCAAGGGCCCTGTGACCAGGGAAGGTCCCTAAGGGCTGCAGCATGTGTTGTGCCTCCCTAACGGACCCCTCACCTAACACATGCACACTGCCATTGCAGATTGTGTGTGTTGGTGGAGAGAAAAAGGCAAAGTCGACATGGCATCCCCCTCAGGATGCCATGCACACAAAACACTGCCTGTGGCATAGGTAAGTCACCCCTCTAGCAGGCCTTAAAGCCCTAAGGTATGTTGCACTATACCACAGGTGAGGGCATAGCTGCATGAGCAATATGCCCCTACAGTGTCTAAGTCCATTTGTAGACATTGTAAGTACAGTGTGGCCATATTAAGTATATGGTCTGGGAGTTTGACAAAACGAACTCCACAGTTCCATAATGGCTACACTGAATACTAGAAAGTTTGGTATCAAACTTCTCCGAATAATAAACCCACACTGAGCCAGTGTTGGATTTATTACAAAATGCACACAGAGGGCATCTTAGAGATGCCCCCTGTATTTTATCCTATCCTTCAGTGCCAGCCTGCGACTGAGAGACAAGTTTCTGACCCCATGAGGTGACAGCCTTTGGGCTCTCTGCGGCCAGAAACAAAGCCTGCACTGGGTGGAGGTGCTTCACACCTGTCCAAAGAAGAAAAGAAGAAACCTCTTCTAAAGGACTCCCACCTCACTCATAGAAGCGTGAGTCCTAACCATTCTGCACCGGATGCCCACGGCCTGAGTCCAGGTGGCCCAACTGACCAGAGAGGACCCCCAGGCGACGGCGACCAAGAGCCCAACCTGGGTTGACCTCTTCACCCCTCCATGACGACGCCTGCAGAGGGAATCCCAAGACCCCCCCGACCACGACTGCCCTGGACGAAGATAACCAACGCCAAAGGACCCATTGCACCCGCAGCCCCCAGGCCTAGGAGAAATCGACATCCGGTGCAGCGACGATCAACAGGCGGCCCTCTTCCCTGTCCGACCGGTGGTGTACCCGAGACACCTCCCCGGACCTCGCCTGCAGCGCCTGAGTAACCTCATAGAGTTTCATTGGAAGCCCTACGCCCTGTTTGCACCCCGCACCCGGCCACCCCAGTGCCACTGAGGGTGTGGGATTGGTGCCTACTTGGGGCCACTCCAGTGCTCCTCTAATCCCGACCTGGTCTGCCCCTCCGAGCCACGGGTACTTACCTGCTGGCAGACCAAATTCCAAGTACCCCCTCTCTCCATAGAAGCCCACGTTAAAATTGTTCAACTTTGACCTCTGCACCTGGCCGGCCCTGTGTTGTTGGTGGTGGGTGTTTGGGGTTGACTTGAACCCCGAACAGTGGACTACCTATAACCCTAAGACTGGAACTGTAAGTCGTGTACTTACCTCTAAAACTGTACTTTATTTTCTTCCCCCAGGAACTGTTCTGAAAATGCACTGTGTCCGCTTTTAAAAAAGATATTCACTCTTTTCTTAAAAACTGTTTACTTGACTAAAGTGAAACAAAGTTACATTGATGTCTATGCTACGTACTTACCTGCAGCAGTATTTACTTCTGATCTGAGTCTTGTGGTTCTAGTAATAAAGTAACAAAAATATAATTTTCTATAAAAAAAATTCTATTGGTCTGGAGTTAAGTCATTGAGTGTGTGTTTCTTCTATTGCTTGTATGTGTACAACAAATGCTTAACCCTGCCCTATGATAAGCCTAGCTGCTTGACCACACTACCAAAAATAGAGCATTAGTGTTATTTATTATTGCCTCTGTCAAGCCTCTTGGAGACCCCCTGGACTCTGTGCACACTATATCTCATTTTGATAAAGTATATACAGAGCCAGCTTCCTACAACACTTCTTTCGCAAAAAGTATAAAATCAGTACTTCGGATCCTAAAGTCAGTCGGGTGGACCACAATAACTGAGCGGCGGCAGTATATAGGTGGTGGGGAATGAACACATGGACCAAAACCTTTATGTACGGCATAGCTGCATATCGAGGTCATATGAAGGGCATTACATCCTCGTTGGTCTTTCTTTTCATCAGCACCATGAAGTTGCCCCTCAATTCCAGGTGTAGGATTTGCAAACCTGCCGCACTCTCACGGGGGCTACTATTTTTCTCACACGATAAGCACTAAAGATAGCTATAATGAAAGTCACCAGGAAGAAGGTGGCCTCAAAAACATTGTTGCAAATCATGTACAGAATTCACTGTAGCCACCCATGCCTACTGAAATCTATGGGAAGCCTTGTGTCTTTTTGGCTCAGTTGCAAGCCGAAGCCTTGTGTGTTTTTGGCTCTGTTGCAAGTGATCCCAGTCCTTCGTAGCGGCCCTGCAGTAGAAGCTTCTCTTCCGGTCCACCCCAGTGGCGAGTTTGGCAAAGAAGGCTACTGCTGCCAGGTGTGCTTGAACCCAGGTCCTGCTCTTTCCATCATTAGATTCCGAGGCTATGACTGTCTCAACCGCTGATAATGCACCTTCACCTGTGAATTCCCCCCAGCCCAGTAATTCTAATGAAGGTTTCCAAGCACGTACAATACTTGTTCATTGTTTTGGGCGCCAATGCATAGTCGAACAGCTGTCCTAGTCCAGGTCTACCAGTTCCCAAAGGGTAGGAGGGAACGCTATCATCTCCTGATCTGCTTCCGGGGCTAGCTGCCCAAACCGGCACAGCTGAAACGGGGAGAGGGCATAAGCCACTGTTATTGCATTCTGAGACATACCTTGCCCTAATAGCCACATTTGCACTCAACTGGCAGCTGTGAGATGGGGCAGGAGGCCCTGGACCTTGGGGCAATTTGCTGCGCCATTGTTCACAAATTACACCACTATGTGACTGTCAGACCACAAAGTGATCTGTTTATTGGCTACCCTCTTTTTCCACACCAAGAAGGCCACTACAATCGGCAAGAGCTCCAGTAGGGTTATATTCTGCATGAGCCCCTTCACCACCACCAAGCCGGTGACCTCGCTGAGTACCAAGCCATGCCCAATACTGTGCCAAATCCTTCCTTGCCTACTGCTTCATTAAATAACTCAAGCTGCTTAGCTGTCACCCAGGGCTCCCTTCAGATCAATGTGCCATTAAAGTCAGTTAGGAACACTCGCCACTGCTCAAGATCTTGCCTCACACTCACTGACAAGCGAATGTGGTGGTGTTTCTGAGGCAAGTCTTTTTTTAGGCCAACTAGACGCATGGCAAATGCCTTGCTTGCTGGGATGACCTTATGGGCAAAGGTGAGCTTTCTGAGTAGTTGTTGTAACTCATGCAGCATCACTTTTTTTAGCTGCCACCTTGTCCTGTGTCAGCTTCAAGTCCATTACCTAGTCTGCTGGTAGCCTGCACATGCCCCCTGTTGAATCAAGCTTGATCCAGATGAAAGTCCGCCTAGTGGACTGCCCTGCCGTCTTGTCGTGGGCTAGTGGCACCCCTAGCACTGACACCAACTCTACAAACTGGTTGAGTAGTTTTTGCCACTGTCCTGGTTCTGGCTTGCTTACGAAAAATAAGTTTTTGAGGTTGTGGAGCTTCCCACCCACGAGGTGTCTTTCATGCAGTATTCACTCCATAAACACGATAAATGCTTCAAAATATGAGCATGAAATCGAGCAGCCCCTGGGCAGGCACTTGTCAAAATAATATTGCCAGTCTGACCAGAATCCCAGTAAGTGGAAGCTTTGCAGGTCTACTGGGAGTAGCCTGGATGCGGATTCAATTTCCATCTTTGTCGTCAGTGCTGCTCATCCTGCCCTCTTGACCAGATCAATGGTGACATCAAATGTCACATAAACAATAAAGCACTGGTCTTGGTGTATGAAGTCGTTGAATGATTGCTTTCTGGATGGGACAGATGGTGTACAAGCCTGAACTGCCCTGGTTATTTTGTGGGAAAAATCTCCAGTGAGGAGACCATGAAGTTGGGAAATCAGCGGGCTCTGCAAGGGACTGGCAATCTGACCTAAAGGCAGCTCCTTCTATACCTTCTGTCTTGCTACTTCCTCATGCTCTCTTACTGATTTAAGGTTCTTAGTAAATTCACCCCTCTGCAGGTCAACATAGGAAATAGCAAACCCTTCCTCGAAACCCTATGCCATCAGTATTACGTTCTCTTTCCTGTGGCACCCACCGAGCAACTGTCTTAGTCTGGTGATATTAATCAGTGTGGGTTCTCTGCATTATGGCTGTGAGTTGGTGCAGCATCGAGCCTTCCCCCTTCCACTTGGGTTTGGTGCCCTCCTTTCCTGTGACAGGGTTAGCAAGGAGGGGGTGAGCGGGCAGTACTTTTTCTTCTACAGGATCCTTCTTATTGCTTGTTTACTTGCGTTTCTGACAGTCACTGGCCGTGTGTTCCACCTCCCACAGTTTCTGCAGACATGCCTGAACTTGCAGGATGCGCCCCACCTTTGTCAAACTTCCAGCAGATTGCTGCTGCCTCTTTATCAGGTCTGCCCCTCAGCTACTTTTGAACTTGCCCCATTGCTGGTACCTGTCCTGTCAGGCTTTACTGGCTGCGGTGCAAAAGGAATTGCAGCTACTTTCTGATGCATACATCCTGCAACATCCTGGCCATTCGATGGAAGGCCAGGTTCGCATTTTTTCCTTAAATCCTTTGCCATAGCCCAGCAAAGCATCGCCCTGGTACATGCACTGCGCATCATGTATCTTTCTTTCCTAACTTTTCATGTCTCTCTTTTGTATTCCTCCTTCTAGTGGGACACTAGGTCCAGCACCGCCTGTCTGATTTCTAAGAGGTAAAAATTGTTGATAAATTATTTCTGTTAAATCCATACCCCAACCGATAATGGGATGAGTCTGGTCAACCTTGTTTCTCTAGCAAACAATGTAGGGCGACCCAGGGATGCCCAGATGTATGCACCAGCTGGCCTCTCCACTCATCCTGTACCCCCTGTTTTTAGGCCTCGGCTAAATAGCGCATGTGCTGTCTCGAAGAGACGTGTAGTGTTCAGTCTGTGGGCTTCAGCCTGCCCACAGACTTTCAATTTGCTTGCCTCATCGTCACTCTCAAGTCCTTTGTCCCCATTTGTCCATGACATGACTGTCATGCCTTTCCTGTGTTTGACCCTCCCCCCACAGCATAGACCAAGTACATGTAAACATTCAAATATTCTATTTTGGTAACTACTTTTTTTCCTTTGCCTCAGAGCACTGCATGCAGTCCTCATGCTCTCGGTTCATTCGTTCTCTGTCTCTTTTTTTTTTTTTTTGCAATACAGTTTTATATAGCCGACCACCCAAATATATTATTACAGGGCTTCACGTGAGCGCCAGTTACTTTACACAAGGACACATTTGTTTCAGCGGCAGCTCCTCCACTAAGGCAGAGGAGCGTCCCCCACTGCTTGCAGCAGAAGGAAAACTAAAATTCTAATAATGGAGCGTTATTATCATTTTATTTTTAGCTGACCCAGGTTTGGGCGGGATTGGGCTAGAGGGGGCTGGAGGAGGATGGTGAGTGCACCATAAGTCTGTCTGTCTGTTTGGCCGGCTGTGTTGTGCCAGGCAAACAGATATGTGCACTTTGCATTTCTCTTCCCAGCAGTATTGCACAGCCCGGAGCAGAAAGTGCACAGGGTCCCACTCCCTGTGTGAGCAACGATGCAGGCCCCTCACACCAGTCACGACGCTGCTGTCGTGCTGGTGACAGCAGTGTCGTGATTGGCTGAGGGGAGTCTGGGAGCCTGTGTGCTTCAGTACGAGGAAGGAGGAGATGAAGGTCTCCATTTGGAGCAGGTGTTTTTTTTTTTTTTATTCCCCTGCCACCTCTGTCCAGTGGCATCCGCCACTGATTTTTTTTGTGAGAACAGGGACATCAAGTGATTTTCCCACGATCACAGGATGACACAGACGCCAAGACTCGAACCCAGTTACCCAGCTGTCACGTTGGTGACAGTTGGCTGTACGTTGGCTGTACTGCCGCTGTCACGTTGGTTAATACAATGTGAGCTGAATATTCTACATATTTTCCATTCACCCGGCTGCGTGTCCGGTGCAAGTTGGGGGGGGGGGGGGGGGGGGGGAGAGGGTAGCGAGGGAAACGCTGCCTAGTGACGTGACAGTGCAGGGCACCAGACGCTGCAACTCCTGCTACAGACCGCCGGTCCCCCAATTTCCAAGTTGAATCGTTTTGGACAATTTTTGTGCCCCAGCCTTCTTCAATGTTCCCGGGAGGGCTGGCGCACACCACTCTCCATACTCCAGTGGACCCCTTGCATCCAACCATCCCCTCTGCCTCCACAGGCCACCACGCAACACCGTCACCCGGCCGCCCTCCCCACGTTACTGCTCCGGTGAGCTGTGGCACCTCTGCCACTCGAGCCCAGCGATCTACAAGCAGCTCTGGGCCTCCCCTGTTTCAGCCGGGTTCACAGATTTTTAAATGCTCAGTTTCCGTATCAATGGTAGTTCTGTTATCCTCTCCAGCACTTTATATCTCAATGCCATTTCAGCACGGATTTTGTTCGGGTGAAGGGCGTTTGATCGTAGTTTGCTGGACCTGCTCTAGCATGCGGCTATTTTGTTCAGCGCTCAGCCACGCTCCTGTCACAGTTAAAAGTTGTGTTTTTAATAGAATTAGAGAACTCACATGAAAGTCTTTCACTTATAGATATTTAGTTGAGTATCTTTGTCTAGTAAGATTTTTCTTGTGTGTGTACACAGATGGGAACAATTGCTTGCACTAATTGCTGCAAAGCACTTACTCATTTTTGTCATGCTAAGCATGTATGGCCATCAGAAATCACATCTGGATTAGAGACAAAATATTTAAAGGTAAGATCTCTCTGTTATCACCCTTTGGTAAAGGAAAAGGAAATCATGGAAGGTATTACCTCAAATCTGAAAGGGGTGGAACCATTGATTGTAAGCCCAAAAGTAGAGGGAGGAGTTGTAGGTTCCTGTCGGCATTGCTATAGTAAAGGGAGACACTTCATGCCACATAATTACACCCCACATATATCCACTCAGCTCCAAAACACATAATTACACTCCACAAAGTTCAACTCCACACCATGCTACAACACTCCACATAATTCCACACCATTCCACACAGTTCCACACAATTCAATGCCACACAATTCCTCAACACACAACATAATCACACTCTACTCCATACCACATAATTACACTCCAAATAAATCCACTTCACGACAAAAGCAACACATCTCATAAATACACTCCACACCATGCCACATAATTTCACTCAATATAATTTCACTCAACACTGCAGAATTAAACTCCACACAATTCCATTCCACACCACATAATTCCACTACAAAAGACATATTTGCACTTCACGTCACATACAGCGCACACCACAGAATTTCACATTGTGCCACATAATTCAACACCATGCCACATAGTACCACTCACTACATGCCACTCCACGACACACAATACCACTACACATAATTCCACTACACTTAACATAATTACTATCCACAAAAATCCACTGCACACCATGCCACATAATTCCACTGCACATAACTCCACTCAATGCCACACAATTCCACAACAAACAATTCCACTCCAACCCACATAATTTCACACCACATAATTGCAATCCACACAATATAATTCAACATCATCCCACATAATTCAACTCCACTAAATCCCACTCCACGCCAAACAATGCCACTCCAAGTAAAACCACACCATGCAACATAATTCCACTCCGTACCATGCCACAAATTTATACTAGACATATTTCAACTCCACACCACATACATCCAGTCCACTCCGTAACACATGGCTAAAAGACCTAGACACCGCCAATAGCACTGGTATTGCCGAGACCTCTCGGCTTTGCCAATGCTTGTTTCTTTCATGCCTTCACTCCCTGTTGAATCCCCCGGGGTTGCGCTCGCTGCCCCGAGCCAGGACACTGCAGGGAATCCACTCCACGGGGATGTGGCTTTGTGCCTTGATTGGCTCATCCTACCTGCCGGAGAAGGCGTTCGGGGACCTCAGTCTCTAGCCCGACCCACCTGACCCACACTACCGTACTGGCTGCAAGGGACGGTGGGGGACCTCGTATCCCCAGTTGCAGGGTCGCTGATGTCCTTACGTAGTGTGCCGCTGCCTACGTGCACTTGCCGTCAGCTCGGCCTTCTGACGCCGCTGCTCCTTGTCTCTTGTTGGTCCCTCAGTGGCTGTGGACCGAGTAGTTGGCTCACAAATCAGCCCTGTCCCCGAGCCTCCGCCAATGTGCAGGTTTGTGACAGAAATATTCACCACAAAAGTCTGAAGAGTTTCTTTCCGTAGACAAGGTAGACTCATAATTATCATTGCAAGGTGTGATAATTTCAGAAGTGGCCACTCCATCTGATGTAGATGCAAAAAAGTTAGAGAAGGCAGTTAAACGAGACTAAGCTGCGCTGAACTTCGTAATAAGGCAAGTGCAAAAAGCTTAGTTCACTATATAAAATGACCATATATATATATATATATATATATATATATATATATATATATATATATATATATATATATATTTGTGTGTGTGTGTTCATATAATATATATATATATATACATATTTGTTCTGTGTGTGTGTGTTCATATAATATATATATATATATATATATATATACATATTTGTTCACTAAAAAACAAAGGTTAAAGGGACGTAGATTTAGGTTCAGAATTTACACTCACAAAACCATAAAAATTCAGCTGTTAAAGTTAATTCAAGTAACTATATCTCAAGCTCTAAGGTAACTATATCTCAAGCCCTCACCATGCACAGTTTTCTCATCAATAATTTTACTGGAAATGTTCATTACCAATGATGCCATAGAAGATGTCATAAGTGATGTAATGTGTTTTGTAAGTAGCAGTGCATGGCGAGGGTGCAAGTTATAGTTAAAGTTTCGGTTACCACTGGATAGTTATAGTTAGGATTGTGTTTCCATAGGAAAAACATTTTTCCTTTTCCTAATAACTTTGGCACAGTTTAACAAATCTTCACCAAACCTTCCAAACAAAATGTTCTTCAACCTCAGCTCCAAACTGAAAGGTTACAGGTTTATTGGTCAAGCAGGGGCTGAGAAGAAATGGGTTCATTAACAACACTTCAGTTTCATATCCTTCATGTATGAATGTGATTTAGATGCTAATTATGTAAACAAACATGACTCTGGGGCATAAGTCTACAAAGTCTAGCATCTTCTCAATTAATAATTTTAATAATCATGTTTTTACTAAGGTTTAGGTTTTTCCTATGGGGGTGGCGATTCGAAAATACTGGTTGTTGGTCTCATCATCTCTCCTCAAGGAGAATCTTTTGTGTTCATTCTCAGACATGTATGTTTAATTTCACAATTAGATTGGGCAGGAAATCTTTATTTCATATACCTACTGTGCACAAGTGTAAGTGTACTTTAGGCCTGTTCTGGTGCAGGACAGGTAATATGAAGATTCACGTTATCGTCAGACCATGGAGGAAAGCTTTTGTCTGCTGTTATTACCTTTACTTTAGAGCTGCACATATTTATTGTACCAGCATGACCTTGGTTTTCCTTATTTAGAAGACAGAATTCAGTTTTCACCACTTTTTTATTGGATTTCTACGTGGACCAGTCCTTGTGCTAAATTTAATAGGCAGATTATTAAGGCTCACCTGACACTGGATTTTCAGCTCAATTTTAAATGGGAGGTCCTTAGGTTTTTATTTGGGCAGACCAGATCTTCTTTGTACTCCTGGTGCAATTGTAAGTAAAGACAACATTTGGGGTAAGAATATCTTTCACTAGTTTAGAAGTCTTGAAGAAGAATTCAAAGTACTTTCGAATTCTAGTGTTAAATCTTTTATTACGCTTAAGACAACTGTGCATATGGAACCTCAGCTCTATGAAGGGATCATTATGTATTAACATGCTTTGAAATTTGCATATTTCACTGCTCCCTTACAAATTCCAAGGGGCAGGTGTTCATACAGAATTCGTTTTTTTTTCCTTTTGATATCTTCTTCCAGACTGACATGCAATTTGCATTTTTGTATACTTTACGTGCTACCCAGAAAGAATCACTGCGGATGGAATGCTTGAATGAATCTCAGCCTCTGGTAATCACTCGGACTGCATCTCAATCCACTGTTATTTTACACACTATTTCACCTCAGTTTGGACCCGGCCATATGCAAATAAGTCTAGACCTTGCTCCAATGGGAAAAGCCCAGCCCCAGCTGCCAGGCCAGGTCCTCCCTGAACCGGAACATAAGCAACATAGGGCCAGTTTTGCTCTTTTCAGAGCTCATCAGCCAGGTATAATTTGTTTCAAGTGGCACAGTGTGCACATGGCCCACATCTGGGCATACCTGTCTCATGTAGGGCAACTCACTTGAGTATACAAAAACATGATTGACATAATTCTTAAATTAATTTTAGCCACTCGTTATGACTGGGGGCTGCGTCCCAATCCAAAATTATTTAGCAAACCATGCCATCTCAGTTGCGTGCTCTTGAGATGAGGAACAGGCTGGCACTGTTATTATTTTACTATAGTCTGCTATTTATTTCTTTGTACAATAAATAAATAAACTTTTATTGTGTAAGGTTTATGGTTATTTTCACTTGAATAAAGGATTGATTGACTGATTGAAATTCAAAGGGTGCAGGGAAAACGTGGATGATGCTGGGAATGACAGACTTGTCTGTTTGTCCATTCTCACTTCCAAGGGAAAACTGCATTGTGAGCTAAGAGATACCCCTCTTCCCATGAACATATCTCCTAAGATAAGGTCCAGAGAGAAGATTCTGCCCTGATGGTAGAAGTAATATGAGATGTCATCAATGATGTTATTTAAAACATATCATGAGCGATCTAATTTGTGAGGTCATAAGCAGTGCATGACGGGAGCAGAAGTTATAGTTAGCTATATGGCCCAGTGCGGCCCTGCTCCTTGAGCCTTGCAGGCCCTGGGGGCCCCATTCCACAGGGCCATTTCCAAAAATGAAAAGGAAGTGGGGCACATGGCCCCCCTCCCCGAGCTGTTATCAGCCTTTAGGACACCATCTCCAGGGCCACTTATTTAAATAAAGGGGAGAGGGGTCACTCAGCCCCACTCCCTGATCCTCTCTAGGCCTTAGGACCATATTCACTAGGGCTGCACATGCTAAAAAAGGGGATGTGGCCACGTCGACCCCTCCTCAGAGCCTCTTTAGGTCCTGGGAACCCCATTCCACCAGGGCTGTGTATTTTTTAAGGGGAGTGGCAGCGCAGCCCCCCTCCCTGAGCCATTACCAGCCTTGGGAACCTCGTCTCCAGAGCACACTGTGATTTCTAGGAGGTGACTGAAATTGGCCCCTCCCCTGGCCAATATCACCCCCAGGGACCCATTGCCCGGTGCCTGGCTTGATTTTTAGGGGAAAGGGCACACACGGGTCCCCTCCTCAGGCCGATTTGGGCCCCAAAGACCACTTCCTTAATGTGGTGGAATCCCTGGGGCCTTTAACAGCTCAGGGAGGGGCCACACAGCCACCCACAGCCCTCTTATATGAAGTATCTTTGGCCCTGGGGGTGAACTTTCCTGGGCCTCTCAAGGCTTGGGTTGGGGGTCTGTGAGGCTCCCTCCCCCCACGTAAACAAATGTTGTAACCAGCCGTGGGAACCCCGGGGCTTATAATTATTGGATGCAGCCCGCTGGCAATTTTTTTTTCAATCTCAATTTTTTTTGGCCCGGGTGAGGTCCCTTTGGGTTCCCCCCATGGGACCTAGGGGGTCAGGGCCTGAGCCCTCATACTATTTTTTTATTTATTTCAGAACAGGGGACTAAGGGCCTTATTACGAGTCTGACAGTCTGAAGACCGCCAGACTTGCGGTCGAGGTTGGTCCGCTTCGGCTGTGCGGTCTGACTGCCACAATATGACCCTTGCGGTCAGACTGCCAAAAGACCGCCATCTCAGCCAGGATGTTTGATCCCGACAGGATGAAGGCAGTCGTGATTGTAATCAGCCACAGCAGCGCTGAAGTCGATGCCGCAATGCTGATTACAACCATGTTCTCTGTCAGCCTTTTCAAGCTCCACCATGAAAAGGCTGGTGGAGAACAAGTGCAGTGGGCCACAGGGGGGCCCCTGCACTGCCATGACATTTTTGCGGTAAGTGCATGGACCCCACTCCCAGCACCGTTGGAATGCACACTGTCTGTTTAGTAGACAGTGCTAATTTCGAGAGAGCTAGGGGGGGCCCCCTGTGCGATGGCATTGGACTCGGCTTGATCTAGAACCAAGTCCAATGGCGCTACACGTTTTCCACTGGGCTGATAAGGTTTCCGGTCAGACCAGTGGAAAACTCATAATGGGGCAGTTGGGTAAAAAGCAAGCACCGCAGCAGTCTCCTCATCGGGAGTCTGGCAGTTGGGTTTTTCCGACTGCCAAACTCGTAATCAGCCCCTAAGTCTCCATGTCCTGTAGTGGCTGCCAGCAACATTCTTCTCATGGTGTTGGCATCCAATCAGAGCGCTCATTCCCGCGGGAGTCAGACTCCCGAAAGGGTGAGATGGCCCCACAGAAAAAAAGCTCCCAGGGCCTACCAGAACACTCTATTTTTAAATTGCAGCTCCTCTCGCAGACCCAACTGTTCAGATATACAATTATTTTTCAACCTTTATTTCTCAAAAACTACAGAATGGATTAACGCCAAATCCCCAAAACCACTATCTGTGGACCAAGCTTAGCTTCCTGCCAAATTTGGTGCAACTTCATTCAATATTTTTAGATGTAGCCCGTCTTAAATACTTTTATGGAAAATGCATTGTGATTTTGCGTTTTGGGACCCAGTTTGTTCTCAACCCCCCGGTTGACGGATCACCCCAAAACTTTCCAGGAAGGAGCTCAGGTGGATGAACATTTTTTGGAAAGTTATGTGAAGATTCATCAAACGGGGCCAAAATTATTAGCAAACCAAAAAAACACTCTTTCTATGGAAAAGCTGACCTAACTATAACTACCACCACTAGGTAATCTATCTATCTATCTATCTATCTATCTATCTATCTATCTATCTATCTATACACACACATACAAAAACTAAAGGTTAAAGTGGAGTTATACGTAAAATTGTAAAAACATACGTTTTTAAAAACAAAATTCACCAGTTATACGCAACCAACGTAAGTATAACCTGCTCAGTTGTAGATATGAGATGCCATCAGTGATGTAATATGTGCAGTCTTACACAGTGCATGACATCTGTGCAAGTTATACTTATGCCTGTTATATACAACTGGTGAGTTCAAGTGTTTTTTTGGTTCCAAACTGAAGATTTTTTCTTATTAAAGGACCTATGTATAACTCCACTTTAATCTTAGTTTTTTCCTATGAATTTGTACTTTTTTTAAACATAACGTAAAGTCATATTATGACACATCTGAGGCCAACCACCTGCAGTACGCAGCCAAAGGCAGTGCCCAACAGGAGGTTGGCAGTAGGACCGTGCGCCAAACCCACCAACCCTCTATGGAGCAGCCAATCCCCTGCCACACATGGCTGCTGGCGGTGTGCAGCATGGGGTTGGCAGCAGCAAGGCCCTGTTTCTGTCCTGTGGGACTTCTACAGCAGCATAGAGAAGTCCGCACTGGCTCAGGCGAAGAATCCAGTGGGACAACATGAGGGGCTGCGTTGGGTCCCACAGGAGTCTCAAGGAAGCTGTCACCAGCAGGCCGAAAATGTTTTTCTTTACTTTGGCCCTCCGCTACTCCATAAGGGCCAAAGGATCAGGATATGCTACCCTTTCCCATGCAGGAAATTTTACCAGACCTGCAGGTCTTGTGGCTTGAATAATCTACTTGACCTAACTGTAATATGCGTGACCCACAAGCTGGTCTCAAGTTTTGTGATCATTGGCAAATATTTGACTTCACAGTCACCTTTTTCTTCATTATGACATATGAAACACCTTTAAATATGTGAGTTCAGCATGTCTGGCATTCAAATAATGATTTGTTCGATTTAATAGACGAAACCTTAGCTCTATGTATAATAAAAAAACTATCCCACAGACAGGTTACGCATGACCCCTGACTTGTCCCTTTATTCACCAGCAACATTGCCATCAGGGCAGGGGGAGGAAGGTTTCTCAGTTCATGTTTGAAAACTCTTATTTTTAATAAATACATTACTAAAGCATGAAGTGAATACGTACTGTAATTTACAGAAAGCGCATTCTACACTGAAATGACCATAAACATTCCCAATGACATGCAGTTTTACTGATCAAACTGTATAGCGTACAAACCATAATATGTAGGAATTGGGTTTCAGCAAATATTTGTCATTGCACATCACCAAGTAAAGTATTCTGATTTGTTTTGATCGTATCCAAATCTTTGTTTCTACCACACATTAGAATTACCAAAAACGTTCTTTCCTAACTGCTATTTTTTAAGTATTTGTACAGTTCATTTACAAGCTGTTTAAATATTATGTGTTAGAAAGGACAGCTGACATCATATGGCCTTTCATTTCACACTGCCTTATCAGACAGCTCATTTAAAAAAAATCATCTAACTTTGCAGTCAGAAAAAAAAGTAAACACCAATCTCCAGCAGCAATTTGTAAGAAGAAATAAGTTGACATGTTACCTCTGTCCTTGAATGTACAGCAAATGTGACAAAATAAAAACAAGATTTAAATGCATTTTTTTTGCCCATTTGTTTTCTGAATGAACCGAAAACCCATTCTTTGCCCGCTCCAGCCTCCCCTCCGGAAAAACCAGTAGGCCCTAAAAATAGATAGCCCTGATACAACCTGATTGGCCATAGTGAGTGGGCAAAAAGTTTTTTTGAGGCCGGCCTTAGTACTCTTACTTTACATTCTAGGTCATGGGGACCAAGACCCCATGTCCTGTAATGACAACTGCATCATTTTCTTTCATGTAGCGGCCGACCAATGACATTGTCATGTTCAAGGAACTGACTGAAGAAAAAAGCCCTTGTCACAAATCAGAAAGGTTAAATTTTTCTTTCATTTGCAGTGTGCATCAACCATTGAGATAGCTCTATGTTTTTAAGCTTAATTTCATGAAATGGCCGAACATATTTACACCAAATAACAAAAAGCACGCTTTCTGGGTTAATATCAAGCTTTCTGTAATATTTAGTGTAATTCTGTTCAGCTGTTTCCTCTGTATCGCTGTTCAATTTTCCCTATGGAAACTGCGTAGACAAAAAGTGTTTTGGAACTCCTCTATTTATTGCCCCGGCTTGACCAATCATCCCAAAATTTCTGAGGAAGGAGCTGTGGTGGAAGAACTTTTTTGGGAAAATGTTGTTTTTATTCCTCAAATGGTAGCAAAGTTCATAGAAAAACAAAAAAGCTCTTCCTCTGACGCATAACTACAGTGTCAGGTATGTATATATATATTTGCTGCACTGCGCTGTGTCAATCTGAAAGCCCCAAAAAACTGCCCTATCTATAAAGAAAGGGAGTGGTCCTTTTATTCCCCAATGCACTGCAATGCAAGAGTGCAACGCTCTGTCAAGCACAGGTTTTGTTCTGGAAGGTTACCCCTCCAGTACAAAAACAACGCTTCAATCCTTTTCCCACTGTGTATGTGTGCTGCACGGTGTAGCGCGCAAGCAAAGTTTGAAACTTTTTTCTCAAACCTTATGCCTGCCTCAAGGAAGTAAACATTTGTACCTCAAAGCCCTCTCTAACTTTTTTTCTAGTGAGGACTTTGCATTAAAACCCAACGGTGGTTACGTGAGTACACATATGTACCACCCATGGAATGCCCCCTTGACGCAAAGGAGCACAAGTAGCGGACAGAACTACCTTACGTGAGGCAACTTCCCAATGCAAAACAGGATTTGCGTCGCAACACTACCAGTTTGCGGTCCTTCCGTTTGGTCTTACTTCCGCCTGCTCGGTCTGCTCGCTTCTTGCATTCTGTTGGTCACTCATGCACGTTGACACATGAAGGCTCTCCAATGGTGCCTCCGCAAGCAGTGGTTTCAGCACAAAGGGGATCTCGAGGAGTCGATATCGATCTCCAGAGACGTTGCAGCGGATCTACGATGGTGGGGTGTGGACGGCAACCTCTCCCAAGGAAGGCCATTTTCACTGCCTCCTCTGGTGGCCACGGTCATAACGGATGCTTCCACTTTAGGGTGGGGACCTCATCTGGGGGACCTGGAGATCAAAGGTCTTTGCTCTCCAGTAGAACTGACTTTTCATATCAATCTGTTGCGGGCGATACGTCTGGCTCTCAAGGCCTTCCTCCCATCCCTTCGCGGTCAGTCAGTTCAAGTCTTGATGGACAACACTATTGCGATGTCGTATATAAACAAGCAGGGAGGAGTGGGGTCGTACCTTCTCTGCAGAGAGGCTCTGCGGCTCTGCTCCTGGGTTCAGGACCATCGGATTCGCTTGGTAGCAAATCATCTGGCCGGAGTACTCAACGTACCTACGGACAGTCTCAGTCGGCATTTCTTGTCCGATCACGAGTGGCTTCTCCATCTGGATCTGGTTCGTCACATCTTTTGGATGTGAGGTTCTCCGCGGATAGATCTGTTTGCCACTCGGGAGAACGCGCACTGCCTGTCTTTCTGCAGCCTCCAGTATCTGGTGCAAGGAGCTTTGGGGACACGTTTCAGATGTCTTGGAGCGACCAGTTGCTTTACGCGTTTCCCCCCATACCTGTCATGACCACACAAACTTGCCAAGTCAAATCAAAGAAGTGCATGAGAAAAGCAAAGAGATATCCTCAGTGGAGACAGCAAAGCCCAAACTGGAAGAAGGTTTGCAGAGTAATCTTGCGCTTATTTCAAAGGAAGAATCAAGAAGAGAAGATCCAAGATGGCCGCTGTGAGTCCTGAAGGTTAGTTACAGTTCTAGTCTTACAATCGGTTGGTTGCTAGGTTACGAGCTCTCCAGCTGGAAGCCTTGCATTTCAACTGAGGTCTGACAGGAATCAGCTGTGTGGAGAGAGAGCGCGCTTCAGAACAGAAACTCCTGTGAGGTCAAATTAAATTTGAAGATTATATTACAGAAAACTGATAAATATTGTCAAGGTTTATTCGAAGAGTTTGATAGTAGACCATTCCCGTGGAAGTCGGCAAGGCTACAGAGTTAATGTATGAATTAACCTTATGTTTACAAGGTTCTTGTTTAAGATATTAAAGTCAAAGAAAAAAACGAACTTTAAAAGAGCAAGTATCTACAAATGTCAAGGTTATAAACAAAGGCCAAGTTTAAAGGAGAAACGAACTGTTAACAAATAAGCATTTACAAATTCAATGGTAATAAACCAAAATAGAGTTTAAAAGAGAAACGAACTTAAATAAACAATCATTTACAACTACAAGTTATCGACAGATGTCGAAGTAAGGAAGGAGAAACTAACTGTAATAAACAAGCATTTACAAATACAAGTTATCAACAAATGTCGAAGTAAGAAAGGAGAAACGAACTTTAATAAACAAGCATTTACAAATACAAGTATTGACAGAAGTCACAATAAGACAGGAGAAATTAAATAACATCAGCTGATTTGAAGAACGCATTATCACCAACTATATATATATATATATAGCAACATAAAACCAATCTCTAACAAAGGTTGAGAAGTTCTTCCAGAATCAGTAATAAGCATTTTTTTATGAAGAGCTATCATTTATAGAGAGAAGCAAGGCTACAGAGAACTCAGGGTGAGTGAAGAAATAATAGAATTAAAGAGAATTAAGTGTTGAGAGTAGAAAGTGAAAAACTGATGTTGTATGTCCCTAGTAATTGCGACTGTGACTCTTGCAGGTGCTGTATCCAATCTTAGATGTGAAGAGGCAGATTGAGTACTGGCATTCATCATCTCTGTGGCAGTCTCTCTACCATCCCATTCCCCTTTCCCCCTCCGGGGTACTCAGCACGAAGGATTAATATTCGTTGTGAGTAGCTCGGGTCGGGACTGAGGAGTTATCTTCTGCTTTTGAGGAAATCGAATTGAAGTATTCTGACAATACCCTTGATTCCTCGGGTTCTGAGGAAGATTCGCCAAGATCGGGCTCAAGTCATTTAATAGCTACGGACTGGCCGAGAAGGGTGTGGTACACAGACCTTCTCCAGCTCTCACTGTGCCCTCCACTCTGTCTCCCTCTCAGGGCAGATCTCCTCTCACAGTCGCAGGGGCAGGTTCTACACCCCCACCTTCAGAGCCTGCACCTTCATGCCTGGAGATTGAATGGGGCAATCTGAGTTCTTTCTCTCTCCCACCAGAGGTAGTGGATGTTATTTTATCGGCCAGGCGACACTCCACTAAGACTGTTTATGCTGGCAGGTGGGCAAAATTAGTGGCTTAGTGTGGAGAGAAACAAATTGATCCCTTGAGAGCCTGTCTGTCTGATGTTCTTTTGTTTGCGTTAACTTTAGCACAGAAGGGTTGTGCAGTTGCGACTGTTAAAGGCTATTTGTCAGCACTGTCAGCCTTTCTTTGCCTTCTGGATAAACCCTCCTTGTTTAAATCACCTATTGTTATTAGGTTCCTAAAAGGTTTGACAAATAAATTTCCTCCCACTCGCCGTTCGTACCCATGCATTCTTGTCCATTAAGATTTTAAGACGGTTTTCCTGATAGCTATTACATCTGCTAGGCGTGTGGGTGAGCTTCAGGCCCTTAGTATTAAACCTCCCTTTACTTCATTCTTTGCTGACAAAGTGGTGCTGAAAACCTGGGCGGCTTTTCTCCCTAAAGTTGTTACTCCTTTCCACATGTGGCAGTCCATTACCCTTCCATCTTTCTACCCTCCTTCTCATCCTTCAAAGGAGGAAGAGAGATTCCATCGTTTGGACCCCAGAAGGGCTCTCAGTTTTTATATTGAGAGGACAAAGGACTTTTGTTTGGAGGACCAGCTCTTTGTTGGATATGTAGGAAAGAGGAAGGGCACTATGTCCAGTTGGGTCATTCTTTGCATTAAGATCTGTTACTCGTTGGCAAAGAAGGTTCCTCCTGAGGGTATTAGAGCCCATTCGACAAGGGCTAAGTCTGGCACTTTGGCCCTGGCTAGAGGGAATCCGGTGGTGGATATTTGCAAGGCAGCAACTTGGGCGTCCCTCCACACTTTCGCGAAACATTATTGCTTGGACCTGGAAGTTAAGAGGGACAGCCATTTTGCACGTTCTGTGTTGCAGGATTTCTTGGTGTGACCGGTCAGGCTCCCATCTCCGAGTGTAGTACTGCTTGGGACTCTATTCATAAGGTGACGAATCCACAGGTGGTTGTATCTATCAGAAGAACAAGTTACTTACCTTCGGTAACGCTTTTTCTGGTGTATACACTAGCTATCTGTGGATTCCTCACAGTCTCACCCGCCTCCCCGTTGCCTGTCTGGTCATACCAAGACTTCTGTGTTACAAGTGTATATATGTTTTGATAATTTTTTATATAAATGATTGTTCTAATTGTGTTACATCAATATGGTTTTATGTGTGTATTCATTTGAGCTATTTTGAGGTCGGTTTTCACCTGTTCGCCTCAAAGGCACGTAAAAAATGGGTGAAACTGACGTCAGCACGCTGGCGAGGACCTCTTATTGTCACAGTGACATCAGACGGAGTCGCGTAGGAGCCGTGCAATTGTGACGTCCTGGTCGATGTGGAGAGCTGGGAAGAAGATTTTCCATCAAATGCTGGTGCACTGGGAGAATTCATAAGGTGAGGAATCCACAGGTAGTTGTAGCCATCAGAAATTAATTATGTACAGGGGTGTGGAATTTAATAAAGTATCTACTTGTCCATGGGACAGGTTGCTTCTTAAATCTACTTGTCCTGTAAAAAAAATCTACTTGTCCCTTTGGTGCCATGTAGTGCGGTGACAAATTATAGCAGGAATATTATTATGCAAGAGCTCTGATAATAGCCTCTCTGATTATGCCAGGGCTACTACTATAGTAGGGCTTGAATACTTGCAATATCAATCCTACCATAGCAATTTCCTTAATTTGCTGCCTTTCTGCAGATCTACTTACTGGGGCTGGAGGAAGCAGTAAGCAGGGCTGGAATGCCTTTGAGTCTGCAAACCTACTAACTTGCAAGTTTTAAGGATTTTAACAAGCTCTTCTCTAATCTTTTTCCATAATGAGAAAGTTTGGAAATTTACTCCTGACAGTGGCAGAAGTATAAGTTCTTCCAGGGTTGGGAAAAAAGTGGTTGGAGGGAAAGTGAACTTGTAAACGCTCAATAGATTTTCACACGAGCAAATCTACACATGCATATTTGCTCGTGCTAAAATACAGTTCACAAACATTTTCTAGGAGTACGATTTCCTGGTCTACTTCTGTAAGTTCTTGTAAATTCATGAAAGCCACTAATTCAAAGACATATACCATGGGTGCACTTTTGTGACTTTCTTTAAGAACTGGGTCACTAATTAGGTCTGGTGTTAAAGACATTTTGTTTTTATTAAAGTTCTACTTCTCGCTCTATCTATCCGCCTGCTTTACAGTGGGTGATCTCATTCTGCTCTTCTACAAGGAGCATATTGGCACACAAAGTAGTTTTGTTCAGTGCTAGGAACTACTGTGGCAATCAGTGGCTTAATGAAACTGGAGGGGGCCTCGCTACAAAGGACATGGAGGGGCCCCTTCTCCAGACTCACTCAGGGCATGTGCTGTGCTGAGGAGGCCCCATTGGAGGGGCTGCAGGCCTCTGTTACACCACTGGTGGCAATGTGTGCTTTTTGAAACCAAAAACATATTTTTCTTTTTGCCAGTGTTTATTGTTGTGGGAGCTGCCAGGCCCTCACCATTGTAAGAAATTGTTACAAAAGCCATGTCAAAACAAGACACGCATTGACGAAACCAAATGACTCACAAAAAATGTTGGATCGGTTGGCTTTGCCAGTGCTTGTTTATTTTCATGCTTCCCATAATCTTGTTGAAAATGGTTACATTGATTCTCCATTAGGAATATTTTTTGGAAATAGTAGCATGCATCAACACATTTTACTAAATGATGCTTCAAAGAAATAGCACCTAAAATTTCATAGCAGCAAAACTTTTTTCCCTACTTGTATTTTTTTCTGAACATTGTTTTTAAAGCAAAGAATCATCACTCTTTCTTACAAGCTTCTGCAAACATTTGCTTCTAATCAGGGAGCATTCTGGGAGCATTATACTTAAGCTCATTTTGTTAAACCTTTCAAACATGTGTATACTTTTTTTTTACTGGAACCACTGTCAGAAGTGCAGTGTGACCTTAAAACGTTTATATACAGCGCTCACCCTAATAATGAAGACTTTTCATTCATGGACCCTAAATACAAGTTTGAACAGCATTAACATATGGACATCCATATTACCTCAACTACAGACAGTTCCCTTCTCTGTAAACTAGCAGCCAAAGGGCTTGTGCTGCAGGGGGTTGGGCCTACTTGTTCCAAGGACAAAATAAACATGAAAACTTGTTGCCCTTGACCCCAAACAATATGTCCCAGGTATCAAGCAAGAGGAATTCCACATCACTGTATGTATATTACATAAAACTAATTTACTGATTTATATTTTAAATGTCTGATGCTATGTCTGTAGGGGTATAGGGTAGGAAGTTAATTAATTAACAACTACATTTTAATTTATTATTCATCATTTAATTGATTATTAATTATGTAATATTCGTTCATTTTAGTTACATTTTAGGTGCGGGCTGCTGGGTTTGTAGGGGATAGGATGAGAAGTTAATTAAGTAATTATTATTAACTAATACATGATTTATTATTATTAAATATTGGAGTGATTATTATTTAAATTATGTAGTACTAAATTATTCATTTTAGTTGCGGGTTGCTAGATATGTAGGGGTATAGGGTGGGAAGATAAGAAATATTTTATAATTTGGTTTTATCGTATAAATGAATATTTAATTGATTAATACCTATGTTAATTGTGTAACAATTATATATTTGTTATAAGTTAGTTGTGGCCTCTGGGTTTGTAGGGTTGTTGGGTGGGAAGTTAAGTAATTATTAATTAACACTAAATTAATAATTGTTAATGAGTTAATTAATTGATTATCGATTATGTAATTTGTGTTATACTTATTTATTTTAGTTATGGTTGTTAGGCTTATAGGTGACAAGTTAATTAGGTAATTACCATTATTTTTAAAATTGAAAAATAAGTATTACATTGTTTATTAACTTTGTAAATTGATTATTTTTATATATATTTTATGTTTGTGCAAATATGTAATGTGTTTGAATTGAGACAGTTTACCTACTGTTGCTCGGATTGGAGTGTGAATGGTAATTATCACTCCTCTGGAGTCTAACTCTTTCCTTACTGCTGCTATGACTGAAGTGGGAACAGTACATTTTACTCCTCCGAAGTCCAACGCTTTCCCTACTGTTGCTTACACTGGAGTAGAAATATTAATTTTAACTCCTCCGAAGTTCAGCACTTTCTCTACTGCTGCGCTGACTGGTTTGGGAATAGTACATTTTGCCCCTCTGAATTCTAACACTTTCTCTACTGTTGCACAGACTGAAGTGGGACTAGTAAATTTAACTCCTCTGAAGTCTAACGCTTTCCCTACTGTTGCACAGAATGGAGTGGGAATAGTAAATGTTACCATTCCAAAGTCCAACACTCTTCTTACTGTAGCACAGACTGCAGTGGGAATAGTAATTATATCCCCTCCGATGTCCCATGCTTTCCCAACTGTTGCATAGAGTGGAGAGGGAACAGCAAATCTTACCCGCCGAACCCCAATGCTTTCCTTGCTGTTTCACAGACTGGAGTGGGAATAGTGTAAGTATTATTCCCAGACTTAAATACATTTTCTAATAGTGTTTAAAAATATTTATTTTTAATATTTGTTTATAATTTTAATGTTATAGTACTTGTTTATACTTGTATTTGTTTCTAACTGTTTTTAATTGTTCTGTAAATGTCTTATTTTTTATTTGTTTAGTAATTTGTATAATGTTTTGGATTTGAATTGTTAATATTTATATGTTTCATGTAAACAAATATATATATATATATGTGTGTGTATGTATTGTGCTTTTCATAGCAGAAAATGTAAATCAAAGAAAAAAATCATATACTGTCAAATATATATTTTTAAGAATTGTGTTATATTATATATATATATATATATATATATATATATATATATATATATATATATATATATATATATATCTAATGGCGGCCAAAACTTTCTACTCATGTTGCGGTCAGCCAGAGTGTTTCTTTTTGTACGCGCATTGCACATTTTCGCAAAATAATCGTAAAGTTGCAGCAGCCAGAGATATACAAATTTGGATTTCCCTAAGTTTCTCAAAACCCACTGAACGGATTTACACCAAATAAACGAAAGCACAATCTGTTTCCCAAAAGCTATACCTATGGAAATTAAAATGGAAAACACAACTTATTTGACCCCTACTTTTTCTCAGTCCCCGCTTGACGGATCACGCCGAAATGTTCCGTGTGCAACAAGAATCACCGGTTCACTTTTTTGGGAAACTTTAGTGAAGATTCGTCAAATGGCACTAAAGATATAAGCAAGTAAAAAAATGCTTTTTCTATGGAAACATGATCCTAACTATAACAACCTAGTGGCGACCGCCACCCAGCAATATATATATATATATATATATATATATATATATATATATATATTAATCCCAAAAGGTCCAATTGAGGCGCACTCTCTTTTGTCAGTGCCCACGCCAGGGAAGGACCTTTCCTTAATTTATCATCACACAAACTTGACACTTCTGTCAACGACGTGGCACTCACAGGATTTCTCAAATCTTCATTTAAAGTGCAAAATGATACCAAACAATCACCAACATGTTTCAACCTTCACGGTCTTGATCACGGTAATCAATCAGTCCATTTAGTGCTCTATTTATACTCTTCATCTCAACATGCCTTTATGTGGCATTCTGGGATATGTAGTGTGACCCAATACATATGTCAATATAACAAACATACAAGTGTAAAAACCAATTTACTACAACTACAGTTTACCCTATAAATAATATGAAAAAATAATTTAAAATTATTATCTGCTGAGATAAACAAAAATAAATTCTACTCATTACTGATACTGGCAACAACCTCAGTTGTCATCTGTCACTCTGTCCAATAATCACATATATGATTATATTTTTAATATCAATTTCTTATCTTTTATGATTATATATACATACTTATATGTTGCACCTATGTTACTAAATTGTGGATCTAGTACCCCATCATTTTAACTTCTCACTGTGAGGTCAGTAACATGCCTCTGCAACTCATGATCCATTTAGTCTTTCACATAAAGATCCCATATTCCATTTATATTATTCATTCATAATTATAAATTACAGTATATTTCCTCATCGCTGTTTATCCCAAACGGAGTCTTGGTTTTTAATCTAATGATTTATCTAGATTCTAAACTTCTCAGTTTCTGAACTGTGTCCCCTCCTCGTTCATGTTTTTTTATTGTAGCAATTCCATAATACTTCATGTGTAGCCAATCTGATTCTGAATGAATTTTCAGATGTTTAGTCATAGCATATGTATTGTCATCATTCTGTACCGCTCTAATGTGTTCCAAAATACGCTTCTTTAAGGGTCAGATAGTACTGCCAACGTATCTTAGACCACTCCAGCATTCTATGACATATACCACAAAGGTTGTTTCACATGTGATTCTGTCTCTAATCAGAATATCTTTGCCCCAAAAATCTCTTACTCTCTTTTTGTTGCAACCAATTTTACATGCTTTGCACTTGTTGCAACAGTAGAAACCCTTATTTCCATCTACCAGCCAATTGGGCATCATTGGGATCTCAAAGTGACTTCTCACTAATATATCCTTTAATGCTGGTACTTTCCTATATGTAACTGATGGGCGAGCTACCTCTTTCTGTCCAATATCATTGTCTCTTTTGATCATATGCTAATGTCTATTTAATATATTTAATATCTGTTGGTTCTGTTTACTGTAATCCAGGATAAGTCTTATCTCATCATTTTCCATCAACAGCTCATTTGGCACTTTTTTGTTTCTAACCAATACCTGTGCTCGTGTTTTTGCCTTTGCTTTCATCTCTCCTTGATTTACTACCTTCAATTTATATCCTCTATTTAGAAATCTCTGTTTGGTTTCACCAAATTTTACATTCATGTCTTGGTCATTTGAACAATTTCTTTTGATGCGGATAAACTCCCCATATGGGATGCTTTTGATTAATGACCAAGGATGGAAACTTGATCAATGTAGGATACTGTTGGTTGCAGTAGGTTTTCTATGTAGTGTGGTCTGTAATTCATTTCCTTCAATATACACTAATACATCTAAGAACTCTAGAGAGATCTTACTTGTCATACATGTAAATTGCAACCCAACATTGTTCGTATTCAGACTGGTAAAAAATTGCTTAAATATTTCCTCCGTTCCATGCCATATCAAAAATAGGTCATCTATATATCGTGGCCACATCACCACTTTATCCATGTATTCATCATTCCCTTGACCCCAAGCTATGTTTTTCTCCCACCAACCCATCATAAGGTTCGCATAGCTTGGAGAAAAGGAAACTCCCATGGCTGTCCCACAGATTTGTTTATACACCTGATGATTGAACATAAATATATTATTACTCAGGCATAGTTCTGTCATCTCCAGTAACATCTCGGAATGTTTTAAGAAATGAATACTTTTTTGTCTTAGGAAGAATTTCACTGCATTTATGCCCAATTGATGCGAAATTGAAGTATATAATGATACAACATCAATCGTCACTAGCAGATAATCTGATTGCCACACTACTCCATCCAATAACCTCAGAAAATCCCCAGAGTCTTGTATATATGAGTTCAAATCTTTGACCATCGGTGCCAGAAAATTATCCACATATTTTGATACGCCCTCATACAATGAGCCACAGCTTGAAATTATGGGTCTCCATGGGGGTTTATTTAAATTTTTGTGAATCTTTGGTAGGAAATACATAGTCGGCATAATTGGATTTTCATTCATCATACATGTTCTCTCATCCAGGCTGAAAAGTCCTTCTGAGTGCCACTTTTCTAGTCTCTCATTCAAATCCAACACTAGCTCATAAATAGGATTCTTGGTCAATTTACAATAATTCAACTCTATGTTCAATTGTCTGTAAGCCTCCACCATATAGTCATTTCTCTCCCAAATTACTATGTTTCCTCCTTTATCGGCGGGTTTGATTATTATTGACTGATTATCCATCAAACCTTTTAATGCTTCTCGTTGACTTTTGGTTAAATTCTCCTTATCCCACTTATAATGAGTCTGTATATTCTCTAAATCATTAATAATAAGGTCATGAAACTTATCAATTCTATTGCCTGGAGATAATACTGGGCAGAACTTGGATTTCGGTTTAAATTTAGTTTTTTCTTTTTGTCCTATGTCAATCCCCAGTGCCATTAGTACCTGTGTTTCCATCATATCCTCATCTCTTAAATCATGAGTCAAGTCATACACTGTTTTCAAGTCCATACTCTGTTCTATAGTCAAATTTGAGTCACAAGTATCAGAGACCTCTTTAGATGTTGTTGTGGATCCTGTTTTAGAAAAGTACTTAGCTAATTTCAATTTCCGTACAAATTTATATAAATCAATTATTTTTTGTGCAAAATCCTGATGTTTCTCTGGGCAGAAGCTAAGACCTTTCAGTAGGACACTCTCTTCTACTTTATTCAACTCATATTTTGATAAGTTCACAATCAAATTCTCTGATTGACTCAATTGTGTTTTAGAATCTATTGTCCCTTCCAACTGCGTAACATATTCCTTTTTCCTCTTATCGTATTTCTCTTCCTTTGGAATCTCGCCAATCTCGGCTTTGAGATTTGAGAAATCCTGTGAGTGCTGCGTCGTTGACATAAGTGTCAAGTTTGTGTGATGATATATATATATATATATATATATAAATATATATATATATATGTATTAACTTAACAAACAAAAGGTTACAGGGGCGTTATATTTAAGATCTGAATTTACTCGTACAAAACCTTAGAGATAGTTACATTTATTTCAAGTAACTATAACTTACGCCCTAAGGTAACTATAATTTGCGCCCTCGCCATGCACAGTTTTTTTATTAATAAATTTACAACAAATTTTACAGTGATATCAATCATGTTATAAAAGATGTTATGAGTGCTGTAATATATGGGGTAATTAGCAGTGCATGGCGAGGGCACGAGTTATAGTTACTTGAAATACCTCTAACTATAACTGGTGAATTTCCAAGGTTTTGTATGAGTAAATTCAGAACCTAACTATAATGACCCTGTAACCTTTGGATTTTTAACTGAATTGCTATGTTTTAAAAAAAATTATATTTCCTAACTATAACGTCCCTTTAACCTTTTTTCAGTTAATTTTTATGTTTTTTTGGATGTAAAGTAATTTTCATTACTATATGTTAATTCAACTACTGACGCGCACGCCCAACCTCCTATAATCACACCAACCCGCACCACGTGCGGCCTATGGTCTTTCCAGAAGAGGCAATTCAACTGGGGCACCTGGAATGCTTATATTTGTAAGTGCTTCCTGTTGTGGTTTAATTTCTATGAAATGAGCATCTAGGCCTTAACTGCCTAGACTTTTAATATTTTTGGTGGGGGAGGGAGGAGCGGGCCGGCCTCAACATTGACTCTTTTTTCATGCAGCCCCACTCCCCTGGCCTTCAATCCTGGGTGTCCTCTAGGGCAGTGTTCCCCAACCCCCGGGCCGCGGACCGGTGCCGGTCCGTGGATCAATCGGCACCGGGCCGCCCGAGGAACTTCAACTTCATTTCACTGTGGCGGGCGGCCGAGGCGCAGAGCATTGCGCCCTCCCAAGCGGGCCACGGAAAAATTATCCAACATTTACCGGTCCGCGGCGATAAAAAGGTTGGACAACACTGCTCTAGGGCCCTGAGTGTAAGTTGGGCACCACGGGGGAGCCTCAAAGCCCCTGTGGTTCCAGCTGGTTCGCGGCTTCCTGCGGGAGCCGCCATTGCTTTTGCACACAGGGAGATGCTAAAGATGCAGCTCCCTGTCTGTAAAAGCAATTGTTTCCTTTGTTTGCCTGCCCGCTGTTTGACAGATCTCATTTCCTGCAAGCGGAGTGTTTGCTGTGACTTTGCGTGATCTGTCAAAGTTCCTGCCAAGTCACAGCAAACAGCTATGTCCCTGGGGAGGGCACCCAGGGACATAGCAGGAGCAGGCCCTGGGGGGTGGTGATCCCCAGGGCCATTGATGACTCCTTGAGGGGGGCCGCGCACATTTTAAAACATTATTTTGCTCCAGGGAGAGGGTGGTCCCGGGGGCTGCGGGTGGGGAAGTGAGGTGGCGCGTCCACCCCACATGTATATTTAACTCAGCCATGGGGAGGTGGCAGTCCTCCATATTAAAGTATTGTTTTGCCCCGAGGTGGGGGGGCTTGTGTGCCCTCCCCGCATTATTCTTCCTGATCTCCCCGGGGAGGTGGCAGTCCCCGGGGCTAATAGAAGCCCTATGAGAGGGGTCCCAATGCCCCCGAGACCTGCGCTCCCTGCCAGGGGCAAATTAAAAGAAAAGGGCAGGAAAATGCTCCTTTTAAAAAAAAAAATGCTTTTTAGCCCTAGCATGGTCCCTCTGGGACCCCAGCACCAGAGCTAAGGGGTCAGTGTGTCCGTACCCTGGCCCCATTTCTTTTTTAAAACTTTTTTTCTGGGACTCAGCTGAGGCTGAGTCCCAAGATGGCTGCCAACACTTCCTGGTTGAAGTGTTGGCAGCCAATCAGATATCAGCACAGGGACAGTTGGATCTGCGTCTCTATATATCTATTTTTTTAAACTCAAATTTTTCTACCAAAGGGATTTACACCAAATAATAAAAAGCACACTTTCTGCCAGATTTAGGCCCTTCTTATGACCCTGGCAGACGGCGGTAATTAAGGGATAGGTACTGCCAGCAGGCTGGCTGTACCTTTTCCCAAATTATGACATTGGCGGTTTGGCTCAAGCCAAACCGCCAATGTACCACTCTGTCCACCAGGGTGGTAACAGTCGCCGGGCTGGAGACCTCAGTCTCCAGCCCGGTGGCCGTCACAATCCCACCCTCGGGATTATGACCCCACCTACCTCCATGGTTTTCGTGGCAATCTTACCGCCACAAAAACCATGGCGGTAGGCACTATCAGTTCCAGGGAATTCCTTCCCTGGCACTGATAGGGGTCTCCCCCGCCCCTCCCCAAAGTCCTCCCCCACCTTCTCCTCCTCCTCCCGACCCGCCACCATCCACACACGCGCACACATACACACTCATACACACACGCATACCCACATCCACCCACGCACGCGCACATACATACCCGCACCCCGCAACACACAGTAACATACATTGTAGCACACATGCATTCACAACACACAACATACACGTACACTCACATTCATTCATTCACAACTGCATGCACGCATACAAAAACAGACACACACACCCCCACACACAACACCCCCACACATGCACACAACACCCCAACCCCCTTCTCCTGTGTGAGAATCCAACTTACCTGCTTGCAGGGGTCCTCCAGCAGGAGACGGGACGCGGCGCTGCTGGCAGCAGCAGCATCCGCCAGCAAAACACCGCCAGGCCGTATCATGACTCATGAAACTGTAGGCAGTGTTTTTCTGGTGTAGCGCTGCTGCTGACAGCAGCGCCACCTTACTGCCGTCTGCCGCCATGACCGTTGACAGAATACTGCCAGCCTTCTGGCGGTATTCCGTCGACGGTCATAATGCGGTCGGCGGCTGGTAGCCATTGCGACGGTATGTTGCCGGCCATCACTGTGGCGGTAGGCGGCATTTATCGCCAATGTCATAATGAGGCCCTTAGTGTAATTCCGTTCAGTGGTTCGGGCTGTAGTCGTGTTTAAACATTTGAAAAATCTCATTGTTGTAAAATGGGGAAAAAAGTGTTTTGGGATGCCCTGTTTTTCTCAGCCTTCGCTTGACGGATCACCCCAAAACTTTCAACATAGCAGCTGAACCGCCAAAGTATACGTTTTGCAAATTTCAAGAAGATTCGTCAAGTGACGTCATAGTTATACACAAAACAAAAAATGCTCTGTCTAGGGAAATGATGGCCCTACCTATAACAACCTACTGGCGACCACCAGTAGGTAATATATACATACACACATATATGTATGTGTGTTTATGAAAGTATATATTTTTATATAATATTAAATATTAGTGTGATTTATTTAACTTAGATTATATTAATGGTACATATTACAATATTAGAGATTTACTACTTTAGATATTATATTTTTGTATGTTTTTAACAATATTAGTCAGAAACAATATTTTTTTTCAATATTTTTGTATTTACCATTCTAAGGGTAAGAAAACAATATTTTTGTTAACAATATTTTTGACATTATATTCTTGTTGCATAATACTGTTGGTTCACACATGCATGTGACTGACAGCTGTGCATTGCACAGGATGGCCAAACAAATTCTAGTGCCTTGAAGCTTTCTACTAGTAGGGCCAGGATGATTCATTCCCTATGTGCGTAACTTTGCTACATGAGAACACAGTCTCAAAATGTTGTAAAATTCAGCATAAGAGACTAGGTAGGTAGTGAGTGAAGACAGGTATGCTGAGACTAGAGTTATATGTTCATTTTCTTATCAAAATCCCGGTATAGGCCTCTGTTCTCTCTTCTAAAAAACTGACCTCACGGAGGCGTGCCAAGATATTGGCACAGCAGGGTGTTTCTCCTCTGTTCTGTGCCTGGCCTCCTGTTTTATCGTCCATGCTGCCCCTATTCGGCCACATAAGCCTTTCCCTGGACGGAGTGAGATACCCTAGCACAACCAACTCCCTCCGCCGGCTCCAGGCGGTATACTGCCGGCTGTATCGTGACTGCCGGATCAAAAGCCTGGCTTCACAGCTGGGAGGCACTGGCACTGTAAAGGAGCTTCATGGTTCCCTTGCCTCCTGATAGCAATGGCGTCTTTCCCACTGGCATAGCACGTAGGAGATGTGCCAGCGAAGAAGAAGAACAGCAGATATGCAGCCCAGGCCAGGCGAGTGCGGACAGCACAAGCGCAGGTGAGGCTTGCAGGGAATGCCCACGAGGCTTAGACACCAGAACCGGCACCTATGCTTGGAAGAGCTGGCTCCAAGGGAGAGAGAAGCGCACCCCGATGGGGCCACACCTACTTCCGCCCCCAGATCAGGCAGGCTTCCAAAAGACACCAACACTAGAGCATGGCCACAATTGGCCCCTGCCAACTCACGTTGGCTGAGTCATGCCCCCAAAGCGGGGCTCAAGAGGTCCCCCAGCAGGCAAGAGAGTGGAATGGACTGGATGAAGAACACAGACTGAGGGCTGCAGAGATGCTCAGGCGAGCGCCCACTTTCAGGGATGAAAGAACTGTGCCCCAACAGGGTCTGCCTCTGCCCCTTGACTGGGGTGGGAGTGGCCAGGAACCGGTGACTACATGGCTGTTCAGAGATAAGTGACTCCAGTGTGGAGACCAGGCCCCTTCCTCTGAATTGTGGGTCTGGCTGGAGAATGCAGTGGAGAACCTGACATCTTGTAATAGGTGGTCTGCAATGAGATGCAAACATGGCTGCACCAGGTTCCAACTTTCAACTTTGGGAGCACCAACACCATCGATGGACCAGTCTATTGGTGGTCAAGTCTCCTGGGGTCTGGCATTTAGGAAGTGAGACAAGCCCCTGTCACACAAAGATGAGCTGCTCCTCAGTGGTATTTTCTGCGACCCTCTCTGGCCTGACCCCCCGCAGATATGGCAGCCCACAAATCCTGCAGACTCGACTCTCAGAGACATGCTCACCAAGGGCCTCTCAAAAAAAGCCGACATGCACTGCGAATGGAGCCCTGGGAGGGGAAGAGCAGGAGCCCTCGCCACACAGAACCTCAACAACAAGAGGCGAAACCCCATAACCAGGGCCATCATGGAGGACCTCTTTGATAAACTCCGCCAGGATATTACATTGCTCCAGGCAGAAGTCTTGAAAGACATAAAGAATATGCGGCACGACATTGGGGACCTAAGACAAAGTCTCCATCTTGGAGGATGCCAGAGATGCAATGGAGGTGAGCCTAGAATTTTACAGAAAGGAACTGGCTGATTTATGTGATCAAAATCTCATACTGCAGGCACACCTGGAAGACTTGGAAAATAGATCCTGAAGATCCAACAACCGCATCCATGGTGCCCCCTGGGGGAGCAGAGAAGGGGAACATCAAGATGTATATAAAACATCAAATCCTGCCCAAGCTTGAGGTAACTGACATACAACTGGCACACCCTACAGTGCTGTTGGCAACTAAAGCCAATCACCACTTTCCATCAAAGTAAATTATTAAAGCCCCGCTAGATGCGCTCCTTTCAACTGCTCTTAACCTAGACTGGAGAGCACCATATGGTCTGCTCCCTTCCAAAGTTAGCTACAATCCTTGAGCTTCCAGAGCCGATAGACCTGACAACCTTAACGGATGCCTCCTCTAGGTGCAAAACGCCCTCCGCCAAGAACCAGAAAATGGACCACAGTGACAGAAAAAAGACTGACAGCAAAACTCTCAGAGGACGAGATGCAAAGAGGACAGCAAGCGATCCTGAACAAGTTACAAACTGATGATCCCGAGGCCAGATTATGAAAGTATGATCAATAGCTTGGTATCCACTGCTAAAGAGGGGAACGGGGCAGTGTACATGCAGCCACACAGCTCAAGTAGGGCCAAGTCAGAGGGAAACCAGATGGCACTCTAATGACTAGTGAGATGGACCATGTGCCCAGTTGCAGGGAGTAAAGGTTTGCTCATTTTAGTTGTTAAGTTAACGAGGGGAATTGAAGAACCCACCAATACACTACAACAGTGTCTCCATGTCACATTTACCCGCGGCATTAGAGACATACAACATCATTCATAATTACTGACAGGGAAGTTTAGCTACCTTACCCACCCCTACCACTGTGAATCCTTAGCTGAATAACAGGGTCCTCAAAGCCCCCGTGAATTGCAGCTTGGTGCTGCGTGCACTCAATGAGCCAGGCTGTGATATTTGCCTGCCACAATAAGCCCACCTGCTTAAAAGAAATTGGAACCAGCTCCGCAAGCGCTGGTTGACCTGACAGGTCTTGTCCTCTGGTCAAGCTAAGAAGGGAGAGCTGGCTATACTAATTGCCAATACATTTAAAGGCAAACTACTCTCTGCCATTGCAGAGCTCCCTAGTAGACTACTGGCTGTACGAATACTGCAACACACACATTCACATTTTGCAACGTATATGCCCCTAACGACAAACAAGAACACTTTGTCTGTGAGGCAATATCCCAGAACCTGACAACCCCAGATGCAGGGATACTTCTGGGTGGGTCTTTAAGATGTTGATGGACACGATCTTGACCGGTCCTCGCACAGAATAGGGCAAAAGGCAGCCTTTTCTGAGTCAGCCCGCCAATGGGTGAAGAAGCTTGGGCTGTATCAGGGAGACCAGATCCTCGGGGCCTGCGCATGTTCCCAACATGTCCACCACTACACAGCTCCAAAACTCCAATAGATATACCGCAGAGCCTGAGAGAGCCCAAGCGGGGGAAAAGGGGATTAGGTAGGGAACAGCTGGGAAGGAGACCTGTAGGAAGAAAAAGGTTAAACAACACAATGTCAAGATATAATCACATTGACTTTCAATAGACTATGGCTCTAAGAATTCTTATACTGTAATCATGGATAACCTAGGACATGACTATAACTAGGTCTCAAGAAATCTAGGTACCTGGAAAAATCAAGAATGGGTTAATACAGTGTTTCTTTTGAGCTTTTCAGGAAATATCATATACTGTCTAGAATACAAGAACCTTCTTCAAAATAGTTTCAGAATAAACATTGCATTTTTACAGGAGGACAAAGGCTATCTGAACATTCCATGAAAAAACAACAGGAAATGTACTAGGAGCTTAATTAGCACCAAGGATGCCGTACTTTGAATTCAGCGTTTCGAGAAAACCAAAAGCTCAGGATAACTGTGTGCACCTCAACAAACACTGCATGCCAAAGTATTCAATGCCATGAAAAGATTGCGCGCACAGCCGATCTGAAAATCAAGAGTTTACTGCCAGAAAAGAATCACGCACCTTGCTGCCGATTCGAAGTTTCACAGTGCTAATGTCATGAAATGATCGCGCAAACTGTCGAACTGAATGCCAAGAGTTTTTATGTCAGGAATGAATCGTGCACACTGTTGCCGATTCGAACAAGAATATGCAAATGCCAGGAAATGAATTGCGCACCTTGCCGATTCGAAATACACAATGCAAATATCATGAAATGATCGCGCACACTGTTGCTGATCTGAATGTCAAGGTTAAATGCCAGTAAATGAATTGGGCACCTTGCTGATTCGAAATACACAATGCAAATATCATGAAATGATCGCGCACACTGTTGCCGAGCTGAATGTCAAGGTTAAATGCCAGGAAATGAATTGCGCACCTTGTCGATTCGAAATACACAATGCAAATATCATGAAATGATCGCGCACACTGTTGCCGATCTGAATGTCAAGAATCATATGCCAGAATTGAATCGCGCACCTTGCCGATTCAAACAAGAATATGTAAATGTCATGAAAACACAATCCCCCACACAAGGAATTTAACAACTAGGCCCAAAAACTCGAATGTCTTTGAAAACGGGGGTCTGTGCCCAGCCCGACCTCCGCCTTACCGCCCTGCTAAAGGATCGTCACTATAATGAGGGCAGGCCTGGAAATATCATTGTAGGCCTCCGGGACCGTAGCTCAGGAAGTTGCTGCTGCTGTGTACTGGGACCTCTGAATAGTGAGCACGTGGAGATGGGCTGACTCCCTTATATAGAGTCAAGCCCAGCCCACAAACCACACCCAGACATGGGGCAGGGAAAGCTTCTAGAAGGTCCTAGAAAGGGACCACACCCTGACACACTCGGTAAGCCTGCAGCAATACCTTGCAAATGAACAGTTATTGCAAACATCATTAATAGTGTTTTTCAAGGTTAAACTCTGCAATGCAAAAGGTTAACAAACTGCATATAAACATAATGCATGAATTATGCCTTTGCATAAAGACTGGGTTTTTGCATTTTAGTCGCCTGTAGAGCGCGCACTGTCCTGATGTTGACAGGCTGGTAGATATATGGCAAACCCACCACCCCACCACTAACGACTATACATATTTCTCAGGGTCACATCTGACATATGCCAGATTAGACTATTACTTAGGCACAACATAGCTCATCCCATGGGTTCAGCAGGTTGACATATGGGTCATCTCCCTGTTCAACTATGCTCCTATACTGCTTGTCCTGTGGAAACTAGAAAAGCCCCTCCCGACAAAGACATTGGCTCCTAAATGACAATCTCTTGAGGCAGCCAAAGGCCATAGAGTCTATCCGCAACCGTATTTCGTTGCATCCCACTCATTCTGCAGGTCACATTCTTGATCCAATCTTAGCTAATTGAATAGATGACATGTCTGATTTCATAAGTATTGATTGGTCATACCATGCTAGGGTTCATTTTACTTGGAAGTTAGAGCATGGTCCTTCAGGTAGAAGGACTCTTCATTCTCTACCATATCGAAGTTGGGCAAAAGACCTTAACTCAGAGATTACGTCTATTCTCTTGAACAGTACCTCACTTCAGATTGGAGATATCGAGGTGGACTCTCAGGTAGCCAATGTCTAGATGTGGCAAATGGCTGATGGTGTCACTCCCATAAAAGAGAGGTGTGACCTTTCTAAACACCGACATCCGTCTGCTCCTTAGTTTGATAAGGAGCTCATGACATTGCTCCAACAGTGCAAAAAACTAGAAAGGGTTTGGAAAAAGCATGCCCTCTGAAAAGAACTCTATAAAAAAGATTTGAATATCTACCATTAAGGAATAAGGAGGGCTCAAGCGAATTATTTTGTCCACCAAATCGTTGAATCTGATAATAACTAAAGAGAGATTGTCAAGATTGTTAAAAAGTTTTCTCATCCAAATGCTTTGCTACAGCCTTGTGAGGCCTTCCCTAAACTGTGAACACAGCTTTCTGACTTTTTTGATAATAAAATTAATGACATTGTGAAGGCTCTTAACTTTTCTGCATCTGGCCCCTCGGACATGAGCAGGTCAGTGGAGCAGCCTTTTCCTATCTCAAGAACTAGTGGCCTGATTTGGAACTCAGCAGACGTGTTACTCCGTCACAATGGTGACAGATGTCCCATTTGCCGAAATCTAAATCCCATTTTTAGATTTCGGAGGATAGGATATCCATCACCGTTAAAATGGAGTAACCCATCCGCCAGGTTCTAAATCAGGCCCAAGGTCTTGTTTCTTAGATGGATTTACTCCTATCTCATTAGATGAATCAGAGTGAGCCCTAAAAAATGTAAATTTGGCTCACCTGATGACCCATGTTCCCCATATATTCTAGCTGCAAATTATGTGGTCATTAATCCAACTCTCAATTGTCTTTTAAATAATTCCATTCTCCAGGCCAATGTCCAAAGGTGTTGGAAGGAAGCCAAACTAATACCCCTCTAGAAGAAGCCATGAGCTGATTGTCCAATTTTGGCAAATTATAGACCCATTTCCTTGCTGCCTGCCTTTTCTAAGACTTTGTGGAAACTAATTAAGGGCCAACTAACTAAGTATTTAGATTTTAACCAGCTGTTGTATGCATCCTAATCAGGACTTCGGTAGGAAACAGCACAGAATCTAATTTGGCAGAAGTCTTAGACACTATCAAGCTGGCATTGGACCAAGGAAAACAAGTTGTGCTACTGCTTCTCGATCTATTGGTGGCATTTTTTAAAAAAAATATGTTTTTATTATTTTGTTTCAAACTTACATATCGTTAATTACATTCCCTTCATCCCCATTCCCCCTCCCCTACATCTGTTCAATCCGGATCTCAGTGCTCCATCCTCCTAGGCGCTACCACTCTAGCTCAAGCTAACGGTTATTTATTGTCTGGCATGGGGGGAGCCTCTTGGCTAGTCCATGTTATTGTTCTCAGTTGAGTCTGATTCCTCCGAGGATGTGTCTTGCTCTTGAGAGTCATCGGTCGGGTTTTTCAGACGGTCCAGCAAGTTGTCCCAGTGCTGTACCCGCTCTGCATTTCCCACTCCTTTTGTCAGTTCTAGGCGTAACGCCTCTCCTTCTGCTTCAACTCATTTAATTAAGGTGTCCTTCCACGTTTGAACCCTTGGTCCTCTGGGGTCTTTCCAGTGCATTGTGATTTCCCTTCTTCCTAGGATTAGTGCTAAGTCTATGAATTTATTCTTCATTTTATTTTAATGGGGTCTGGGAAAGCTTCCTAGTAATGCTATCGTTGGAGTGCTCGCCAGCTTCCTTCCTGTGATCATTTCGCTATCTCTAATTACCCCTTCCCAGTAGCCTGTCAACTCTCTGCAGGTCCACAGCATGTGCACTAAGTCTGCCCCTAGTTCTGTACATCTAGGACATGCGCTACTTGTGTTGTTGTACATTGATGCTATTTTGGCGGGGCTCAGGTATGCTCTATGGTATATGTATATGTTTATCAGTTTGAACCGGGCATTCCTAGATACTTTGTAGACCTGGGCTGTGATGTTACTCCGCCACTCATCGTCTATGTGTTCCCCAATATCTGCCTGCCACTGGGTTTTTAGAGTTTCTAGAGGGGATAGTGCGTCTGTTTCCAGTGTTTTGTATACCGTGGACACTACCTTTTTGTCTCCCCCTGTTGTGCAGATGGTGTGGCTTCCTGCGTGTATGGGTGGTTCCCTTAGTCCCTTCTTCCAGTGTCGCTGTATCAGAGCTGTTAGGGATCTCAATCAATCAAGAAATTTGTATAGCGCGCTACTCACCCGGAGGGTCTCAAGGCGCTGGGGGAGGGGGGACCGCTACTGCTCGAACAGCCAGGTCTTGAGTTGCTTCCTGAAGGAGAGGTGGTCTTGGGTCAGACGGAGGTGGATGGGGAGGGAGTTCCAAGTCTTGGCTGCCAGGTAGGAGAAGGATCTTCCTCCCATGGTGGCTTTTCTAATGCGTGGCACGGCGGCGAGAGCGTGGCTGGTCGATCGTAGCTGGCGGGTGGGAGTGTAGAAGGTCATGCGGTTGTTGAGGTACCTGGGGCCCAGGTCGTGGAGGGCCTTGTGTGCGTGGGTGAGGAGGCGGAACGTGATTCTCTTGCTGACGGGGAGCCAGTGCAAGTCTCTCAGGTGTCCGGAGATGTGGCTGTGTCGGGGGATGTCAAGGATGAGGCGTGCGGAGGCGTTCTGGATGCGTTGGAGTCTTTTCTGTAGTTTGGCCGTGGTTCCGGTGTAGAGGGTGTTACCGTAGTCCAGTCGGCTGGTGACGAGAGCCTGGGTGACCGTCTTCCTGGTTTCGGTGGGGATCCATCGGAAGATCTTTCAGAGCATGCGTAGAATGTTGAAGCATGATGATGAGACGGCGTTGACTTGTCTGGTCATCGAGAGGGAGGAGTCCAGGATGAAGCCCAGGTTGCGTGCATGGTCCGTTGGTTTGGGTGCGCTGCCCAGGGCAGGGGGCCACCAGGAGTCGTCCCAGGCAGAGGGTGATGATCCAAGGATGATGACTTCCGTCTTGTCTGAGTTCAGTTTCAGGCGACTGTTCATCATCCACTCGGCTGCGTCTTTCATCTCTTCGTGCAGGTTGGTTCTGGCGGTGGCTGGGTCGTTGGTGAGGGAGAGGATCAGCTGGGTGCCGTCGGCGTAGGAGATGATGTTGAGGTTGTGATGGCGTGCGATGGCTGCGAGGGGGCTCATGTAGACGTTGAAGAGGGTGGGGCTGAGTGATGATCCTTGTGATACGCCGCAGATGACTTCGGTGGCCTCGGATCTGAACGGGGGGAGGCGGACTCTCTGGGTTCTTCCGGCGAGGAACGAGATGATCCACTCTAGTGCCTTCTCTTGAATTCCGATGTTGCTGAGGCGCTGCACTAGGGTGCGGTGGCAGACAGTGTCGAACGCTGCGGAGAGGTCCAGGAGGATGAGGGTCGCTGTTTCCCCGTTGTTGAGCAGGGCTCGGATGTCGTCAGTGGCTGCGATGAGGGCGGTTTCGGTGCTGTGGTTGGCTCGGAAGCCGGACTGTGAGTGGTCGAGGGATCCATTAGTCTCGAGGAAGGCGGGCAGCTGTCTGTTGACGGTCTTCTCGATGACTTTGGCAGGAAACGGGAGGAGCGAGATGGGGCGGTAGTTCTTGAGGTCGGTGGGGTCTGCTGATGGTTTCTTCAGGAAGGCGCTGAGTTCGGCATGCTTCCAGCTCTCCGGGTAGGTGGCGGTGTTGAAGGAGCAATTGATGATGTCCCGGAGATGGGGTGCAATGACGGAGTCGGCCTTGTTGAAGACGTGGTGGGGGCATGGGTCAGTTTGTGATCCGGAATGGATGGTGTTCATCGTATGGATGGTGTCTTCGATGCTGACCGGGTCCAGGCGCGGAGGGTGGTGTTGGGGGGCGTCGGTTTGGTGGTTGGGTGCGTGGTCTGTGCGCCGAAGCTGTTGTGTATGTCGGCGATCTTGCGGTGAAAGAACGAGGCGAGTGAGTCGCAGAGGTCTTGTGAGGGGGTGATGTCGTTGTTTCCGGCGCTGGGGTTGGAGAGCTCTTTGACGATGCTGAAGAGTTCCTTGCTGTTGTGTGCGTTGTTGTCTAGTCGTTCTTTGAATGTTGTCTTCTTGGTGGTGTGGATCAGCTGGTGGTGTTTACGGGAGGCGTACTTGAGGGCGGTCATGTTGTCTGTAGTCGGGTTTTTTCGCCAGGCTTTTTCGAGGGTGCGGCAGTTCTTCTTGGAGTTCTTGAGGTCGTTGTTGAACCAGGAGGCTTTCTTGCTGTTGGGCCTGATGGGATGGGTTTTCAGAGGTGCGAGGTTGTCAGCGCAGTTGGTGCTCCACTGTGTGAGGTTGTTGGCTGCTTGGTTGGGGTCCGCTGAGCTGGCGGGAGGGTTCTGGCTCAGTGATGTGGAGAGCTGGTCGGTGGTGATCTTGTTCCAGCTCCTGCGGGGAGCCTGTTGTGGGTGGTGGTGAGTCGTGGTTGAAGTGGACGCAGCTGTGGTCTGTCCAGTGGAGTCCGGTGGAGTGGCTGAAGGAGATGTACTTGCTGGAGGAGAAGACTGGGTCAAGCGTGTGTCCGGCGTAGTGGGTGGGGGTGTTCACCAGTTGCTTGAGTCCGAGGTTGGCGAGGTTGTCCAGCAGGGTGGTGGTGTTGTTGTCGTTGTTGTTCTCCAGGTGGAAGTTGAGGTCCCCTAGGAGGATGTAGTCAGCGGAGGGGAGGGCGTGTGGGCTGATGAAGTCTGCGATGTCTTCGCTGAATTGTGTGCGGGGTCCTGGGGGTCTGTAGATGAGGGTGCCTCTGAGTGTGGTCTTGGGGTCGGTGTGAATCTGGAAGTGGAGATGTTCGGCAGCTGTGAGGGTGTCGTCGGAGTTGGTCGTGATGCGGATGGTGTTCTTGTGGACAATGGCGATGCCTCCTCCTGTCTGGTTGACGCGGTCCCTCCGGGTGATCTTGTATCCGTCAGGGATGGCGATGGCGATCTGCGGGTGCTGAGGAGGCGTTCATCCAGGTTTCTGTGAGGAAGGCGACGTCTGGAGATGTGGTGTCAAGCAGGTTCCAGAGTTCCACGGCGTGTCTGTGGATGGAGCGGTGTTGAGCAGGATGCACTTCAGGTGGTTGCTGCTGGTGCTTGGTTTGGCGGGCGCGGTGCGGGTCTGGATGCAGGAGAACTTGCAGGATTGGCAGGTGAAGGGTCCGTGGGTGCGTCTTGGGGCGGCACGGCAGCACCCGGGGATCCGGCCGGTGTTGAGTGCGAGGAGGGTGGCGGCGCTGTAGGTCTTGCGGGTGGGCTGGCCTCTGCGGGGGCCAAGGGGTCTGGCGCTGGGCGCGGGCCAGGCGCGGACGGGCGCAGACGGGCTTGCCTTAGGCGCGCCCGCTGCGCGCGGCCGCTGCGCGGCCTCCATAAGAGTGGGAGAGGGAGGGAGGAGCAGCTGGGAGGTGGGAGCGGGGCGGCCAATGGGGAGCGAGGAGGGCGGAGCTACGGGACGCGGCGGCGGGAAACTGCGGCGGGAAACAGGGGGAGACGCTGGGCGCAGGGATCCAGAAACAGGACCAGACTGGGCAAAAGAAGGAGAGAGCGAAAAAGGCGGCAACAGGATACAGGGAGGAGCAGCGGTCAGCGGTCACACAGGGGCTGCGTGGCGGTGAGGGGAGCGACCTGCCTGGTGAACAGGGTCAGAGGTCGCTCTCTCTACCGCTGCGCGGCCTCCATATGAGTGGGACAGGGAGGGAGGAGCAGCTGGGAGGTGGGAGTGGGGCGGCCAATGGGGAGCGAGGGGGGCGGAGCTACGGGACGCGGCGGCGGGAAACTGCGGTGGGAAACAGGGGGAGACGCTGGGCGCAGGGACCCAGAAACAGGAACAGACTGGGCAAAAGAAGGAGAGAGCGAAAAAGGCGGCAACAGGACACAGGGAGGAGCAGCGGTCAGCGGTCACACAGGGGCTGCGTGGCGGTGAGGGGAGTGACCTGCCTGGTGAACAGGGTCAGAGGTCTATGTATAAGGAACATCCCGGGCGGGATTCCGCAGTGTGCCATCATGTCCATATATGTCATGAGCACTCCATTCCTGTAGAGTTCTCCTATCGTGGTTATTCCATGCGTCTCTAATTTCTGAATCCCCGCTATGGAGCCCCCACCGGGGAGTAAAGTCAGGAATCTCAGGGGAATTTTCGGTGAGTATGGGGACTTAACTCGTGCACGCTGCAGGCTACATTTCCAGCATGTGTTTATGACTTGATGTTCCAGTGATTTTGTCTCCTTTCTACCCCCTTGGGCTAGTAGTATCCCTGCGAGAGTAGCTGCTACTGCCTCTCTCCTGGGGTTTTCTGCCCCTACTGTCATTGCTGTGTGCAATTCTTTTGCCAGCCATTGGAGCTGTCCCGCTAGATAGTATAGCTCCATGTCTAGAGCTGCTAGACCACCTTCTGCTGTGGGTCGCTGAAGTTTGAGCAGGGCCATTCTGTGGCGTCCCGTCCCCCATATGAAGCTAGTAATGATGGAATTAATTTCCCTGAAGGTTGCTCTGGGTATCAACACCGGCAGGGTCGAGAAGCTATATAGCATTCTTGGTAACGCCACCATTTTTATCAAAGGCACTCGGCCGGTTACTGAGAGAGGCAGTGTCTTCCAGAACTGGATGGCTGTTTTTAATGTCCGTATGGCTTGGTTCACATTTCCTTCTAACAGGTCTCCCAGTTCATGATATATCTTTACACCAAGATACCTGAACATTGTCGGAGACCATCCCATGTTCTGGATGGTTGTGATCTGGGGGGTCCCCTTCTGCAGCGGGGAAAGAAGGGATTTCTGCCAGTTCATGTGGAGGTCTGATATGCTCCCGAACCAGTCCAGCAGGGCCATGACTTTGGGAAAATCCCTGTTTGGGTCCTTTATAAATAGTATCATATTGTCGGCGTAGAGTGCAATCTGGTGCGTTCTTTCCCCTATGGATATTCCCTCATAGTGTTTCTCTGTTCTGGCCATCAGCGCCAATGGTTCTACGGCGATGACAAACAGTAGTGGTGATAACGTGCAACCTTGCCTGGTGCCCCTCCCTATATCATATGAATTCGATATAGTGCGCCCCGTGCGGACTCTTGCTGTGGGGGTGGTGTATAACAGTCTAGACCACCTGAGGAACCCCGGTCCCAGACCCATCTTGCTCATTATTATTTGTAGATAGTCCCATCTTAGGCTATCAAATGCTTTCTCAATATCCACTACCATCACTGCCGTGGTGGAGAGGTTTGGGAAACCTGAATGCATTATTCCTATCAGTCTTCTAATGTTTATGGCTGTGTTGCGATTTGGTATGAAGCCAGTTTGGTCGGGGTGGATACCTTTTTCCATGTGTGGCATCAGCCTGGTGGCAAGGATACGATTCAATATTTTATAGTCCATATTCAACATAGATAGTGGACGGTATGATCTCACGTCTGTAGACGGACGATCTTGTTTTGGTAATGGGACCACAATGGCTTCATTGGTAGATCCGGGCAGATTACCACTCTCCAACGCTTCTCCGTATATGTCACTGAGCTGTGGCGCCAATAGGTCCACGTACTCTTTAAAAAATTCTGCTGGCAGCCCATCTGCTCCTGGTACTTTTCCTCTGGCCATTGCCTCCACTGCTGCAGATACCTCCTGTGGGGTTATCCCCTCCCCCAGTAGTTGCTGGTCCTCTCCACTCAGGGTTTGAAACCGAACGTTTTCCAAACATCTCAGTCGGTCTGGTTCTAGGGGTTCTGAGGGGGGCATGTAGTGCTGCATAGTATTTGGCAAAGCTGGCATTGATTTCTCCCTGACCATATAATTTCCTACCCTCCGCTGCCTCTATTTCCATCACCAGGGATTGCTGCCTCGGCGGGGACGCCAGCCAGGCCAATAATGCTCCCGCCTTGTCCCCCTCCATATGTTGTCTACTGATGTATTTCTTGTAATCGAATCGCCTGAGTTTTTCAAGGGTGCTTGCTATCTTATACTTGGTCTCTGATATTTTGGGTGCCAGGTCTGGGTTATCTGGTCTATTACGCTCCAAGGTTCTCAGTGTTTTCTCATGTTTATCAATTTCCCCTTCTATTGACCTCCGAACCCCCTGCGTTCCTGCTATGCAGTGGCCCCTGATTGTCACCTTGAACGCCTCCCATTCTTGCATTCAGGAGGAGGCCGAGCCTGTGTTATGGGTGAAAAACTCGTTAATTGCTTCTCTAATAGTTTGTCGATAGGCGCTATCTTCTAATGATTCTACGTTCATTCGCCAGTCTGGTATAGGGGAGCGGTCTCTCCGCCAGTCTAGAATAAGCAGTAGTGGGTTGTGATCCGATACTGTGCAGCATAGATATTCCGCACTGCGTACTGTGCTATTTACATCTGGGGAAGTCAGGATTGCATCCAGACGAACTGTGGGGGTGGTGTATAACAGTCTAGACCACCTGAGGAACCCCGGTCCCAGACCCATCTTGCTCATTATTATTTGTAGATAGTCCCATCTTAGGCTATCAAATGCTTTCTCAATATCCACTACCATCACTGCCGTGGTGGAGAGGTTTGGGGAACCTGAATGCATTATTCCTATCAGTCTTCTAATGTTTATGGCTGTGTTGCGATTTGGTATGAAGCCAGTTTGGTCGGGGTGGATACCTTTTTCCATGTGTGGCATCAGCCTGGTGGCAAGGATACGATTCAATATTTTATAGTCCATATTCAACATAGATAGTGGACGGTATGATCTCACGTCTGTAGACGGACGATCTTGTTTTGGTAATGGGACCACAATGGCTTCATTAGTAGATCCGGGCAGATTACCACTCTCCAACGCTTCTCCGTATATGTCACTGAGCTGTGGCGCCAATAGGTCCACGTACTCTTTAAAAAATTCTGCTGGCAGCCCATCTGCTCCTGGTACTTTCCCTCTGGCCATTGCCTCCACTGCTGCAGATACCTCCCGTGGGGTTATCACCTCCCCCAGTAGTTGCTGGTCCTCTCCACTCAGGGTTTGAAACCGAACGTTTTCCAAACATCTCAGTCGGTCTGGTTCTAGGGGTTCTGAGGGGGGCATGTAGTGCTGCATAGTATTTGGCAAAGCTGGCATTGATTTCTCCCTGACCATATAATTTCCTACCCTCCGCTGCCTCTATTTCCATCACCAGGGATTGCTGCCTCGGCGGGGACGCCAGCCAGGCCAATAATGCTCCCGCCTTGTCCCCCTCCATATGTTGTCTACTGATGTATTTCTTGTAATCGAATCGCCTGAGTTTTTCAAGGGTGCTTGCTATCTTATACTTGGTCTCTGATATTTTGGGTGCCAGGTCTGGGTTATCTGGTCTATTACGCTCCAAGGTTCTCAGTGTTTTCTCATGTTTATCAATTTCCCCTTCTATTGACCTCCGAACCCCCTGCGTTCCTGCTATGCAGTGGCCCCTGATTGTCACCTTGAACGCCTCCCATTCTTGCATTCAGGAGGAGGCCGAGCCTGTGTTATGGGTGAAAAACTCGTTAATTGCTTCTCTAATAGTTTGTCGATAGGCGCTATCTTCTAATGATTCTACGTTCATTCGCCAGTCTGGTATAGGGGAGCGGTCTCTCCGCCAATCTAGAATAAGCAGTAGTGGGTTGTGATCCGATACTGTGCAGCATAGATATTCCGCACTGCGTACTGTGCTATTTACATCTGGGGAAGTCAGGATTGCATCCAGACGAACGTGTAGGTCATGCATAGGTGAGTAGAACGAGTAGTCCCTTTCCTGCGGGTGGAGATGCCTCCACGTATCAATCAGTCCCCAGTTCCTCTGCCAGTCTATGAAGTTCTTGGCTGTCCTGTGTATAGGGAAGGACTCCAAGGGTGGATGAGATCTGTCCAGAATTGTGTTTGACACAAAATTGAAATCTCCTCCCACCATTGTTGTCTGAGTCCGGTGGGGACCCCAAGTTCGGGACAGTGCCTGCAGGAAAGAGCTTTGGTCCTGGATAGGGGCATAAATTCCTGCCAGTGTGATGTCCCTTCCCCCTAGTCAAACCTTTACCAGCACATAGCGCCCGTCCCTATCTATAATTGTATCTGTTTTTTGGAAAGGGGTCCCCAGGCGTATCCATATCAGGACCCCTCTTGCGTATGCTGAGTATTCTGTGGCATATATCTGACCTCTCCATCTTTTTGTCAGAGCTGTTACCTCTTTCCCTATCAGATGGGTCTCCTGTAGGATTGCTATTTGCACCCCTCGCCTTTTGAGTTGATTATATACCCTGTATTGTTTACCTGGGCGGTTCAATCCTCTAATATTCCATGTAAGGAATTTGTAATCTAGCGTTTTTTCCATATGTCTTTGTTGTAAGTGAGTCTTTGGTGTGACCGTGCTAATGCCCTCGTCTCGTGTGTGATAACGCCCTGGAGCCTTGTCGATTGGTTCATCTATATGAGTCTATTCCCCTTATTTGAAACCACCTAACTACTAACTTGACAACTTTTTTGTAAACCAAACTCCCTTTCCCCAGGACCGGTATGAAAACCTTCCCCGTCCAAACTGTCCCCAACTTGTTGACCATTGTGTATAGGGGGGCTAAGCTGAGGCCGTGAGCCTAGCCCTCGAGCCCCAAATCAACGGCTATGTTTTACATTCCATGTGTCTTCTCCCCAGTGTCCCCATACCCCGGTTATACTTGCGGTGAGTGGATTGCGACATAGCCCCACGGCTGTGGGGTTTGCTCTGCTGTATTGTTGTCAGTGGTCGAAGTCTTGATCTATTAAGCTGTCCGGCATTGCCGGTCCTTACGTCTACTGTTCTGCTTTCGTTATATGCTGTCCATCCATGTTTCTCCGGCTTTCGCATACGCACGCATATGTCCCTTTTGGTGTGTCAGATGATCTCGTCTAATGTCCCGGGGGTAATTCGCGGGAGGCCCTCAGCTGTGTCCTGCGATGAGCAGGAGATTTCATCAGGTCCCGAGTCCTGTTCTGACAAGGATTCAGTCTGGTGCGGGGAGGCAGCACCTCCATGTCCCAGGGATGCCACTGCCTTCACAGCTTCTTGTCTTTCCCGTATGGTTTGAGTGAGTGGCGGGGTCATATCCACCATGCGCTTCTCTCTCCGCCGGGAGGGCCCCCCCCCCCCTCTTTTTCTGCTCATTCCTTCCTGTATTGCTTCTCTGTTGGGCCTTGATCGTCACAACCATTCCTGCGCCTGCTGTGGCGTCGTGAAGAAAAGTGTGTCATTATTCGTGGTGACCTTTAATTTGGCAGGGAATAGCATGGCATACTGGATGCCTTGTTCTCTAAGGCGCCATTTGACCTCCAGAAAAGTGGCTCTTTCCTTCTGAGTGTCTTTAGTAAAGTCCGGGAAGATCATTCCTCGTTGTTCCCCCATCTTGATCTCACCCTTTTCCCATGCTTGCGACAGGATAAAGTCTTGGTCTTTGAAATGCAAGAGTTTTGCTACAATCGGGCGCGGTCTAGCACCAGGCGGGGGAGGCCTCGCAGGCACCCTGTGGGCTCTTTCTATTGCGAAGTGCTGTGTTAGGCCCTCTGGCGCTATTTCTTTGCGTATCCATTGCTCAAGGAAGGATTCTACGTCTGGTGCTTCGCGTTCCGATTTTTCGGGGATGCCCACCAAGAGCAGGTTGCTCCGACGGGCTCTGTTTTCGGCATCCTCCGCGCGTGACTCAAGTATTTTAAGCCTGGACGTCAAAGAGGTAACGGTTTTGGAGAGTGTCTTACATTCAGGAGTAAGTCATTCTAGCGATTTTTCATTGGCTGCCACTCTGTCGGTCAGCTTTCTGTGATCGTCTCTTAGGAGCGTCAGGTCTACAGACAGGGTGTCTATTTTGAGTTCCAGGGCTTCTCTAGATGCTTGGATTGCCTGCAACAGGGTGTCTAGGGTAGTGCCTCCATTGGCCTCCCCTTGTGTTCCTTCTTTTAGTGAGCTGCTGTCTTCTCCTGGGCCCTCGCGCTTCTTGGGTTTGCCCATTTTCAGTGGATGCAGTGATTTTGCTTCGCTATGTGCGGACCCCCACCTGAGCTGCTTGTTTCCTTGATGTCCTTTATTCTGTGTCTTGTGGTGGGGAGAGCTCTGCTTACTTTTTCCCCCTTTCCGTCAGTGCATGTTGCTGTTTCCGCTATTCGTGCTGCCCAGCTTTAGTGAGATGGACATCTGGTCACGGTCATGTTTTTACCATCTGCTCCCCTGCGCCGCCTGCTCTGTTCTCCCCCTGGCTCTGTTTGCTACTTTAGGTTCCTTTTCAGGGGAGCGGGCCTTGTTCTAGTACTCTGGCCGTCCTCCCCCGGGCCCCACCGGGCCCTACGTCACTCCAGTCGACCAGGTTCGCGGCATATGACGCTCAGGATCCTCGGAGCCCCCCCGGGCGTGCCGCCGGGTCCTCACGTTGCTTTCTGGCCCCCCGCCTCTTAGCCTCCTCCACTTCTCCTCCTCACTGGCGGAGGAGCCGATGCAGGCGCCCACGGCCTTTCTCGCACCCCCGCTGGCTCCCTCCTGTGCTGCCGCTAGGGCCTGGCTCTCCTCGCAAGCGCCCTCCTCCGGCCCCCTTACCGCTCGCCTAGTCTGTTGCTCCAGGGCCGGTGCAGGCTCCGACGCGCTCTCCGCGCTATGGTTTCTTCTTGCTGTGCCGATGTTGAGCGGCTTCTCGGTTCTCCGCCTACGCTCGGCTTTCAGTCTCACGTCTCTGCGGGCCGCCATTTTGCCTCACCGCTCAGTTTCAGTTTCAGGGCCGCGGAGCCGTCAAATTACTGTTACGGATTCTTCGGTTACCGTTTCTTAGTGCACCGGGGGTATCTTTATGTGCCACATGTTTTTCTTGACCTTTGTCGGGGTCCAGGAGTCAGGATTATTCGTGCGAGAATCGGTGGCCGCCGGGAGCTGCGCTTTACGCATGCTGCTCCATCGGCCTCCAGCCACGCTCCTCTATTGGTGGCATTTGACACAGTATCCCACCCTATTATTCTACAACGATTGGGAAATATAGGAATAGGTGTAGCCGATTTGCCCTGGATTTGGTCTTTTTCACCAATAGAAGCCCGGTGGTCTGAATGCCACCTCATGCATCGGACCACAAGCCTTTAAAGTTCGGTTTTCCTGAGGGCTCTGACCTGAGTCCACGCTGTTTAATGTCTAAATGGCTTCTCTGGCAGATTTGGTGGAATCTTTTGGCATGCAGGTAGTGTCCTACGCCAATGATACCCAGATTCTACTCACTTATGACAGCAACATCTCTCATGCCCAGAGGCACTTTAAGGCCTGCCTGTCAGCAGAATTTCAGTGAATACAATTTGCAATGTAACACAAGCAAAAAAGAAATATTAGTATTTGAATCTCCTTCTCCCACTTGGGATGGAGAATACTGGCCCAGTTCTGCTCCGCTTCCACCTACCCCTACCACCGTCGTTGGAAACCTTGAGGTATAATTTGATAACAGATTGTCATTTGACCCCACAGGGGACTGGGTGGTAGGTGTTGGTTTTGGCTTACTGAGAACTTTAACAACATTTTTGTTTCTGCTACCCATACAGTGCCGAAAGCTGATAATATGCGTCCCTATAACTTCTAGGCTGGACTATGCTAACTCCCTTTATTGGAGTCTACCAGCCTGACCACTTAGAAGACTCCAGCTGGTGCAAAATGCCATAGCTCAGCTCTTAATAAGCCTTCAGGGAAGCCAACATATCCAATGTCATCTCAAAGAGCTGCATTGGCTGCCAGTCAGTGAGACAGTTAGGTTCAAGGGACTTATGCTGGCCCACATAGCCTTTCACAAGACTGGGCCGCAGTATCTGGTGAATTCGGCTTACACCCCACCTTCCGGCAAGAACTTTGCGGTCATCAGGTGCCATGTTGGCAGTTGTCCGAAAATCAAAAAGAGAAAATGGGGCAGCTCACCCTTCCCGTTTCTTCCTGCGTCTGCATGGTGCTGTCTCCCTTTTTATCTACGGGCTATTAAGGAAGACGGCTCTTTTAAACGCAGCCTCAAAACTTGGCTGTCTGGTCTGACATATCAGTAATCTCTTAGCTTTGATGGTCAATTAGCCTTAGTGACACTACACTCGCTGAGTAGCAGTGACTCTATAAATTAACTCAATAGATTGATTGATCTTTACCTAGTGAATCAAAGGTTAGTCTTGCAAATTGCTACACTTTGAGATGACCTCAGGTGGTCCTCTGGGGTAACTTATAGACATCACAGCTAAAATTAACACAAACAGGAAGAAAAAGGAAGGGAACAGGAGGAGAAGGTGTACGATCTCAAGGTCACATGCTCCCGGAAGGCTGGGCACCGACTTACAATAGTGAGGCAAAACTTAAAGCACTCGACTGGGATGCTACAGAGTACAGATATTATACTGGGAGCATGAAGCAAAGAAACTGATAGTTTGCAAACTCAGGGCAAAACAGCAGAGAGATTGCGTGGCCAAAACCACCTGTTACACTGGTGAGACAGTGCACACTCTAGATGTGATAGGGGAGGCATTGTGAATATACCACTCCACACTCAACACCTCATATCTTTCCTGTACGGGGGTGCGCAGACATACCTGGACGTGATTCCACTGACATCCTTCACAACACAACAATTTGAAACACTACAAGGGGACATAAAGGTAGAGGAAGTCATAAACAACATCTCCAAATTACATAATTGGGAAAGCTCCAGGCCCTGATGGGTTTTCAGCAGCCGTTAACAAGACAAAACCTCCTGCGCCAAAATATCAGCCTTTCTATTATCAATCAATGCTGAGATGGAATTCAATTAAGTCCAATGGTTCTTTCTCTGGGAGGTTCTTGATAGGAGTGGAATGAGCCCTAAATTCCGGAGATGGTGGTTTAGTGGCTATACCCAACCTGATGCTTGGGTCCGAGTCACTGGCACGAGTTTGAGCCCAATTGCGATATAGAAAGGAACGCAACCAGGCTGCCCTCAGTTTCTCTTTGCCCTTCATATGTCATCCCTAACTGGGTAGAAACCCCCAGATTACAGGAGTCACATTCGACAAACAGAACATAAGATAGCAATCTATACAGATGATATCTTTGGTCTGCTAGCGGAGTTCAAGATAAACATGCAAAAGACGCAAGTCGCAAGTCTTAGCACTCAACATTTCCGTGAAGAGACAGGTTGCCTTGCAAGAGCAATGCCCCTTCTCCTGGGCACATCGACATATCACCTATTTGGGCAGTAAGCTCTACTGCCCAACAGTCCAGCGTACAGTGTACCAGAATTATACCGACCTTCTTCACACAGTCTGCAGGGACCTTCAGAGCAGGCAGATGGGGGGACTCTCTCATATGGGCCGCATAGTGGTGGTTAAGATGACCTTGTTGCCAAAAATATGATACATAATGCAATCTCGTCCCCTACAACGACCCGGGGACACACTCCGCAAGATGCTGCGAATGCTAGAGGGGTTTATTTGGTAAGGGAAGGAAGCCTGACTGCCGATGCAACAACAATACTCCCCCACCCGAAGAGGGAGGGCTTGAAATCCGTTGCCTCAAGCACTACTATATAACTACATATTGTGCAACTTGGTAGAATGGCACTGTAAGACCTCTGAAAAGCACTGGTGCTTTATGGATCAATCAGTCACCAGCATCCATGCGTGGAAGATTTCCTGGCTGCCCAAGAGGCACAGACCAAGGGGAGTATATGGCTACCCAATAATGCAAGCCACCATGGTGGTCTAGGATAGCGCCACTCTGACCCTGGGCCTGGAATCCATGTCCTTCCTAATGACCCTTATAGTAGGCAACCCTGAGCCCCCGCCAGCCAGGGACAGCAATGATTTCCTGACTTATCAGTTAGTGAACTACAAGCGCGCAGTGGACTTTTTCAACTGGAATAGGTTACAGTCCTTTGGACAGTTACAGAGGGATTACAGCCTACCACAGAGGGAGTGCTTTTGCTCCATGCAAATATGTCATTGGGTGACCCCACCTGCATAAGAGGAAGTGTGGCTCGCCCGCTGACTCCTTTTGAGAAATAGCTCCTCATCAAATCTGACGATAAACACCTGGTCTCAAATCTAAACATATTTCTCCTAACAGTGGTCCTGCAACCAAGAACGGCACCCCAAAAAATAGAGTTTGAATGCACACTCAGAGACAAGGAATTGGTGGGACATATTTCGCTGCACAAAGGCAACCAGTGCCGCGGGAAGGGAATCGTGATCAAAGTCACTCACTACTGGCACTATACTCCTGCTTCTGTCCAGAATTGGTTCCCGAGACTGTTAGAGAGGATGCGGGTTACCTGGTACTCTTACGCACCTCATTAGGCACTGCCTAAAACTACGGCTATATTGGACAGCAGTAGTTAATAGCATTAACAAAATATTCCCAACAGACATCGTTTATTTCCAGCCTATTCTATGCTGAGACTGCCCAACACTCTTACATTCCTGCTGTTCTCACACTGAGGGAAAGAAATGGCTCTGCCCCCCAGCTGCAGCTAGGAAGGCCATTGTAGCTCTTTAGGGCAAGAACACAATTCATGATTATGGGGCATAGCTACACAGCCTTTGTTTGGAGTTTGCTGGGGATGGAACAAATTTCAGCAACACTTGAGGAAAAAGAGGCCTCCTTTGAGAAAACTTTGGAGCCATGCCTCATGTTCCTCAAACAAGAATATAGAGAACTTACGTGTCCCACATATCTGAGGATGGTCCGCCTTAAACATCGAACACCATAAGCAACGGAGAGTGGTGTGAGAGGGGTTGTTTGGGGACTGAGGGGAGGGTAGATGCCCCAGTTGGTGCTCAGAGCCTCATTTCCTTTTCTTCCTTTTAATTTTTTAAGCCCCACCCTGTTTCTCATGACCATCAGCCTTTTGATGTAGGTGTTACTACACAGTAAACAAATAAACAGTTTTAAACCCAAAATATAGACATCACTGAAAGCTCTGTCTTTGTAAGGTTACATTTTGCAGCCTACCATGTGACAGAACGTGTACTGAGCTACAGGAACACGTCTGATCCATGTGGAACAGCTGATATCTTTCCAAAGCGCCCTGAGTGAGAGAAAGCATGCATAATTCAAATCATCTAATTCACGTTTTCAATCAACTGGACTGTTTTAGGTCTAAAAGCAGAACTAAAAAAAATTCTGGATCTTTGCAGTCCTGCTCAACGCTGGGGCATGTCTTTTACAATTTCACAGAGGTGAGGTCGACACAGCCAGAATTAAATTATTCTGAGGGGCAGAGACAAATGTAGGGCACCTAAGAAATATTTCAAAAAATATACCCGGTAAAACAAACAGACATATTCATAGGAATCGAGTATATGCTCTTGTTTGTTCATGAGCCTTCAGGAAAAACCATGTAGGACAACCTGGCGTCTTTAGATCCTATGATATTAATATCTAAACCATTCTGGGAATGTTGGGAATAGGAAAAGTAGTTATGCACATTTCAAAAGTAGGCTAGAAAAAATACAATCACTTTGAAATTGTGAAGTTCAGAACTAGTTCAGACAGGGTATTCCACTGCACCTATCTCCTGTTGCTAAATCTTGAATCAGGCCATTAATCTAACACTCTTGAGATAAACTGCCCGCCTTGCATTGGAAATAGAACACACGAGTGTTATAAAGATATAACTGGGGAAAAAACACTGACACCTAACGTCTCATGCTGCTCCCATGTAAACTCAAGTATGGTTTTTGCGCCTAGTTATTTTATTGACCCCAATGTCCGTTTTATAGTCAGATGATGGACTGAATTTTCTTTATATGTCGAATAGACACACACGTACAAACATCCACATCCACAATCTACATTCCTATCTAGGTAAATGGATCGTTTCGTACACATAACGATAAAACGAAAAACAAATATTATACATCCTTTCTTTTTAGAGAATGAAAACTCATTAGCAAAGTAAGAATCCTCACGGCAGGTTCCGCAGCAGTGAACAGAATCAGAAAATGTTAAGTAACAGGCGCCAGTGTGGCTGGTACACTCGATCCACTCTCCAGACAGATCATGGCTAGCAGAGGAATGCATACCAGTGCCCACACTTTTCGATGCCTTTTCCAGGCAAATTGCACGGGACTGAAAGGGAGGATTAGCAATCTGTAGGCGATACACTGAAAGAAGTAAGCAAATGGATGGATGTAGAAACCACTAGAGGATTCCCACAAGTGATAGATACTGTTCAATGAGGCTACGGTCAAAGGGCCATATGTACGAATACATTTTCCCAAACTGCTTGCTACATCTGGCCCAAAGTTCCTTATAAGAGCGAAAGAAGCATTGGTAGCAGTCAACAAGCAGAGGAGAATACCAGAGGCGACCACCCAGAGATGTTTGCACCTTTTTAGGCAACAACCTCAAAGCGTCACTATAGAGGGGCTAGACAGTCAGGGAAGTAATAGAAATGATGAGTTGCATATGTAGTGGTGTATATAAATCACTGGCGGGTGTCATTCAAATGAGTGACTTCATATGTAAATCAACATCTCTGAAGGATAAAAAGAGAGAACATCTGTTGAGTGGGTTATGCCTGCTCTCATAATAACCGGTCCATCCACAAATTCTATATTTCCAGCACGCTTACGTAGGGGACAGTTCGTTTTTAGGGTCTAGCGTGCAAGTACTCTATCCCTGTTGTAATCTCTCTGTGGGCTTTTAACCACGCCCATATCATGCCCATCACTTTTGTTGGTTCGTGGGCTTGCCTTTTAAAATGTTCTTGATTTCATTAGTGAAAGGCATGCATATGTCATGACTTTTCTGGTGTTTAGCCCTCCTCGAGAGCACCGGCCAACTACTGAAAACATACAAGGCTCCATGTTTTCCGTATGGTTTATGGACTACTTTTTCGCTTTATTTCGGAGGCAGTGTGATCTCACTGGGCAGTAATCAAGCGCTTTTCATGACTATCAGTTTAATTCCATTGTTTATCCTAGCGCTTCTTCACTAATTCAAGGTAACAGTGCAATCGTTTTTTTAAATTACTATACAAAGACGAAACTGGACCTTTTTTTTGTTCTAATTAGTCACCTTCACGCTCGTGGCGTGGCGCTTTAAATCGTCTCCCTTATGTGAAATTGTATTACTTTTCATTTTCAGTTTATGTGGCTAGAAAAGTCTGGTTAGGAGTTTACAACGCTAATTGCTCTAACTCGAGCCAACGTGAGACCCATTGCATTCCAAATGCTTGTTTTGCTGTGTGACTACAAGAATAAAGTGTTTTACCAGTACCCATCAAAAGGAACCTATTCTACTTACAGTTATTTTTTGCTTTAGCAAATATTAGGCCAATGGTAATTTGCAACATGCCATTATGTTTTTGCTCTGCTGTCTCATGCACATGTTCTATTTTGGATGAAGTATTTTACATTGTAAAGATTTATTGGTACAAAATGCAAAATTTAACATGCACACATAAATATTGCTTACGTGAAAAATGAAATGCTAAGAAGAAAGAATTGTCTTACCTATGCCTGTCACAGGATCTTTGTTGGGGCTGTAGTTATGTGCAGACGACGAACAGGGAAGTCTCACAAAATCGCTTCTTTGAGTTGTTTCCATGCCATATGGTGGCTTCTGCGGATTTAAGCTGGGTAGTCCACCTGGCCACCAGTGTACCTTTTAGAGCAAATAATAAATACACTCTACATGTATATTCTGAGTACAACAAACTGCAAGTAACACACAATGTTGTAATATCGTTTGTCCGAAAAATGCAAAATGTGCAAATACTGTGTGAAAATTATTTTTTTGAATGTTTGAGTTTTAATAGTACATAAAGTTGCAACAGATAGATTGATGAAGTTGCACCTGTAACGAGTTATTTAGGTCACTTAGAAGAGTAAATAATGCTGTGGGTAGTTGTGACACATTTTTGTGTGGTATGCCATTATTACAAAATGGTTGCAGTTTTCTTGCGTTCTCTTTTATTTCTCCGGCTCATTTCCCTCTCCCAATCGGCGTCCCGCTGCAAAGCTAGGTCTGTCTTTATTTCCGCAGAACATCGAGCAAATGAAATCTGTTTAATAGTGATGTACAACATCTTGTTATAAAGTGTGTATTGTGAATTAGGTAGCCATGATCTACCCAGAATATAGTTTTCAAGGATTTAATCTGGAAGTTCAGGAGAAGCTTGTTAGCTCTATGAGCTATTGTTTATGAAATGTTTGGTCTGTATTATACATCTCAGAGGAGAAGTTGATGAGGAAGCAAGCAGAAGATTTCTCTTAAGAAATAAGTTAGTGCTAAATAATTGTATGGTTTTTAATTGCTATGTTGTTGTTCCTCATTTGCCAAATGTGACCCTTGATGATTATTGGGGGTTGGCTCCCACAATTTTATCAAGCTGTACAACGGAACACACCATTGATTCATATGAATTGTTGGGAAAACTAGCCCTGGTGATGGGCCAGACATCTGTTTGGCAATGCCGTTCATCAGGGATGAAAAACAAAGCTAAGAGCTACAAGAATTTGTTCACCAGATCAGTTATGTAATAATGCGGTTCAGGATTACAAACAAAATATACTTCAACTGTGTAATATATGAAAAACTTAACAGACTAACCCCACGCCAGAGTACGCTCCTGGAATTCAAGAGGTTATCTCACCAAAAAACACTACAGTTCATTATCATTTTTTGCCTTGCCTCTCATATAGCACCTTTCACTAAGGCTTGTGTGGCAGGAGCCTGAGGTACTTTCTCATATAAGACAGCATCCCGGTATGCTCTCTGCCAGAACCTGTACACAGCCATTATTTCCTGATATATGCTAAAAGGTACTAAAGGATGTAACACATGGTTGAAGGATGGAGGGGCTGGTGGAGGAGGGGAAATGTAAATTAGCCTTGCCTTGTCCTCAAAACCTTAGGAAAGAGCTGGCAACATTTCTGTTCAGACACTAATTCATCTGCTAGGACTCCTCATCCTTCTCCAGAGAAAACTGGATAACATGCAATGTTTCTGTTAAATTGTGACATCTAGGATGTGGTGTAGACTCTTCTCACCACCTAACTATGTCTGGAGGTTCAGTGGGCTAATACACCCATCCCAGTAATGTGTTTCTGATGCTGTGGTCCTGTGTTCAAATTCCAGCAGATTCATTCAATGTTTCATCCTTCTGAGATCAATAAAATGAGTATCACTAAAGTGTGAAACAATAAACGTCTGTTGTTCAGTACCAGGTTGCCCCAAGAGATCAACATGCACTTTGCAAAAACCCATTAGGTTAACCAATATGCTACATTCTATACTACTCAAATAGATAAATGAATTTGCACAAAGTTGGGAGATATGGCTACTTCTGTAAAGAACTGGTGAAATGGATTAGAGTGGTAATGAAAGTAGATGGCACTGTGACATAGAATGATAAGTCATAAACTGAGTGTCAAAAGTGCTAAGACGCGTGAGCCTAGCAGTGGATTTACATGAGCATGATATTCAGGTTCCTCTTGCTTTACAGGAAAAATGCAACTAAAAACATGTTTTATAATGTTTTAGGGAAGTAGGCATAGAAATGAGAGTTTCTGTAATTCCTTTAAAAATATGTACATGGAGGTGTGCTTTACAAGGACAGCAGGTGTTGAAAACATATGAGTTAGGTTGTGACATGAATGTCATTGATGCCATTAAAAGGATTATGGGCCTCGTGTACTAAAGTGTAGTCGTAATTTGCACACCGACGTTGACCAAATGCATTTGTATTTTAGAAACTGACCTATATACTAATTGGTCAGTTCACAAAATACTGACTTAAAGTGGATCGCAGTTCAACTTACATCATGAACACTAATTAGGTTGTTGACTAATTGCGCCGCACTACGATTGGCTACAATCACGGGCAAGGTGGCCTGTTGGGGTTCACCAGACTACCATGTCTGTAATTGCTCTTAGAAATGCAATCTTTAAAAAAAAAATCAGTCTGTTTTCCAAAAAGGAATCAAGATGTGTTTAATAAAGAAAATGAAAACTTTTACAAACTTATTTAGGAGCAGACAGTGGTCCCTTGGACCACTGCCTGCTCTTAAAAAATGTTTTTGTACTCATTCACAAGGGGGAAAAGGTTTAAGGGACCCCTTTTCGTTTGGGAATAGGTTACCACCTCCGTTGAGGTGGTGGTAGAACACTGTTTTTGTGACCGGATTTGGATTGCAAAATATTAATACATACCATAAGGAATTGATATTTGAAAGGGATGTCCTTAACATGCCCCTTACAAATGATTCCGTATGGTTTCCTAAACTGAGTTAACTATTTGGAAAACCTTTCTGGAATTGTCGAATGGGCTTAGTACATCTCAAAATGGGTTTTAGCATTCACAAACTTACTGATAGAAGGCTTGTGAAAGAAAAAAACTATGTACAAGATGCCCATGTCCTTACTGGCACAGTGCCTAACCACGAATTATTATAGAGACTACCAACTCACCTTCAAAGAGGAAACAAAGTACCATATCCAGCACAAAAAGATCGTCACCATAAACTTAGAATCTGATGTTAATCTTCAGCTCTTGTAACAATGTGATACCCTGCAAACCTGTGAACATGCCTATTGCGTTGCCCATATATTATTATGCCTGTTGATGAGCCTGATGACTGAAGAAGAGGGGTCAAACTTGAAATGGCATGCATGCTAAAAAAAAAAAGACCACTATGGGGACATGAAGCTGGCAGAAGACAAGATTGAGAGGACCACAAAAGAGACCTCTGAGCAGGAATCTTAGGGGATAGCCTAACACACACCAGTGCTCTCCATCGTGCCTTGTCCTACTTTTCCTCACCCTGTTCCTCATCTGTGAGAGGAAACAACACGAGTTGGTCATGACTATGAGCCCCGTTTCTTCTACAGCATCATTCAGCAATGAGTTAACAAATGACTCCAGAGAGCTGAAGGTCGGGAGTTTGATTCCAGGCAAGGCGAACTCAGCCTTCCATCCTGCTGAGATCTGTGAAATAAGTACCTTTAAACTGGGTAATAGTACCACCTATTATTTACGTACTTAAGAAGGGGACCAATGCCTTATGAAACACTATGTAAAAACAGACTATTATTAGCATAATCTCCTTCCCGAGTCAACAGGCTCACATGATCAGTGGAGTCAGACAGGAAGAAGAGCACCACTGTGTGGTGACAGCTACAAAAACCAGAGGAGACCAAAAGCGAGGTACTGGAAATAAAACAAACATGTGAGGCAAAAGCATCCTGGTTACACGAGAACACCAGGAACCAAGACAAATGAAACACAAACCCACATGTACGACATTACACTCAGAAGCACATCTGCTTACATTGTATATATCACGTGGCCTGGGAAAATGTTTCTGCACTCTAAGTTATCGCCAACGGAGCATGGGAACGGTGGTTGTGGCACACAGGTTTGCTACAAGTAGGATCAATAGTGAGACTGTGCATTGTGGCAACATTTACACAACATTGGTTAGTAACGTGTATACAAAAAGTATTTGTGTCTGTCACCGTCTTTCTTCCTCAAACAATAGCTCGGTTGACATGCTGAATGAAGACCATACCTGTTTGTGCATGGTGTCTGCTGTCTCCATGTGGCAGATCGGTTCATTGTAGAAATGTACGTTGCTATGTATGAACTTTGCGTAGTATGGGTGAGGAACGTTGTGGTTAGCTCGTACCGCAGGGCACTGGACATCCTGCTCTTTATCCTTAAATCCATGGAAGAACTTGTCCAAGCCCGTCCTTGGTCCTGATACTTTCTCATTGAATACTCTGTAGGTGTTTATGCTGAAAAGATATAATGGTGCAATCGTCCTAAATACCTGCATTAACGCAGAGTCATGTTACTTTCTGCCATTTAAATGGCGTGGATATGGACTGCCAACATTGTCATCAGTGTAAAGGTAGTGATAGTATGAAAATGAGTAAAGTGTTTTTATTACATTTTGTCTCCCGAGGCACTACCGTCAGGGTGGACACAAACCCATGGCCTCCTAGCAGAAGCAGGCCATCTATAAAGGCTGAGGGGCTGCACCCCCCCTCCCCCCCACACACTTTTTTCCCTCACGTGAAGAGTGTCTGTCAGGCTGAACAAAAGTCAACCTGACAGACACTCTTCTGGTTCACGTCAGGCAGCCAGGAGCATTCTCACAGACCCCATCCCACGCTGTGACGAGATTGGCGGCCACTAAGGGGAGTAGGCAGCAGTCCTACCCCTCGTGTGGCCTCCGAGGAGGCAGCAGTCCCAACCCTCCTGGAACCTCCAAGGCTTCCCTGTTGGAGCTGCTGCTCTTGAAGTAAGTTTTATTTCTTTTTTTATGTTTTGTGCATGTATGAATGTATGTGTATCTGTTAGTGTTGTGAGTGCGTGTGTGAATGAATAGGTGTGATTGAGGTGTATGTGGGCATGGGTAACCTTCCCCCTACCCCCATCTCGTAATATTACTGGCCACCACTGCTGCCTACTACAGAGGGTCGACAAGGTGTCACATCTTAAGCCCTGGAATCTCCTTACTTTTTGCATATGGCATTAGTCAAGATCTTTTGATTTTACTAAAATAATACATATAGTGTACTTGCAGCACCTTACAGACGGTCCTCTTCATCTAGTGGTCTGTTTGTGTCATTCACAGTTTTCTTCCACCCACCACAGCAATGGGGCAAAAGGTCAGCATACTTCAACCACTGCCCAACTTCACTGAGTGACGGCATTCACCTCTTTCACAAAGCACATCCGTTTCAGTGCTAGGTACTACTATGGCATTGTGTGCTTTTTGAGAAAAAAGAATGTTTGTCTTTAGCTAGGGCTTTTTTATATTGGCAAGAGCCCAGCGAATCCACCAACAATACAATTTTTTCAAAAAACATGACAAAACACGCATTGACAAACCCAATAGCCTGGCAGATGCCAAACATCGGTTTAGCCAGTGCTTGTTTTTATTGCCACCCCAGTGGCACGCCAAGAGAAACATATACTGCATTGCTTATGCTAACTTCGCATAGAGATGTCACGTTCACTAAAAATGCAGTATTGGTTATGCCGGTTAGTTCCGTTTGCACTACTGGGGATGAAACATCCAAAATAAACGGCAGTTCAACTCCAAATAAGAGGTCGGTTGTCCTCCTAATACAAGCCAGATGATTTAGAGTAAGTTACCATGATTCCTCTCAATATGCGTCACTATGTCACCTCTGTGATTTCTGCTTGTACAGAATATGTGCACTCAATGTGATTCTAGTACTGTGAACACTTTGTCTAGCTCTGAAGTAATGGCTATGTAATGTGTACATTTGTGTGTGTACCTAAAAAAGACAGCACTTATAAGCATTCCAGTAGAGGTCCACATTAGAGGTGTGGCCACGCAGTTAGTTGAGAGTATGCGCATCAAGAGAGCTGTACACCCCTTTGAAGGAAAGTGTCCCTTTTTGACATGGTCACCAAACTTTTTGCCTGGAATACGAGGGTTCCTGACAAACAGATCCCCAGTGACAAATCTCTTTCCCTAAAACTGTACAATTGTTCCCCAGTTGGCAATACCTTTGGCCACCCTGTACGTCCCTAATAAATGGTACCCCTGGTACCTAGGGCACGGGTACCAAGGAGGGTCCCTAAGGGCTGCAGCATGGATTGCGCCATCCTTAGGAATCCCTCACCTAGCATGTGCAGACTTCCATTGCAGGCTGTGTGGCTTGGTGCAGCTAAAAGTGAAAACAGGACATAGCACACCGCCTGCGTGCCATGTCCCCTAACACTGCATGCAATATATGTAAGTCATCCCTACAGCAGGCCTTGCAGCCCTAAGGCAGGGTGCATTATATTGGATGTGAAGACATATCTGCACAAGCAGATATGCCCCTGCTATGCCTTTGTTGATTCTTAGACGTAGTGAGTGAACAGGGAAGCCATTTAAAGTACATGTGCTAGACACTTGTCACTACGAGTTCCCCAGCTACATGATGGCTTGTCTGAAAATAGGGATGTTTGGTATCAAACATCTCATATTATGAAACCCTCACTGATGCCAGTGATGGATTCATTAATACATGCACCCAGAGGGAACCTTAGAGGTGCCCCCTGAAAACCTACCAAATGCCTGTGTGGGGTCTGACCAGTTTTAGCCAGTCTGCCACCACCAGACACAAGTCTGACCTCCTAGGGTGAGGGCCTGTGCTCTTGGGCAGTCAATCACAAAGCCTACTCTGGAACAGATGATTACACACACCACCCAACAGGATGGCCTGCAAACCTTCATTCCAAAGCAGGGGGTTCAGAGAAACCCACCACCCTTCGTATTCAAATCTGGCTTGACTCACTGGAGAGATCCCAACAAGCCCCTGTCCCACGGCCCATCTAGCACCTGGACAGGTGGGAAATTTAGTATTCAGGGATGTGTGTTCACCTCTCAGGTAAGTCCTACCCCTAAGGTGAGCTGCATGATGTAGACACAGCTTTTAGAAATCTGCCATCTTGGTGTTGGCAGATTTAGGAACTCTGGGACAGGGTTATGCCCCCCTTCCCACTGTAAGTGATCATGGTGTAGTGACCCCAGGGGTAAGTAGCCCATTGGCTACTATCCTTAACTCCTTGAAACACACCTAAATGCAGCATTTAGGGGAGCCCCCGGCATCAAGAAATCAGATTATTGCTGACCTACAAAGAAGAAGGACACACAAGAGCAGCAAAAACAAAGCCTGAGGAAGAAGGACCTGACTTGGCCCCAGCCCTGCTGGCTTGTCTGCTGATCCTGCCAATTTGTGCCAAAGTTGACTTGTTCTGCAAGCTGCTGTGCCTCCAAAAGCCTGGGAGGCCTATCTGCCTTCAACAAAGACCCAGGAACTCATGTGGAGCAGAGGAGCTGCTTCCCTGCATCTTGCGGGCACCCCTAGAGATCTGAGAGAACTCCGGACTGCAAAAACCTGACACATGAAAGCACCTCTGCACCCGTGCTGCCTCACCTAAGTTGAAGTGGACCAGACACAGAGCCCACCTTGGGCTTACCTACTGTGGGCTTACCGACCCTGCCCACAGGCCTCCTCAACTGCGAGTTCTCCCGGTGGAGAACACCTCAAAGCACCTGTGCACCGTCACTCCTGACCCATGGAGAAGAGGACCCAAGGTGTCCCTCTTTCTCCGGGTAGCTCAAGATTTGAACACACCTGTTGGTTGTTCCAGACTGGACTACCTGTCCAGACCTGCAGCCTCTTTTCACCCGGACCGATCCTATTGATTAACATTGGGCACCTGAAGCCGTACTACACCTCTGCACACGGCTGCCCCAGTGTGACGTGTTGGTGTGGCCCTGACCTTTGCCCAATACTTACCTTAAGTCCAGGAGATTAGTCCCATAAGTCATTGTACTTTACCTGAATGCAGTTGTTTTTCTCTCTATAGGATAACACTGCAGCTTTTCAGAACTTGCACTGTCGACTTTTCACAACTACAAAGATTTTTCTTGCAAAACATACTTACCTGAACGTATTGATGCTGATGTCAAAACATATATAAAGATGCTTGTTATTTTTGTAAATTGGTGTGGATCTTCTTCTTGAGTCGTGTGTCTCATTTATCAACTGTGTGTGTATTGGCAGATGTCTAACACCCATCTCTGATAAACCTAAGGATGCTCAACCGCACTACCCCCTAAAAAGAGCACCTTGGAAACACTAGAGCTATCCCCTGTCCACTAGTAAGGGGACCCCTGGACTCTTTGCACGATATATATTATATGATATATCACTTTGATATATCATATAAAGAGCCGGCTTCCTACACTCTTTGACATTGATCACCTCATGCTATTCAGAAGAAGTAAAGAGAAAGCTGTTCCTCACACAAAGTGTTGACCCTGGTTGATGGCTTGGGATTCTAGGACCACAGGAAATTATACTAATCATTGGTGTGTCCCCAGCCCTTTAGCGCAAGAGGGCACACTGTTGAAGCAAGGTCCACCCACCTGTGGTCTGATAACATATAGGAGAATGTCATAAGAAGCAGGACTGAGTTGCTGGGTTGGCGGAGTTGGTGTGGTGACACCAGAAGTTCCTGAAATGTATATGTGACAGATGCATCAGAGAACCTATCCTGTTGGACTGGACACATGACCTCACTAAGCACCCCACCAAGAAACACTTTGTGAAGCGCTGAGGGGAGTCAATTGATCAAGGCAAGATCAATATGAGGTTCTGTCAGACCAATTCTCAGTTCAAAGCAATCATTGTATAATGGGTCTTGGAAAAACAAGAAGCAGATACCACTGCAAGCTCACTGAATAGCCAGACACCTCAGATTAAAGCTTTGAGTTTCAGGGGATCCCAAAGTCAAACAGTTTAGGATTATTCTTGTAGGGTGGTGTGGGGCAGAACACTTCTCCGTCAGTACATGTATCATTCATTATAAATATAATGTACAAGTACTGAAAATATTTGAAGGCGCACCGCTTTAAAGAACACTGCATCACAATGCAGTAACCATCCACAAACCAGATACCTCTCCTATCACACAGTGACTTTATGATTGTCTTTGTCCCTGTACAGCGCTCTGCTCCCTTTTGACTAGGTTTGCGATATAGAAATACCACATGCATACAGACATACAAGAAAAAGATGCAACTTCTTTTATAGTAAGATAATATGTTCAGTAACTTTTAAGAGTCTTATGGTACAATTGCTATTCTGGATATCTATCTTGTTTCTCAATGAACTCTCTATGCTTCCTCGGAGGTTGGTGTGTGATTTAAAGCCGCCAGCCGTCAGAAGGAGCATGTACACAGATGAATGGCGACAGAGGTGAACAGTATCCCTTAACTCCTCGACAGACCCAGAGAAGCACAAATAAATCTATTTGCATTCCCTGTAGTTAGTTTTAACACACATCACTGCTCTCTCTTTCAAATGTGTTTTTTTTTATCACATGAGTTTACACTCTGCCCCCACACCACACCTTGCTCTCCAACATAGGTTGCAAGTACCTCTTCAAACATCCGTAAGAGCTCCCTCCTCCTAAAGATAGGGGTTTTAGCCCGCACCATGATTAGTTATCACGGGCGAGGAGGTTCCCTATGATGAAGCATGCCACATCTGGGTGGGTGAGGGAATTCGTCCTATAAGGAGGATCTCTTTATCATAGCTAAGTTATTTGCTGTCTCTGTTTTCTTTTCCTGCATTTAATCATTCTTGCCATAGACCCGGTGGTTTCATAGTGATATTTTGTGGTATAAAGAGGTATGCATGCAATTACAGTCAAGGGCAGCCTCAGGTCCTAAGATCTCTCATTAGCATAGTTTGAGCCATGATCCCAGATTCAGTCTTTGGTTGTTTGAGTTCGTAGGCCTTCTCTCTTACCAAGCATCAGAACTACACTAGTCAGCATAAGCAGGGTTACACAGCAGCTGTGCAGTCAAATTTTAGAAGACTAGTTAGAAGGCAGTGTTTAAGTAACATATGCTCTCAAGCAAGGGCAGCCTCTTGACATGAAGAGGCTTTGCAGTGGCATCGGACAAGATAGCACTAGGGACTCACACGTACATCAAGCTGCAGGAGAGAACCGAGAACAGCAGATGAGATTATGTGAATTCTCCCTGAGTGAACGAAAAACTTCAGGAACATTGATTTGAGTTTTTGCGATACTATTACATAACTTTGTTGAAGGAGAATCCAAAGCTGAACTTAACGAAGCATCTAAAATACACTTTACTGGGCAGCAGAAGTAGCACAGATGGGCCCGGGGAACAGCCCGGAGCAACAGCTCTCGGCCTTTGGCACGCTACCCACCTATAGGACACTAACTAAGACTGTTAATATGGTTTGGACGGGGAGAGTTATAGATACTGGTCCTGGGGAAAGGGAGTTGGGAACTGAGTTAGTTAAATTAGTTTTTGGGGTACTAAATGCACAAATAGATAATGACCCAAGCAATTCTCGATTTAAAAAAAAAAATCTGACTTATCATTATGGTTCCAAACGTTGCAACAGGAATACAGGTACTGGCCACATCATACCAACAATATAGATCATGACCACACAATATAAAATTATAACACAGAATGTTAGAGGCCTAAATAATATGTCTAAAAGTTACAAATTGCACAATTACTTTAAACGAAGGGGTATTCACATGGCTATCTTACAAGAAACGCACCTAATAGAACAAGAAGTTAATGCCCTGAAAAAAAGATGGAGAGGCCAAATCTTTGCCACCACTTACTCACCGTTTGCAAGGGGAGTGTTATTATGGATCCGCCTTGGGGTGCCCTTCCAGGTGCTACACAAGATCATAGACAAGGATGGGAGATATGTAATAGTCACAGGGAGATTAGAAGGAAGGGAGATAGCCCTTAGTGGAATATACGCTCCAAACCAAGATCAAGGGAAATTCCTCGACAGGGTATCGCATGACATAGGCCCACTCATGACAGGCCCCAAAATAATCGGGGTGACTTTAATTGCATAGCTAACATTGATCGGGATAGGTCGCATCCACCTCTCTCACAATCTACGATTTGCAAAACTGCCCTACTATTCAAAAATTGGCAACTACACTGGCCCCTCAAAGACTGCTGGAGACAACTCAACCCACACATCAGAGATTACTCATATTATTCAGCTGTACATGCCTTACATGTTAGGCTGGACATCTTCTTGGTGTCGCCGGAAGTGCACAATACGGTGATGACAGCTGAATATCTCAGTCGCACCATATCAGATCACAACCCCCTGATGCTCTCATTAGCTTGGAGTGGGGAAAGACCCTCAATACCAACTTGGCGTTTGAGGGCGGATGCTCTGGAAGACGAAGCATTTAAACAAGTCTTGCATAAAAACATTGAGGACTTCTTGAAACAAAACGCAGGGACTGCCTCCTCCAGATCCACTGAGTGGGAAACGTTCAAAGTAGTCACTAGAGGTCAATGTATTAGTGAAAATATGGGAGTCCGGAAAGTATTAGAAATGGAACTCAAACGGCTCGAGGACTCCTTCAGAGATCTCGAGCGTAATCACCCTACGCAACCTGATCTGTCTCCTTTACTACTCGAAACTAGAAATAACTGAGGCGAATATTAGACTATCTTGCTTTGATTATAAACACTATTTGAGCAGACAGCACGCGGAGGGGGATAAGTCGGGTGCCCTTTTAGCCTGGCTTGCCAGGCCCCATACGCAACAAACGGTCGTGGTGGAGATTGAAGACACCCCGGGTCATAATGTTTACGGGCAGAGGGAGATAAATACGAGTTTCTTTAACTACTACTCAGCATTGTATGCACCCTCTGCTGATATAATAACTGAGACCCAAATACGAGAGTTGGAAGCCCTCGCCCTCCCTAAATTGAGAGCCGAGGACTGCTCGACCCTGGCGACACCTATCTCGATTGCAGAAATCAAATTGGCAATTCAAGACATGGCGAGGGGCAAAGTGCCGTGGGCGGATGGACTTCCAGTGGAGTTTAATCTTAGTTTCCAGGACTTACTAGCTCCACAACTCTGCATACTATACGCAGAAGCATGGAATAATAATAATCTATCCCAATCGACCTCCGAGGCCATAATGATTCCATTATTGAAACCTGATAGGCCCCCCAACGATGTCCAATCATACCGTCTGTTATCCATGCTCAACCTTGATTATAAAATACTTAGCAGAGTGTTAGCGGATAGGCTACTACCCCATATGACCTCACTGATCCATCGAGATCAGTCGGGCTTTATTCCTTCACGCAGCACTGCTCAAAATATAAAACGCCTGCTCTCAGTCCTCCACAACATACCACTAACTACACCACACATGGCGATCATATTGGTGGACATCGAAAAAGCCTTTGATAGCTTGAGACGGGACTATCTGGAGCAGGTAATGCTACAGATGGGACTTGGAGAGGGCTTCGTCCATTGGACGAGACTTCTATACACCAACCCCACAGCACGAGTGCAAACGGGTCGCAATGTGTCTGATTCTTTTCCCATAGGTAGAGGTACCAGACAGGGCTGCCCTTTATCACCCCTTCTTTTCGCGGTGGCAGTAGAACCACTTGCTCAAACGGCCAGAATCCCAGGCTATTATGAGGGTATTTTCATTAATCACTGGACACATCATATTGCTCTTTACGCGGACGACATGCTACTTTTTCTTGAGAATCTAGAAGTGGGGCTACCGGGAGCAATGGATATGTTAGAAACATACAGAGTAGCATCCGGTCTCCGCATTGGAGAAAATCTTCCATCTTCCTGGCAATTAAAAACACCAAAGAACCTGCAGACACCAAAGGCCTGCCCTGGACCCCGAACACATTTAAATATTTGGGAGTTAATATATACCACACCACGGATGACCTGTTAGAAGGGAACATACATAGAACACTTAGAGGGATCCGGGCAAGTATGCAGTTCTGGAAGGCACTCCCCCTGACAGTCTCTGGAAGAGTTGCCCTGCTTAAAATGATAGTTTTGCCCAGACTGCTCTACTATTTTTCTACTATTCCAATTTTAATCCCAAAAATGGTATTCAAAAACATAGAATCCATGGTCACAAACTTCATTTGGGGAACGAATAGGCATAGAATAGCGTTGCACACTCTCCAGAGACCTACCACTGAAGGGGGCCTAGCTGTCCCAGACCTGGAGATCTACTACTGGGCAGGACAATTGCAATGGTTGGCAAAATTGCTTACAGAGCCCCCAGCGCCCAAGAATTACAGATTCCGCTGAACGGCCCACTAGCACAAATCCTGGGTATATTACTGAACCCCAAAAAGCAGAAACGACCCCTTCCTATGAAGTGGGAACCAACCAGATATTGTTGGGAGCAATATCTAAAGCGTACCTGCACTACGACACCATACGCACCAGAGGCCACCATAACCTGTCTGGCACACTCTATAGGAAACCATATAATAATAGGCATTGCTAAATTAAAGATTAAAGACATATAATATTACAAAACTGGGTGACCTGTTTAATAATGGGAGACTACGCACCTACGCAGAATTACAAGAACAGTGTGCCCTTCCATCAGGAATGTTCCTTATACATAGCGCCATAACTAGAGCTATTAATAAGAAATGGAGAGCGGGCACACTTGAACCATCTACTCATGAGGGCTGTAACCTTGTATGCCCAATTGGGGAACGGAAAGGAGTGATTTCAGGTATATATAAATCTCTGCTGAACAGCACATGCTTACCTCTAAACAAGCTTAAAACCAAGTGGCAGACAGAGTTGGAGACTACTATAGATGACGAACAGTAGACCAGGATAACCTCCCAAATATACACAGCATCGGAAAACGCAAGATTTAAATTAATAAATTTGTATATATACCATAGAGCCTACCTAACTCCTCAAATGATAACTAAAATTTATGGTGTGACTAACTCCTGCTGCCCTCATTGCACTGAGCCTGCAGTAGGTCTATTACACATGTTGTGGAGCTGTCCTCTGCTGGGAGACTACTGGGCAGAGATCTTTAGGAAGCTTACCTCTTGCACTGGGAGAACGTTACCCCCCTCCCCAATCTTGGCAGTATTAGGAGATTTTACCCGTCCCTCAGCTCACAAAATAACCTACAGGTTCATTGACCTTGCCTTGATTCTAGCTAGAAGAGAGATAACTTCACACTGGAAGAACGCAATGGGCCCACAAGTGACTAGGTGGCAAAATGCATTGGAAAACTGGGCAGAGGCCGAGGGAACGGTGCTGAGGAAAGAAACTATACAAGGACAAAGACCCAGTGAAAATGTTACACAATGGAATTCGATCCTAGAGAATCTGAGAACTACTGACGCCCCCTTATCAGAAGAAGAGAATACTACCTCGGAATCTGAAACCGAACAGTCCTCTACACCCTTAACCTAGAACACTGCACGTTTGTGAAGTATGTCTTAATTACGAGAATTGCAGATCTATGATCCGATACAAATGAGTCTTGTGCAGGATGGGGGGAGGAATCAGTATAATGTTGTTTTGTTTTTTCTAAACAGTATAGCATTATTGAGTGTATGTTATTGCTCTATTATAAAAGCAATAAAAGATATCGTTAAAAAAAAAGCTGCAGGAGAGAAGAAAGGGGTGCATTGGATGAGGTGACAGTAGGCACACAGACCTCGTATGGGTATTGGCCACGGAAGAATGGCTTCAACTATGCAGTAGGGCAAAGCACCTTAAGAAAGAAGCATTGGCAAAGCCAATGGGTCTCGCCTATGGGTGAACTATTGGATTTGTCTATTTCTTTTAGCCATGTAGTATAGCTCTGCGTCTGCTATGCAGCATGGCTTAAACTTAGGGAAAAAAGTGCTATGACGGAGGCAGTGCTGACTGTGAGGGGCAGTGGTCTGTTTTCTTAGTATGGGAGTATTCTCTGCCTTCTTAAAAACAGTTTAATTATCATATGTCCGAGCTGAAGGTCGCCGTGTTGACCCAGCATGAAGACAGCATCAAAAAGACTGTGCTGAGCAAGGAGCACAGCACCATCTGCATGTTTGTATAATTTTGAAACCTGCTGGTGCAACATTTGGGCCCTTTTTTTGGTACAACGGGGGGGGCAAGAAACAAATAGGGAGGATGAGGGGCAGAGTAAGCAACAAATCGGGATGGGAGGTAGGAAAGGGGTGCACATATAAGGAATAAAAGTACTTCTGCTTCAAGGGAAGCAGTACTTGGCCATGCTCTAGGGTATGGACAAACACACAAAGAATAAGTGAAAGCAGCAGTCGCTGACCAAAGAGAAGCAAGAAAATTAGAGTGACAATGAAGCCAACCAAGGTTAAGCAATAGATGGGCTCTACGCCTTCTGTAAGTAAGCAAAATGTTTCACACGTAACAACACAAGTTGTCTTAGACGAGACCTAAAGTATAGGCTGTAGGGGGCGGGTTCTGAGGGAGAAGGCCAACTGCCGAAGAGGTGAAGGTACCCACTAAACATACTGAAGGGCAAAAACAATCAAAGGTGCCCCAAAACATTCAGGGGCTCTAGGTTGAAGGCACAAGAGTGTTTAAGGAACGGGCGTGGATGGGTCCTGAGGAGATCAGCCTTTACCATTCAGCTTTTACCACACAGTCATTACCTGCAGGTATGTATTTGTACCTTTACCAAATAGGTAAATATTTATTTTTAATAAATTATTTTTTACATTATTAAAAATAATTCATTTTAGGATTTTGGGATGGGTAGAGGGTAAAAGGAGATGAAGGTGACTTTAGTGTTCAGGGATGGCCAGAGATAAAGAGAGGTGATGGTGACTAGAGGGTTCAGGGGTCAGTAGAAGTAAAGGGAGGCGAGGGTCACTTGAGGGTTCAGTGCTTGGCAGAGGTAAAGGGAACCAAGGGTGACCTAATGGCTCAGGGGTCAGTAGAGGTAAAGGGAGACAAGAGTGACTTCATGGGTCAGAGGTGGGTAGAAGTCAAGGGAGGCAAGGGTGACTTTAGTATTCAGGGGTGGCTAGAGGTAAAGGGAGGTGAAGGTGACATGAGGGTTCAAGGGTGGGTAGAGGTAAAGGAAGGCAAATGTGACTTGAGGGCTCAGGAGTGGGTAGAGGTAAAGGGAGGTGAGGGTGACTTGAGGGTTATGGGGTGGTCAGAGGTAAAGGGAATTGGGGACAACCTGAGGGTTCAGGGGCAGGTGGAGGTAAAGGGAAGTGAGTGTGACTTGAGGGCTCAGGGGTGGATGGAAGCAAAGGGAGGAGAGGACGACTGGTAAGGGTGAATTGAGGGTTCAGGGTTGAGCATAGGTAAATGGAAACCAGGGTGACTGGAGGGTTGAGGCAGCACAAAAGAACACTATTAAAAAAAAAAGTCAGTACTTGGTCCATGTTTATGGAAGAAAACAAACACACACAGATGAAGTGAAGCCGAAGCAATAGATTGTCGCAAACAAGAGACCATGCGCTGTCTCAAGTGAGACCTAAAAACGTGATTACAGCATGAGCCAAAGGTATCCGTTACATCCAGTCCGGAACAGTTGACCCAAATCCAACTGTCTACTCAGGTTCAGTCACCAGCCAGATTTCACTCTCATAGGTGAACTGGTTTTAAGCCCACTTTCTTGCCAATGAGGTGCTGTTGCTTGGGTCTTCTCTGTCCAGAAGATTGACCACAGGATGTGTGCAATGGAAAGGTATATAATCCTTTTATATAAAGTGTGCAGTCTTGGTTTTCGCTGCAAGGGACATTAGCTGAATTTGGGACAAAGCTATGTAACTCAGGATGTCTCAGGGATCCTAATGAGCTTGGGACAAGGTTGGATAACATGGGGTACTTGCTCTTTGAAGGGACAAGCAATTTCAGGAGAAAGCGCTTAACATATGCAAAAGACAGTCTGGGATCAGGGGAACAGACATGAACTGGAAGCCTGCGAAGGGAAACTAGAAAAATAACACAAGTACAAGAAAAAGTTACAGGCCAGAAAACGACAGACAGACTATCTTAAAAGATAGCTTGTATGCTACTTGGAAAGTGATCTTTCTGTAAGGTGAAAAGATTTTACAAGAAAGAAAGGAGCAGATTAATCTCACAGAGTTTGCGGAGACAACCTTTGGAGAAAGCGCACTGAGTAGGTCTCTGTACCAGAGGCAAAAGCCTAAAAACTTAACTGGCACCCTAGGTAGTAATGACAATCTAGATCAGTGGTTGTTAACCTGTATTCTGGTGACCACTGGGGGTTTGCAACTGCTTAGAAAATTTAATTATATTAACAAATTAATAAAGTGTATAAAAATTAAGAAGCAAAATATGCAATTGAAAATGTTAAAATGTGAATGAATTTGAAATTGGAGGCTAAAAATTAGGTTAGTATCCTAGAATTGATTATATAGAATATAGACAATGGGTGGCTTCAATTGAATTTGGAGAAGCCTATTAAAATCTTGATTTTTTAAAATATTTGTTTGTGAATTAAATAATATATTTAATAATTTGTGCATTTGTTTGATCCTTATTTGTTTCTGTAGTTTGTGTGTATTGTTTTGCAGTTGAAATCATTGAAAGTGTTTAGGTCAGGGTCCTCGGATTCCAGTTATGACTCAGTCTGGATCCCCATGTTTCACTAATTTTTCAGTAAGTGTCCTCGGTTCCAGTAATGATTAAGTGAGGGTCCACAGAAGTCAAAAGGTAAAGGACCACTATTCTAAATTATAACACAAACACAACAAAATACAACAGGAAACAAAGAAACGGGGACTGGGCTCATGGAATAACAGGACGGGAATCAAGATCAGGAAAAGGATGTTCAAGTCAGGGCACTTACCTGTAATCTAGGTCTGGTCTCCTGCTGTCTGATGTACCAGCAACTGTTTCCAGAAGCCACAATGTCACTACGTGGTAGGCGAGGGCCCTCAGAGAGGTTCCCACCTTCTCAGAGGTGTAAGAAACCTCCTTACTATATGTGAACTTCAAAGGTTCAAATAAACCATGATCCGATAGAGATATTCTTCTGTAATGAGGGGTCATGATCAGCAAGTGCAGGGAGCAAGGAAGCAAGAGCAAGAAAAGAGCTTTGTTGCAACATACCCTCCAACTATATTGAAGCCTCTAAATAGTAAACGAACAGGAAAAGGAAATTACATCAAACATTATACAACAGGAAACACAGAGTAATAGGAAAATCGTGAAGGAACCATGGAAGAAACAGCCATGACGGAAAAGGAAAAGAAAAGAGACCAAAACCTGAAGTGGACTAGCTATGGAGCAGCTTTAAAAGGCAGCTGCAAACACTCAGGCAGGTGATTGCCATTTTGGAACGGGAGGAGCAAGGGACAGCAACTAGGTGCTCAGGAACACAAGGGAAGGGAGTCCCAGGTGAGTAAATCTTATAGCCTGCAGCTGTATGCTTCATGCAACGTCTTCTTAGCTCAAGGAAGCATGGGACCATGTAAGGTACTGCGGTTCTTGAGTGTGCGTGCGGCTAGGACACCACAACTGGAATACAGGAATAGAATCAATATCAGGAACATGACTGGAATACACAGAAGTATGAATGCTAGAAAACTGCACACCAACTAGAACAGGACAGCAATATGCTGTCAGAACAGCAACTCAAAACACAAGACGAGGAACCTGCATCTACAAGACAGGTCATGACGTGTTCAGTCAGAACTAGGATCAATGCAAGCACAGGAACAAAGAGGCAGGATAAATAAGAGACAGAAAACAGAAACGAATATCTAGTAGGGAAAGGAAAATCTAATCAAGTAACAATGGCAACAGAAATTAAAGAGCAAGCCTGGAAATAAAGCAGCCGGATCATCACAGAGCACAAGGAAAGTCAGCAGCAAGGTCAGTTGCAAGCCTCTGCATGCAGGTGCAGGAAGAGAGCCTGATGCGAGGAATAAACCAGGTGCAAGGGATCAGAAAAACACCAGTGAAAGGACGGCTATATTAAGACTTGGGATGGAAAACACCAGGAAAACCACAAGGAAGTAGGAAAATGTGGAACAGAGTGCGAATCGGAGACAAGAGGTTGAGCAGTCCAGAATGCAGATATAAAAGCGTGAGAATAGTTGTAGGATCCATGAACAAAGATAAAGAATTTAAAAAAAGATCCACCAATAGGATGTGACCTAGCTAGAGTTTGGAGAGACAGGAACAACAAGGACCATGATAAATCAGGATTGTGGTTGGGAAACCTGGACATAAGTGTGATGTGGAGCTAGGAATGCCAGGTGTAGAATAGTGTACTGGCACATACTAGTGTAAAATCAGGATGCCACAGAGCCCTTGTGAGTGCCATTTAGTGGATGGATGGTAGAGTCCTGACATTCGCTTTGGTTACTTCATTCTTCAAGTGATGCTCTTCGCATGCCAACTGACCTTCTCAAATCGGTTTAGTCGTGTCCCAATGAAACACAAAAGATCATTCCTTCTCCTGTTTCTTGGATACAAATTCAAGATAGACAGTTGCACTTGGCTTAACAAAGAATTCTACAAGCCAGGGGAATCAGAATGGCAGCATAATAGACATTTCAGAACAAACAGAGCAGCAATGGTGAAGCGTCCTACAACCCTATGGCTACGTTATTTAGGGGGACCCCAAAATGAATATCACACCCCACATGTAGCTAGGCACTTGTGCGAGAAACATGAAATCAGGGTGCTCAGTCTTGACGTTCTGCACTATATACCAGGGACACCGAGTCGATAGCCTTCCCCAGGAGAGCAGGTAAAAAGGCTGCACATTGATAATATAATCAGCTGCCGTCAGTCAAGAGTAGCGGCCTTGTCATAGAAGCAGCAGCCACCCATGTTAAAAAAGAAAGTATCACTTTAGGGTGTACGGAATAAACCAACAACGTTTAGCACTATGATGGTGAGCAACATACAAAGAGTGTGTACATCACTTGTGTGGACTGCCTTTACATGGGTCTTTAGCAGAAATATAGCAGGTTTGCCAGGAACCACCAGACCACCAGAGACCTTCCACCCTGTAACTTGTTAGAAAAATCTTTTTGCCTGACTAAAGTAGGTGAGTTGGCAACTACAACCTTGGCAGAGGTGAAGCCTTAGACTTGTAATAGCAAGGATGTGCTAACGCCATACCTAACAAAGCTTGGAAAGGAATGGTGAAATAGCTTATAATCACTGTTGGATATGCTAAGAAAGAAGCTTTTGGGAGCTAGCAAAGCCCTGAGACTCAATCTCGAAAGACTCAGGATGTGGTCACAGAAAAAGAGGAGAGGAGTTGCCTGATCTAAACTCAGAACACTGCATGATATTAGTCGAAATTTGGATAACAGACCTACCCAGGACCTGCCCAGGATGTGGATAAGAGGGCTCTAAGACACAACATTAAACCTTCAAATGCTAATATGAAAGGAAGGGCATGAACATTATTCAGGGGTTGCAACAGATATTTGCAAATAACATGGGCCTCTAACCAGAGGCACTGAGAGGGCCCAAAAGGATAGGAGCAAACCCAAGGTACATATTAGCAAAATGGACATCTTACCAAAAAAAGAGGCAATCAGTCTATTCTGAAACACTGTGCCCAATTGACCCTGATAAAGAAAAAAACTATCGAAAGCATAATAGATGCTCTGAATGAGAAGACTTTTCCCTGTCGCATGCAATTTCTGATTCAAAATAGGATTAGTCAAACGCGCAAAAGTTATAGGCAAGTCAAAAAAAGCTTTTCCTATGGAAACTAGGTCCTAACTATAACTATCTACTGGTGATTACCAGTAGGTAATATATGTAATATACGCACACACACAGACTGAAAAAAGACAAAGATTAAAGGGACGTTATAGTTAGGCTTACATTTCACTTACACAAAACCAGTGAAATTCAGCAGTTATAGTTACCTGAGCTCATTATAACTTACACCCCAGCAATGTAATGTTTATGACCTCACAAATTACATCACTTATTACATGGTCAGAGACATCACTGATGACATCATTGATGAAATCTCATCCCTGTAACCTTTGCTTTTTCAGCGAATTTCTAAGTTTAAAAACAATGTTGTTTCCTAGCTATAACATCCCTGTAACCTTTGTTTTTTTGAGTGAATTTATAAGGATTTTCGAATTTTATTTCCTTAACTATAACAAATAATTTTTGACAGTGACTGTGTGAGTGAAACGAATAATTTTTGACAGTGAGTGTGTGAGTGAGTGTATAAGTGTCTCAGTAGGTCTGTGAGTCGGTATGAGAGTGTCTGAGTGGATCTATCAGTGGGTCTGTGAGTAGGTACGTGAGCCTGAGTGGGTCTGTGAGTGAGTGCATGAATGTCTGAGCGGGTCTGTGAGTGGGTGCATTAGTGTGTAAGTCGATCTGTGAGTGAGGCGTGAGTCTTTGAGTGGGTGTATGAGACTCTGAATGGGTCTGTGAGTCATTGCATGGGTCTCTGAGTAGATCTGTGAGTGGGAGTCTCAGAGTGGGTTTTTGAGTTGGTACATGAATCTATGAGTGAGTGCATGAGTTTCTGAGTGTGTCTGTGAGTGAGTGAGTACAGGAGTCTCTGAGTAGGTCTGTGAGTGGGTGTGTGAATGTCTGAGTGGGTCTGTGAGTGGGTGCATAAGTGTCTGAGTGCGTCTGTGAGTGGGTGTGTGACAGTCTATGTGGGTGTGTCAGTACCTGTGTGAGTGACACGGCCACAAAGGAACATCACCTGCCCTTTAAGCCAACAACTTTCCAACAAACTGTCCATTGTTCTGCCTCCTTTGGTAAATATCCAGTATGTATTCTACACTACAGCTGCGCAATGGAACACAAAAAAATGTCACCAGTGACCTTGCGTGTGTTTTGGCAATATGATTGTCCCTGGTGAGCCTTTATCCAAAGCCTTTTGAAGAAGCTGATTTTTTCCCTTCTTCCAACAACTGGCTATCGGCTTTCTGAGGAGAATTCGTTTTGGCTTAACAAGACTTCAAGCAACTGCAGTAAGGAGTCCTTTTGTATGATTTCCAGACTTGCCAATATATATATGTACATATATATTCAAGAACTCTGCTTTGCAGACTTGTCAGTCTTAGAGACAAGCTTCAGTGCTCAGACTAATTCCTAGAGACTGTGATTGAGAAAACTGAACCTTGAGAAGGAGTTCTCATTTCCTGTAAAAGACATTAGTAGTTTGTATATTTGTGAACTTTTGAACTGTTCTCCAAGGAACCTTGGAAACCACTGACTCCCGGAGAAAAGAAGATATTAAGTTAACATTGTTCTCTTAGAGAGAGGCCAGTCTGTCAAAAGATCCAGGTTAGGAGAACGATAGATTGGATGAATGTGAATGGCTGAACAGTTGAATGTGCAGTAGGAATGTACTTATCTATGCTCTTATCCCCGACTGCAGGTCCTTCCTTTAAAGAAATCCCAATAAGAAGAAATGTGCAGGTTTTCAGAGACACACACTGAATATCCTACCTTCAAGTGGGAAACACAGGCTGGAACTGGAGGTGGTCTCTCTTTTCCTATTCCCATTGTCCTTTCTCCCTAGCGGATGCAGTGTTCAGATAATCAGTTTAAGTCTGAGCACGCATCTGTTGGCGGGAGTTGGGTAAAAGGCATCTGCGCCTGTGGAAGTTTGATTTAATGGGTAATCTTCTGATACCCCTCCCTGGGCTGATTTTGGCCCCGGGGACCTCGTCCACCAGGGCCCAGCCATGTCACCTGGGTGCTCTGGGTATAATGGGGACCGCGTGGGGAGCCTCAAGGCCCCCACAGTCGCAGCCGGCTCTCCACCTCCTGCGAGAGCTGGCACTGCTATTGTACACAGAGAGTTGCTGGAAATGCAGCTCCCTGGGTGCAAGAGCAATAGTTCATCTCTTTCCCTGCCCTCGTTTCTGCTGGCAGTGGAAGAGATAACACCTCCACGTCCAGCGGGTGGGAGCACTTTGACAGCTCCCACCCGCTGAAACTGGAGTGTTTGCTTTTGCTTGGTTGGAGCTGTCAAGCTTGGTTTTCTTTTCAATTTGTGCAGCGAATTTCGCAAACTTGCGGCAACACTTTTTTAAAAAGAATGCTTTTGTGCTTTGGCGGGGTCCCTCTGGAACCCCTAGACCAAGGCTAGATGGCCAGGGTATTCGAACCAGGCCCTCTTTTTTTTTTCTGCATTTCTTTGGCGACTCAGCTGAAACTGAGTCCCAAGATGGCTGCCAACACTTACTGGTTGAAGTGTTGGCAGTTAATCAGAGCTCTGCATTTCCCTGCAGAAGCCTGTATTCTTCACTAAGTTGCAGATTAATGTACTTATACCAAAAAACAAAATGCACAATCTATGGAAAAAACATTGTGAATTGGTGTAATTACGTCCAGCGGTTCGGGCTGTAGTTGTGTTCAAAACCCCTATGCGACTTAACAAGGACATACACTTTTTTTTAGCAGCCCTTTTCCACGGCCCTGCACTTCACGAATCACCCAAAACTGTCCATGTGCAACAAGAATTACTGGTACACTTTTTCTGGAAAATTTAGTGAAGATCCATCAAATGGCGCCAAAGATATTGGCAAGTCAAAAAACACTTTGTAGATATATAAAAGGGGGCGGGGGTCAAAAAAGTGTGTTTCCCATTTTAAATCCCATAAAGATTTTAGACACAACTACAGCCCGAGCAGCTGGACAGAATTACACCAAATTTGGCAGGAAGGTCGCTCTTTGTCCAGAAAAAGAGCTTTTTATAATTTGGTGTAAATCCATTCAGTAGTTTAGGAGAAATTAAAGGAAATCAAATCTGTATATCTAGGGTGGTGATGAATTTGCAAATACTGTCAGTCTTGTGCAGAGATCTGATTGGCTGCCTACACTTCAATCAGGAAGTGATGAAAAAAAATAAAAGGGGGCAGAGTACTGGTACCCTAGCCCCCTAGCCTTGCTGTAGAGGTTCCACAGGACTTAAAAGCAATAATAAAAAATCATGACGAATATTACGAATATTTGCACATTTAATTTTTATTTTTTTTCAAAACAGCAAGCATGGTCTACTGCGCTTTCTTTTCATTCAGCCCCAGGGTGGCCTGGGGCACTTATAAAATATAGGAGGGGATGAAAGGTGCCCCTCCTAGAGCTTATTAAAGCCCCAGGGACTACCACTTCCACAGGGCAGTGTGCCCAATGAAAAAATGTCTGTGGGGGTTGCCGCAACCCTCCACACTCCAGGGACCGCTACCTACCCGAGGCAGTGTGCCCAATGAAGAAAAGTATGCGGGTGTTGACTCGCGGCAACCCCCACTTCCCGGGGCAGCCACCTCCCCGGGGCACTGTGTGCCCAATCAATAAAGAAAAGTATGTGGGGGTTGCAACGTGGCAACCACCACGCCCCAGGGACCCCCACCTCCTTGGGCAGTGTGTGTCTAATCAATGAAGAAAGTATGCAGAGGTTGCCATGTGGCAACCCCCCGTGCCCCAGGGACCGCCATCTCCCTCTCATTATGCCCTCTATTCGTAATGTCCCCCACCTGGTGCATACTTCATCCCTTAATGCATTACAGAGTCTGTGACTTATGTGCTCCTCTAAGGGTGAATGGAGACTGACTATGTACATGTTTAAAAGTTTTACCCCAAATATCACTACAAGGGCTGTCTGCTCTACAGTAAAATGTCTCTTCCACATGAGTGCTGTTTGCATCCTGAAAGATGAATGTGGTTCCTAATATCTGCATGGTGACAGTCCACAAGAAAAAGGCAGAGCCTAGGATGTGGGCTTTCTTTATATGGTTTGAAGTGAAAGGCTGTTATGTGTGGGTGATTTGGGTCAAGTGTATAGTATTAGCCGATTTCCTTCCATCTTCCATTTCTATAACCGAGGTCATCATCTCTATGGTAGAAGCCACACCTGCCTCATGCAGAAGTCTCCACATCGAGGTAGACATGTCCATCAAGTAGGCAGAATATAAAATGTGGTCATAAAGTTACCTGCAATGGCATTACAGTTATAAATACCATGGTAGGAGGATCGACCCCCTCAATGGATGGGGTGAAGAGATGCATAAGAAAATATACAGATATATATTTACCTTTGTGAATATGCCTCTATAGTGTGACCTGGGACAGGTCAGCTATGGGCATGGAAGATTTGAGCGTGTAATGGTTCATGCAAAAAACAGGCCAATGAGGGTGGGGGAAAGAGATGAACTCTAGTGGTTTTCCATAAAGGCAGAGTCCTTCTGAAAAACAATTATACCCCGGGGGTACAGAAAAAGGGATTGTCATGGCCATGGTGACAGAAAGACAATATATTCAAGACACAGTGAATCAATAACAATCTGTGTTTGGGTCATTAAAATGAGCTATGATGAAAGGTGGGAAGCAGAGAGTATTTAGTGAAGAGTGCAACTGGGAAGACACACAAAGATGGGATCAACTAGGGGTAAGACTCAAACATTCACAATGTCATTTATGTTTTCTTGTGAGTATACAAGGATGACTGTTAGCGGGCTGAAGTAGGGCTACCTGAGTAGAGAATTCTATGGCTGATGGTAAAACTGTATTAGGATGGAACAGAAAATCTTCCACACATACAAGGCTTTCACACTTTAAATGACGGGCAAGCACAACAGGGCACTTTGGTTTTAAGGAAATCCAAGGTCAACATATTGGCACTAAACACCCCCTTTAAGTAAATGCCCTTAGACCAAAAGTACAGATTTTAAGATTTAACTAGTGGGTCCAATATCAAGTGGGCGGAGATAGTGATAAACAGAAACTCCAGATTGAGAGCCTTATTATGAGTTTGGCGGATCCATCGTAAGGTCGCCAAACTCGCATAGAGGACACCATGGCGGTGACGTCCCCTGGCCCGAGCATATTACAATGTTCCCACCAGGCTGACCGGCGGGAACATTGCAATATGCGTTTCCCGCCAAGATGCCTGGCGGGAACAGTGCTACAACATTTGTCTCGGCTCCCTTAAGGGAGCCAAGGGCAATATCTTAGCACTTCAGTATCCTCGGAATGGCACTGTCTGCAAAGCAGACAGTGCCCATTCCAACGGTGCTGGGCTAGGGGGCCCAAGCACTGCCCATGCCTCTCGCATGGGCAGTGCAGGGACCCCCTGTGAACCCGGTACTGGCTTTCTGCCAGCCTTCCCATGGCGGGGTTCCTGCCATGGAAAGGCTGGCGGAAAGCTGAGTTGTAATCAGCCAGGCGGCGCTGAGTTCAGCCCGCTCAGGCTGAGTACAACTCAGGCTGTCGTCACCACGTCAGGAACCATGTTCCAGGTGGGGACAGCGGTCTTTAGGTAGGTCCACCCGCCAGGGTTGTAATGTGGCGCTCAGACCGCCTGGAGTGCAGCGGTCGGACCGTCACAGCGAGTGTTGCGGTCCTCGGACCGCCACATTCATAATGAGGGCCTTAGTGTGCTGTTGTCACTCACAGATAAGGAAGGGCGATATGCCTTTTTTTTAGATGGAAAAGTGCCCTGCTTTGTGACAGATGTGCACCTTTGCTCTGAGAGCCCCAGCTGCATGGTTATCTGCACATGGGCAGACACGGATCATGCACCATGACCTAGGTCTATCTCATTGTAATGAGGTGCTATTTGCCTGGGAAGGGCAGACCAAGTGCTACCCTCATGATAGTAGAGGACTACTGCCCTTACCAAGTTAAGTGACACAAGTAGGGTGGCGGCAGCATACCCATTTTGTGTTTCATACTGATTGGTAGTACGAACAGGCCTTTTTACCTGAATCATGAGTGGTACCTACTCACCCACTCATGTAAAATTTTGTGGCTGTGTGGATTGTATGTAGAGTCGAACAGTGCATGATACTTGTGCGTGCGTGCTGGGATGTGTGTGTGTCTGTGTATGGTACATAACATGAAGGCCTGTTGGTTTCAGTTTGGAAACACAGGGTCTGTGGAGGCTAGGAGAGGTGAGTACTGCAACCCCCAGACAGATGTGTATTTTCGACTTTTCTCAGGGCTGGGGTGGAAGCACACTGAAAGAAGGGGAGCAGAGCATCCTCTGCGCACATCAAAAGTCTCTGATTCCAGGACGAGTTACTGGTTAGTGGGGCCTGGGCTCATCGTCAGTGAGATGGTATGACTGATAAGGATGGTACTGTGGACCAGGACATTTTGATACAGAGGAAGGTTTAGGCCTTTGGGTATTGAGGCTGACAGCCAGGTGTGATCCTTGGCTACACCCTTAGCCTGTGTTTTGGGGAAATGGAGCCACTCCTGCTGTGACACACTGTCCCTTTGACAGTGCAGTACAGAGGAGAGAGCACTTCAAAGGAGCTGAAACCCACAACCCGAATTTCAAAGGATCAGACAAGAAATCACATTTGTGCCTAGAGTTGGACTATAAAGGTGGGAGCTTGAGAGCCACAAGCTGTTTAACAGCAATGCTCATCAGGAGAAAAAAGATCGCCAAGATGTCTAACTGCTGGAACCAGGACTACGGACCAAGGTATGCTATTCTCCCTGCTGGGTGCTGGCCATCATGCAGAAAATCAAAAGCACTTGCCCTGAGCCTGAGCACCATCCCTCTGCCTGCCTACCAGGACCAGTGAACCTTGCCCTTTTCTCTATGAAGATCTTCAGAGTCTTGAAAGGAAAGGTAAAGGCTGAGGCTCTCATAAAGTTTCTAGGGCAATGACGGCAGAGAAAGGTGAACTTAATATGCAACAGTCAAGAAAAAGAAAAGATCCAGGCAATATCTGACACTGATTTTATAAAAGGGGCTATAATGCTCACAAACTCTAAGAGATTGTAATAGTGCATCACTGTGCTTACAAGCCGACACCACAGATGCATTTAGGGAATTTTACTAGTTACTTTATGCAGTGGGGAAGGAATCATAAAATGTGCAGGTTATGCACCTGAGGGATGTGAAACTTCCCATGTTATGACAAGGAAATATAGGAGACACAAGGTGTGTGCCAAATAAAGATCACAAACTCCAGAGATCCTAGACAGAGGGCTATTCAGTAGACTTTTATAGAATGTACACTAATATCCTAGAGAATAACACGACAACATTGTTTTACTTATTCAGAGGCATTAAGAAGGTCACCCTCACTATGACAGTGAATACATTCTGGTTATTTATAAGGTGCGTTGGGATGCAAAATAGTGTTCCTCATAGAAGCCTGTCTCGTTCTTTGATCTGAATGCCAAGAGTGATATGAGAATTCTGGCCACCTAACTAGAATCGCTTCTGCTTGGGTTGATAAATGAAGATCAGTAGGGAATGGAGAACAGGAGACAAACATTAGATAAAATAAACTTGACAGTTCACCAGGTCTGCTAAGTGAACAGATCTTAAATGCCACTTAAATCATTGGCAGCAGAAAAGGCTTCCCAATGTGTAGTGGGTATTCGTACAAAGATTTTGAGATGCTGAGATCTAGACCCCCAATTCACTGATATAGTCCTTGGCAAGCTACAAAATTCCAGTGAAGAGTTTAGTATTTAATGGTTAAATCTATTGGAAGGCACTGCTGTGTTCTGGCAGTAGTTACAGTTGTCAACTTTCACCAATATCTTTTTTGTGGGAGCTATTCAGCCACATGCTATTCAGCTCAGGACAAAAACACTCTAATAAGGATACATTTTCGGGTGATGGAGCACGAGGTCTCCAAAGTTAGTGGACAATGTTATGGTGTCACTGAAAAACCATGAATCCTGTTAATGGCAGAGTTACTGGTTGTAAAGTCAACAAAGAAAAATTTGAACTTTTAGACATAAAATGAAATCTTTTTATATTAGAGAATCTCAAGCAGATATGGCCAACTCATCTGCTACATAACAGGCAAATCCATATAATGAGTACTGTGCAAATAACCAAGAATGTATGGAACAGATAAAGGGCATGATTATGAATCTGCCGGTCTCTAGAATTCCAGATTCCAGGTGGTGGTGGATATGCCAAGGCTGTGGTGGTCCGACCTCCACATTAGGAGCCTGACGATCTGACCGTCAGGGGATCGCTGTCACCACCAGGATCTATGATCCCAACGGGATGACAGCGGTCTTAGTTGTGATCAGCCAGGGCAGTGCTGAAGTCAGCACCCCCCTGCTGATTACAAGCTTGTTCCCCGCCAGCCTTTTCATGGCAGTCTGACCGCCATTAAAAGGCTGGCGGAGAACAGGTGCAGGGGGCCAGAGGGAGACCTCTGCACTGCCCATGCCCATACCCATAGCATGGGCAGTGCAGGGGTCCCCCTGCTCAGCACCCTTGAAATGTGCACTGTTTTCTGCACAGACACTGCACATTTCAAGGGTGCTGGTGCACCCTGTGTGCGGCTGTACTGCCGCCGGCTCAATTTTGAGCCGGGAACAATGATACTGCACCTTTCCCACTGGGCTGATGGGTAGAATCCTTAGTTCTGTATCCGTCTCCTTGTCTGGAGTTTGGTGGTAGGATGTTTCCGACCGCCAAACACGAAATGACCCCCATAGTCTGATTTTCATTAATGTCGGAATAGATTTAGATTGCCTGAGATCAGCATGTTGATTGTTTTCGGATGTTGCCTCCAATTGTTTTTGGCTGACACATTAATTTAGTAGAAAAATGCTTGCATTAGATTGACATGTGTCTAAATGTGTGCTTGAAGACGATTATGTAAGTCCACACAACCTTCAAGCCTTCGCTTGAATGAGCACTTTTTCATGGGATAGCAATAACATCTGTTATTCGCTTAATTAAAGTTCTCTGGCAGTGATATGTTTGGTCATTTGTTTCTGAGTTTTTGTATTAACTGGTGAGATTTTCAGTAAGGAATTATTATCCAGTAGCTATCTTTATGTTTCTGACTGAAAGGGTTTGTGTACATGACTTTTACAGCACATTCTTTAAGTGGTATTTTTATTGTAATGTTCTTTTTCATTTGATTCATTTTTACTGGGATTTTCCCATACAATCCGAGTATATGTGTGAGATTCCTTTGGTCACAAGGGGCATATATTCACCTGTTAATAACTCCAAACCTTTGGCCACAGTGATTTTCTTATGCAAAACTAACCTTCCAAGATTAGGATAGAATAATACGTTTATTAAAAAGTGCATCCAGAGAAGAGTCTTGAAAGCTAATATGCAATATATTTCTTCGTTTATTTTTCAGTTTCGTATAGAGCTCTGGCACAAGTGAAAACGTGAGTGCATTTTATGTAATATATTTTCACACTCATTTAGTTGCTCTGCTAAAGTATCACTGCCTGCAATATACTGCAATATACACAACTCTTCACTGGACTGATATAGTGACAGACAACTTTTTTGGCACTATTGCTGCAGGAATCTGAAACACAGTCCATATACCTAACTCAATACTTACTTAAAACCAATACATATGGTCAGAATGCAGGAACAACTGTAATGATACTAGACTTTTACACCATGATTTCTATGTTGTGGTTAAACTGCCTTGCAAGGTGAGTGCTACTAATATGTAAAATGTTTCACGGGCCCACACACCCCAGACAATGAAACTGTTAATCAAGAATTCACTTCGGAATGTCCCTAAGCAGCCAGCCATTAAAACGCATACTGTAGATGCAGAGACATTACATGCTAAACTGAATCATATCATTTGGTGACATGACAGCTGGAGCCACATAAAACTTATTTTGCATGACTGCGCAAGTGAACACTATGGAGAACCAAGGTATTTGAAGATAGTTGTGAGGTTGCTGCCTTTGTGTGTAAGAAAACAATCACAAAATGGTGAAGCTGAACAAGTTTTTGGAAAACATAAACACAGTATAGATAATGTACAAGGAGGTAAGCAGAACACTAAAATACATGAAAACTATACAAGAGCAGATCTGATATACTGATTAAAACTACCAAGAGAGCTTCTACAGAAAAAAGTTAAGATTAGGTCCTGAGGATCCTGAAAACTCTTAGAACACGCATTCTTATCTAGAACAGGAAAAATAAGGATCACATATTCAATGGTAATCTGAAAGAACCAGAAATATAGCTTCAAAAATGGTGTCTTGCACTTTAAGCCCACTGAGGAGAGGTTTAGTGATGTAAATTTGTAAAAACTAGAGGAGAATGGGGAGGGGAAACTTACAGAGTACACATGGTTTAGAAGATGAGAAGAAGAGAACATAGGACACCAACAAAAGAGATCAATAGAGAGTGACCTTACTAGAAGTGGTAATGGGTCCCCTTTTGGCAGTAGTAACTTTAGAAGTGCAGTTTTTAAATAGCAATGAGCTTACTCTTTTGGTGGGGGGGGGGGGCGGGTGAGGAGGGGTGCAAGTCCCTTTCTAATCCTCTCCCTAACTTTTCCTAAAACCTCCCACTACTCCTCCTAAACTTGTACCATTTTATAGTAAGTGTGCCCCTTTTCCAGGCACTTCCCCAGTCCTTCTTACATTTACTACTTAGAAGTAATCATACATGTGTGAGGATCTCCCCATGGAAATGATAGGATACACTCACAGGTTTGTGAATAGCATTTTATAGTATTTTCGTATTACTTAAGTACTATTTTAGTACTAATAAAGTGATACCAAATGTATATTGTAAAGAGAATTTTGTAGTATTTTAGTACTACTTAAGGACTATAAAATGCTGTTCACAAACCTAAGAGTGTAAATTTCCACCTCTCCTATCTTTACTGTGGGGAGATCCCCCCATATGCAAGTTAACTATTGTAGTTCCACAAAACGTACTACAAAATGCTGTTTGCGAAATGGCCCCTTAACACCACAGCCAATTTCGGTGCTAATTATTTTCTTAAAAATTTCTGAAATGAATAGCATAAATAGAATATCCCAGGGAGGTATGGTAAGTGAGAATTTTTTTATGCAAGTTGCCCTTTGATAAATGATGGACCGTACTTACAATGTGAAAAATTGACAATAAATGTAACAATGCCTCAAGAACCAAAGCAGAAGAATTGAACAAAGAGGAATAGGAATTTTCTCTAGGTTGCCTGGCTCCTCATCTATTTCACTGGAGGGATGAGTAAAGAATATCTTTAGGAGTTTAGCATTGGTGATGCAGCTCTTCTGTTTGTTTTCTGTAAGTAGAGTGTAAATTAGGCTTGCTTTTCCAATTTTTCATTATTTAAAACATTCAAAACAAATGTTTCTGACTAGTTCATATTTAGTTGGACAAAGGAAACCAAATTGGAGTCCTTAGGGGCTTGCTTCAGGCTCTATAAATCTTGATGTGTTTTAGTACCAGTGCTTAATTTGTGTTTGTTGTTTCCGGTGCAGAGCACCGGCACTTATTTTGGAAGGCTGGTGCTTATTCTTCTGCCGCAAGCATTTGCTGTGAGCAAAAGACACATATGGGAAAGAAGGAAGAGGAGAAAAACGAAACAGCTTCACAAAAGGGGAAGGCAGAAAGCTGCAAACGTGAGCTGAAAGGGCAGGGAGTGGTTTTAAATGGATTGAAGATCCCCGAGATGGCTTCAGGAAAACCCTGCTTCAGTATTCTGTGTTTGCACATTTAATTGCAGCAGCCGCGTGTTTAAGAGGAGGGCTTTGGGCACCGGCACATTTTTATTTAGAAATTAAGCACTGTTTAGTACAAGAGTGATCAAACCACATTTGCGGAGGGGGCACATGGTATTCCCATGCCTAGTTCACATAGACTTAACTACGCTACTGATATGGCTTAAAGGGGACAAGATTAGGATATTGAGAAGACCATCATTGAGACAAACCACAAATTTGTGTGCACACTTCAGGAATTATGCAGAATAGAATTTTTCTGGCCCAATCATGGCCCATTTTATCTACGCCCTTGATCCTAGAGTGATATCAATGCATTACAATGATGGACCCTGCTGTTTGCCTCAAAACACCACTCAAATGCACCTGTCAACAGATCACTGACATAATATTGATGCACACAATATCGAAACACAAACATAGCGGAAAATAACTACTGGAAACAAAGATATTGGCTTCCTCTACTTAACTAATAGAACCACCGATATCGAGAACACAAATATTGTTGTCAAAAAGATAAATTTTGACTTATATTGAAAACAAAAATATCGGAAACAAAAGTATTGTCACCTTTAAAATAAACATATATTATGTCAAAAATATCGATTCACACAATAGTGACTATAATAATATTGCCAAAATAATTACGCTACTAGTAACAAATAAAAACCACTTTTTATGTAAAACAATTATTTACAATGAAAAAGCATTGCAAAATCATGTTTGGATTAAAAATAAATATGTTACATCACTAAAATATTTATAATTAACCCCCATAAAATATCTACTGAATTAATAACAATATAACAAAAAACTTTGCATTAACTACAAACATTCACACAAAAATCTAAATATTATTAAGGAACTATAGAAATACAATTATATTCAAACTGTTTATCAAACATTACAAATAAAACCTAAATTAATGTTTATTATAGAAGGATATAACTAAAAAAAATGTAAGCTATAACTGAACTAACCAATAAATAAACAACCTTAATCAATAAAATCAGACAAACAAATCAATAATATGAAAGGCAGGCTATTTTTGTCAACAAAATACTTCAAAAACGGCTAATGCTGCATGAGTAGGAAACTCTGCCGAATTCTCTGACCAGACCCTCGAAGAAGAAATATAGACATCTGGACAACTACCTAATCATGTTAGTAAAACGTATATTTAAGTTAAAACTTGCTTGTAAGTAAAATAAAAAATGCAAAATAGCAAATAATAAACAAAACAATGTCCAACTTCTATTTATATGTACTTTCTATAACAAAACACAACTTTGAAAACTGATACCCTGCCAGAATCAACAAAAATATCACAAACCAACAAAAAGGTATAACAAAGTAAGTATACATGAATAAGTAAAACATATAAACACTCCAATTGCAAGTAAAGATAAACTCAACAACCTTAACCTCTACAAACTACCAACAAATAAACATTTAAAACTAAACTGACACTTTTTTTCTTCCAACAGAAAAGAAAACACCTGCTCCATAGTACTACACTCCCAAAGGAAAGCTACGAACAGTGTGAAACATCTAAAATGAACGTACAGAAAAAGTATAAAACACCAAAGTAATTGCTTAATTTTAAATGTAAATAACAAATGTATAAACTTAAAAACATTTCAATTATTTATACTATTTCACTACGTTCAGATACAAAGACGGAGGGAGCTAAATATATAACATCCCATAAAAGAAAGCAGTCACTAGGTCACATGGACTACAACTACAACCAATAAAGTGCATTGACAGAAAATGTGAATTGGAAATGTACCAAGTATTATTCTAATGCATGCTATGCAAGGGCAACTACAAAAAATTATGTTGTAATTAATGAAAAGGAAAACAACCATCCCCCCAACTGTGACAGAAATTGAAGTATAGAAGATATTGCAGGATCTAAGAGAGGAAAGCACAAGTTCAGAGAAACCAACAATCAAACTCCTAAAAGATATACTGGCTAAAGTCCCAGAACATATCATTGGCCAACTGCCACCTTAACCCACTTTAAAACGTTTGCTTTTTATGAATTACCTAAGTCACCAGCAATGCTCCTCCTGCCCCTAGAAGACACCAAGACATAGAAATACCTGAACATTTAACATTTAACAATAACACATAATTAAGACCCATTCCTTTTAATGACAACCTAAACAATGATGAACTTACTAAAACTAAGCCATTGTCAATCCTGGATGATGGGTGGGACCTTCAAGATGTGTATTAAGCCATTTGCTTACGTATACACCATACATGATGAATATCAAAACACAAATATCCATTTTATATATACACCCTACTGTCAAATAAATAAAGCACCTCTTACTATAAACTCTTAACTCCTTCGTTGTCAGGCCATTTCCCCCTCAGGTGCAGGCATATTTTTAGCTATTTGGGGCAGTTCGCGCTTAGGCTCTCATAACATTTTGTCCACATAAGCTACCCACGCCACATTTGTGTCCTTTTTTCTAACATCCTATGGCTTCTAGAGGTATCCAGAGTTTGTGGGTTTCCCTGGAGGAGACCAAGAAATTAGCCAAAATACAGCAAAAAAAATGTTTTTTTTTAAATGGGGAAAAGGGCTGCAGAAGAAGGCTTGTGTTTTTTTTTTCCCTGAAAATGGCATCAACAAAGGGTTTGCGGTGCAAAAATCACAATTTTGGCATTTTACTGGGACATACCCCATTTTTACATTTTTTGTGTGCTTTTAGCCTCCTTCCAGTTAGTGGCAGAAATGGGTGTGTATCCATTGCTGGATCCCGGAGAGCTAAACGTTTCTCAAAAGTAGACAATATTTTGAATTCAGCAAGGGGTCATTTGAGTAGATCCTACTAGGTTTTCCTGAAACCAGCAGAAATAAAAGAATATTGAAATTGAGGTGAAAAAAACATCCATTTTTTTAAATGTTATACGCTGTACCTTTTCCTGCGATGTCAGATGGACTCTTCTGGTTGCGGGGATATATAGGGCTTGTAGGTTCACCAGGAACCCTAGGTACCCAGAGCCAATAAATGAGCTGCACCTTGCAATGGGTTTTCATTGTATACCAGGTATACGAAAATCCATTTGGTGAAATATAAAGAATGAAAAATAGGTATCAAGGAAGCCTTTGTATTCCCAAAATGGGCACAAGATAAGGTGTTGAGAAGCAGTGTTTTTTGCACATGTCCGAATTCCAGGGTCCCCATACTAGCATGTGAATTACAGGGCATTTCTCAAATAGACTTTTTTTTTTACAAACTGTCTTACATTTGGAAGGAAAAAATGTAGAGAAAGACCAGGGACAACAACACTTGTTCTGCTATTCTGTGTTCCCCCAAGTTTCCCGATATAAATGGTACCTCACTTGTGTGGGTAGGCCTAGTGCCAGCGACAGGAAACGCGACATGGACACATCACATTTTTACATTGAAATCTGACGTGTTTTTTGCAAAGTGCCTAGCTGTGCATTTTGGCCTCTAGCTCAGCCGGCACCTAGGGAAACCTACCAAACCTATGCATTTTTCAAAACAAGACACCTAGGGGAATCCAGGATGGAGTGACTTGTGGGGCTCTCACCAGGTTCTGTTACCCAGAATCCTTTGGGGAAAAAAACGGGCAAAAAAACACTTTTTCTTGGGGGGTCAGAGCTTGCCTGGCCGCAAAATGGCCACGCTGTGAGCTGGGACTGAGGCCTAGGGAGACCTGTGCGCTGGCGTGCCTGGGAGGGGACCTGGCTGTGTGGCTCCTCCTCCGGGTGCTGGTTGGGGCGCGGCAGCGTCCCGTGGAAGCGCGGGGAGCAGTGGAGGAAAGTAGCAGCTGTCACAGCCCGGGCGTCGGCTGGGGTCGGACGCCGTGTTGTGGTGTGCCCTGGGGTGGCGGCGAGAGGGGAGGCAGCCTGGGGCAGGGCTGAGTTGCGGCACTGGAGGGCCGTCCTGTCGGAGTGCAGCGCCTGGCGCGGGAGTGGCCCATTACTGTGAAGCCCAGCGGGGAGTGTTGTGAGACTGGCTGGCCGCCTGTCCAGGAGTGAGACGGTGAAATTCTCTGCTTAGTGAGATTGGCCCCCGAAGACGACTGACCTGGGGCAACACAGTGACAGCCCGCGGACTGAGGGGCAGTAACATTGGATGTGCTCCTTGGGCAGCTGGTGATGCGGCACATCGGCTTGGATCGGGCTTCTGCCAAGGCAAGACAGTGTGGCTGATAGTGAGTGGGGCAGTGAGGTCGGAAAGGTACAGTTGCCCGGAGAGCAACAGTGCAGTGCTGCGCAGAGTGGATTTGGTACCCACGAGATGGGTGTGGAGAGCCTTGACTGACACTGCGTCCTCCTTGGGGTCCATACAATGGGTGAGTCGGACAATACCCAGGCCAAGCTGCAGTTCGACCGGCCTATGAAAGGCCCCGGCAATGATGCAGGACCTGGCCAGGCAGGGGGATTGGGTGTGCCGGCAGGCGAGGAACAGGACTTGAGACAAATCCTGGTGGCGATGCAGCACAGCTTGACCCAAATTGATGGGAAGATAGACTCCCTCTCCTACCGCATTGACAGAATGACCAAACGCTTAGACAAACATGCAGAGAGCCTGGACCAGTCAGAAAGGCGTGTATCCAAGGTAGAGGATAGTCAGATGGAACTGACCACTGGGCAGACCAAACTGAGCAAAAGTTTGAGCTACTTACAGGTCAAAGAGAATGACTTGGAGGTCAGGTCCAGGAGAAACAACTTACGCACAGTTGGTATAGAGAAGTCCACTGCGATCGACAACATGGAAAGTGTCATTGAACGATTGCTAGTCCAACTGCTGGGACGAACCACCTTCTCTGATTTGCTAATAGTTAAAAGGGCCCATCGCTCTTTAGCGACCCATCAGCCTCCGGGTGCCCCTCCGCGCCCTATCATAGCGAGATTACTAAACTACAGGGACCGGGATGCTGCTCTGTGCCGAGCCAGGGAACTGAAGACTGCATTATGAGGGCATGACGATCTCGCTATACCCGGATTTCACACTGCAAGTGCAGGAAGCGAGACAACAGTTTATTGCTGGGTGTAGGAAGTTGGCTCTGTATGTGCTATCTCAAAGTGAGAGAGTGTGCACAGAGTCCAAGGGTTCCCCTTAGAGGTTGATAGTGGCAAAATTGGATACTTCCAATGCTATATTTTGTGGTAGTGTCGTCGAGCAGTAGGCTTATCAGAGGGTAGTGTTAAGCATTTGTTGTACACACACAGGCAATAAATGAGGAACACACACTCAAAGACTTAACTCCAGGCCAATTGTTTTTATATAGAAAAATATATTTTCTTAATTTATTTTAGAACCACAAGATTCAAGATTTGAAGTAAATACATAAAATGCAAGGTACTCCATATAGGTAAGTAAGGAACTTTGAATTAGAGCAGTAACATACACAGTTTCAGTTAAAATGGCAATAAGCTATTTTAAAAGTAGACACAGTGCAAAAATCAACAGTTCCTGGGGGAGGTAAGTATTGGTTAGTTTTTCAGGTAAGTAAGGCACTTACAAGTTCAAGTTCCTGGGCATAGGCAGCCCACCGTTGGGGGTTCAAGGCAACCCCAAAGTCACCGCACCAGCAACACAGGGCTGGTCAGGTGCAGAGGTCAAAGGAGGGCCAAAAACACAAAGGTGCCTATGGAGAACAGCGGTGCTCCGGTTCCAGTCTGCCAACTGGTAAGTACCTGCGTCTTCGGAGGGCAGATCAGGGGGTTTTTGTAGAGCACTGGGGGGGATACAAACAGGCACACAAAACACACCCTCAGCTGCACAGAGGTGGCCGGGTGCAGTGTGCTTAGCAGGTGTTGGGTTTTCAATAGAAATCAATGGAGGGACCCGGGGGTCACTCTAGGGGTGCAGGCAGGGCACAGGGGGGCTTCTCGGGCAAGCTACTGACTGGGCTAGGCAGAGGGTCGCCTGATGGTCACTCCTGCACTGGAGTTCGGTTCCTTTCGGGCCTGGGGCTGCGGGTGCAGTGCTTGGTCCAGGCGTCGGGTTCTTTGTTCCAGGCAGTCGCGGTCAGAGGAAGCCTCTGGATCCTCTCTGCATGCGTCGCTGTGGTGGTGCAGGGGGGTCGTCTCAGGTTACTCACAAGGTCGCAGTCCTCTCTGCAGAGTTGGTTCTCTGGAGCTCGAGCCGGGGGGGTCGGGTGCAGAGTGTGAAGTCTCACGCTTCCGGCTGGAAGAGTGAGTTCTTTGGAAGTTGCTAAAAAGTTGCAAAGTTGTTGCTCTTTTTGAACAGTGTGCTGTTCTCTGGAGTTTCTTGGTCCCTCAGGTTCAGGGCAGTCCTCTGAGGCTTCAGAGGTCGCTGGTACCTGTCGGATGCGTCGCTGTGCAGGTTCTTTGAGTCTGGAGACAGGCCGGTAGGGCTGGGGCCAAGTCAGTTGTCGTCTCCGTTGTCTCTGCAGTGCTTTCAGGTCAGCAGTCCTTCTTCTTGGTGTAGGTTGCAGGAATCTGATTTCCTGGGTTCAGGGTCACCCTTAAATACTAAATTTAGGGGGGTGTTTAGGTCTGTGGGGCAGTAGCCAATGGCTACTGTCCTTGAGCGTGGCTACACCCTCCTTGTGCCTCCTCCCCGAGGGGAAGCGGGCACATCCCTATTCCTATTGGGGGAATCCTCCAAAACCAAGATGGAGGATTTCTAAAGGCAGGGGTCACCTCAGCTCAGGACACCTTAGGGGCTGTCCTGACTGGTGGGCGACTCCTCCTTGTTGTTCTCATTACTCCCCCCAGCCTTGCCGCCAAAAGTGGGGGCAGTGGCCGGAGAGGCGGGCATCTCCACTAGCTGGGATGCCCGGGGTGCTGTAACAAAAGGCATGAGCCTTTGATGGTCACCGCCAGGTGTTACAGTTCCTGCACGGGGAGGTGACCAGCACCTCCACCCAGGGCAGGCTTTGTTTCTGTCCTCAGAGTGCACAAAGGCTCTCACCCCAGGGGGGCAGAAACTCGTCTCAGTGGCAGGCTGGCACAGACCAGTCAGTCCTGCACAGAAGGATTGGGTCAAATATAGGGGGCATCTTCTAGGATGCCCACTGTGTGCATTTTGTAATAAATCCAACACTGGCAGCAGTGTGGGTTTATTATTCTGAGAAGTTTGATACCAAACTTCCCAGTATTCAGTGTAGCCATTATGGAACTGTAGAGTTTGTTTTTGACAAACTCCCAGATCATATACTTAATATAGCCTCACTGTACTTACAATGTCTATGAATAGACTTACACACTGTAGGGGAATATTGCTCATGTAGCTATGCCCTCACCTGTGGTATAGTGCACCCTGCCTTAGGGCTGTAAGGCCTGCTAAAGAGGTGACTTACCTATGCCACAGACAGCATTTTGTGTGCATGGCATCCTGAGGGGGATGCCATGTCGACTTTGCATTTTTCTCCCCACCAACACACACAGGGGGTTATTCTAACTTTGGAGGAGGTGTTAATCCGTCCCAAAAGTGACGGAAAAGTGACGGATTTACCACCAGCCGTATTACGAGTCCATTATATCCTATGGAACTCGTAATACGGCTGGTGGTATATCCGTCACTTTACCGTCACTTTTGGGACGGATTAACACTCCTCCAAAGTTAGAATAACCCCCACAATCTACAATGGCAGTGTGCATGTGTTAGGCGAGGGGTCCCTTAGGGTGGCACAACTTGTGCTGCAGCCCTTAGGGACCTTCCTTGGTCACATGGCCCTCAGTACCACTGGTACCTTTTACAAGGGACTTATCTGTGTGCCAGGTGTGTGCCAATTGTGGATACGATGGTACTTTTTTAGTGAAAGAACACTGGTGCTGGGGCCTGGTTACCAGGGTCCCAGCACACTTCTCAGTCAAGTCAGCATCAATATCAGGCAAAATGTGGGGGGTAACTGCAACAGGGAGCCATTTTCCTACACTGGGAAAAAACAACTTAGAGACCTACTTCTGGAATACTGTATGCTTTACCCAGCCAAGTTGCGTGTGGAGGCGGACGGGAAGCCATTGTTTTTTTACTGACCATAAAAAACTTGCTCAGTTTATTAAGGGTAGAGTGGCGAGGAGTGGGGATTGTGGTGGTGAAGACACCGATTCCCAAGCAGCTAGAGATTGATTTGTCCATTCCTGTTGTGTACCTTTGTGGGGGGGGGGCACTATTAGCACCATGGTGTTGTGAACTATGATGTTATGATTTATGTGATGCGCTGTCTGCTCATTTGGGCAGTTGTGGAACTTATGCTCTGCTGGTTGCCGTTGGCACAATTGGTACTTTTGTAGTCTCTGGCACTAATGGAGGAGCTTAGTGGTCCTTGCTTATCACCTTTTTGATATATGATTCATTCTACTGCTTGCTAGTTTGTTTGTTATAACTGCAGGTGGCTGATGCATAGGTACAGTACGAAGCTGCTGGGTAACATACACCTAAGCGTGTACCACTCTTATATAAGGGAACAGGGGTAGTTTACTCAAGTAAGGGAGGGGGGTAGTTGAGTGTTTAATGTCAGCTAGGCGTGTTGGGGTAGTGCCTGCTGTGGGAGGTGAGTGGGAGTTGAGGAGTATTTTGTACTTTCACTGTGGATATTGTGCTGTATGTATCCAATCAAGCGATTGCAGACATATGAATGGGACGGGACTGGCAGGCTATCGTGTTTACCATGCACTCAATGTCACATGATTCTTTGCACCCAGATCACGAGAGGAGCCAGGCCGGCTTAAATTGGTCACATGGAATGTGAGAGGCTGAAATGGTGCTCAAATAGAAACAAAGTGGATCTTGTCATTTTGCAAGAGACGCATTTAGCGCCGGGCAGCCCCATGCTCACCCCTAGAAGGTTACAAGGGCAATTTGTGGCGGCAGGTTTCACTGCTCATGCACGGGTGTATTGACCTGGGCTTCACTGTCCTCAGGTGTGGGCCTCAAGGAGGTTGTGTCAGATCCAGGAGGGAGGTATGTAGTGGCGCAGTGTGATTGGAGGGTTGCTCTATTCTTGCTGGGGGGATCTATGGCCCAATTTTTGATAATCCTCAATTTTACTACCATTTGGCTGCTAATGCGGGCTCTTGGGGGGCGTTGCCGCAGATCCTGGGGGGGAGACTTCAAATGTACGCTGTGACAGATTGGGCGGGGGTGACCGTAGGCCGGCGGCTGCAGCTAGAGCAGTGACGAAAGTGGCATCTGACTTGGGGCTGATAGATATATGACGAGATAGGCATCCAGACAGGGGCGGGTATACGCACTACTCGGCTGCACACAATCTGCACACACGCATTGATTTGTGGCTGGTTGCCAGGAGCCTCTTAGGCGGCGCACATCCGGGGTTTCCGCGGCTGAGGACATATTCTGATCACTCCCCCGCCCCATTGAATGTGACTGTAGGCATGCATGTGTCCCCCCCCTTCTCATGGCGATTCCCTCCCTATTCACTGTTAGATGCAGTCTTCTGAAAAGAGCTTGCCACAGCGATCAAAGACTTTTTCCAAATCAATAAGGGTTCAGTGGCTAGTGTGGGCACGGTGTGGGAGACATTCAAAGTGTATATCAGAGGGGTCACAATCTCCAAGCATGCTGGAGCTCTGCGGTCGATCAGGGGGCGCCCATGCACACTAGAACAGGAGCTGGCGCAGTTAGAGCAGGAACAGGTGCTCGGCGCTGATGACCAGACTTCGGGCCGCATGTGCGCTAAACTGACTGAGTTTCAGGACACAGCACTGGCTGAGGTTCCGCATCTGGGGAAATATGATACAGCTCGGGTGTATGGAGAGGGGGAAAGACCGTGATCGGCCTTGGCGAATGTGATTCGTCCCAACAAAGAAAGTAACTTGATTATAGCGATACAGGCAGGCAAGGGTAGCAAAATCCGGGAACCAGAGTTAATAGCCAGCAGATTCCGTGACTACTAGGTATCTCTTTACACTTCAAGGGTCTCTCTGGATTCGGAGGAGTTGCTGAATTATTTAGTGCATATTGAGCTGCCGAGATCGGTAGACGTAGATTGATAGTCTCTAGGCGCACCCCTGACACTAGAAGAAATGGACAAAGCAATAGGTGGAATGGCAGAAGGAAAGGCCCCGCGCCCTGATGGCCTCACTGTGAGGTTTTATAAAGCCTACAAAGACCTACTGTTCCCCCATCTCAAAGAGGTTTATGAGGATATGGCAGAGAATGGTCTTATGCCCCCTTCAATGCGTGAGGCAATGCTGATCACACTACTCAAGCCAGGTAAACCCCCAGTACAGTGCTAATCTTGTCGTCCACTGTCTTTATTAAATGTGGATGTTAAAATTGATGCTAAGATATTGGCGGACCGGTTAGCCAAGCTGCTGCCGAAAATGGTGCGGCCGGAGCAATCAGGGTTTGTACCGGGCCGTAGTCTCACCACGAACCTACGAACATTGTTCGGTGCCATACAGAACATAAACCCAGAACTGAAGGCTGAAGCGGTTTTCTTGGATGCCAAAAAGGCATTTGACTTGGTGGAATGATGCTTTATGAAGGCGGTTCTGCAGCGGTTTGGAGTGGGGGACATTTTTATGCGCTTGGTGTCCTCACTGCACGGGGAACCATCGGCTAGAGAGAGAATCAATGGGATGGTTACTGATGCATTCCCTATCACTAGGGGCACCAGGCAGGAATGCTCGCTCTCCCCTCTCCTATATGCAATTGTAGCTGAGCCCTTGGCGTGTGCCTTACGGGAATACCACAGTCATCAGGGTCTCCGCTTTTCCGGCTACACCCTCCTACTCTTGGCCTATGCGGATGACACGTTACTATATATTAAAGCCCCGCAGCACAATGTTACTCCAGTCCTGCGGGAAATCGCGCTGTATGGCACCTTTCAGGTCTTAAATTGAACTGGCGCAAATCCATTATGTTCCCCCTGACGCCAGTGTCATCACAGGTAGATGTGGGATTCCCCCTCAAGTGGGAGGCAAGCTCGGTCAGACACCTGGGCATCAGAGTCCATATGAACCCTAAGGTGGTGATGACAGATAACTACACGGTAGCTCTTGAGCCACTAGTAGGTGACATTGAGAGGTGGATTAGACTCCCGCTCTTTTTGATGGGCCGCGTAGCACTTATGAAAATGGTAGTGCTTCCTCGATTTCTGTTTCTATTTCAGAATATCCCTATGTCATTACTGAAAACATACTTTGCGGCTTTGAGAGGGTTACTTATCAAACTAGCATGGTAAACAGCTGCTACCATGACGCTCTCAGGAGGCCCGGACCTGGAGACGTACCATACTGTTGCGCATGCTGCGGCAGCTAATACCTGGGTCCGTGGGTCCAGTGACATCCTGTTTCAGCAAATAGAGCGTGAGCTGGCATCCCTGTTACCGTTGCAGAGTAGGATATTCCATACTCCAGATAGACGTTGTAGCGAGCTGGCGTCTCTGAACTCTGTCGCGCATGCTTGGCATGGCTTATTACATAGGCAGGTGTTAGCTCTACTATACTTTACGCATGTCATCTTGGGGTGGTGTGCTTGGTTTGAGTTGTGGCGGGATAAGATTTTAATACAGGCCATGAGCAACATAGATATCACCACAATGGGGGATCTGTTTAAGAACGGTTATGAGACCATGGGATGTGATACAAGAACGGGATGCGGGGCTGACCACACTGCTCCAATATCAATATTATAGGGTGAGACATGCTATGGCAGCTCACTTAGGGAAGGATATGCAGGAGCCTCCAGATATGCTGGCCTTATCCATGGTGCTGGTGAATGACCACACCCGGAGGCTGGTATCATGTTTATATGCACACACACAAAAGACGCGTCTCAATGACTTGAACAAAGCACGACTTGCATGACAGAGAGATTTGAGGGTGCAGCTCACTGATGATCAGTGGCGTTATTGCTGTTTGTTGACTCGTACTGTCTCCTTGGATGGTTGACATCATCTGATCCACTTTAAATATCTCAATAGAGTATACTACACTCCCCTTAGACTTTATAGATATGGCTTGCGTGCTAATGGGGCTTGTCCCAGGTGTAGTGAAGACCACGCTGACTTTTTCCGTATGTCCTGGGCCTGTGCGGGGGTGCAGCGATTGTGCGGGTCGCTTTTCGGGGAGCTGGATGTGATATGTGGACAGTGATTTAGTTGTGAACCGATTCTGGCACTTCTAGGGTGGGACAGAGATATACCGAAATCAATTAGACGGTTGGTGGCTATTGGCCTGCTGGTAGCCAAGCGTCGAATTGCCATGCGTTGGGATAACGGCCCAGTGCCGACAGCTGGAGACTGGCACAGAGATATGGTGTATTTTAACACACAAACAGACGTTTATAGCGAACTACCTCCACCAACTAACAAACCAGCTAAATATTGGGACATCTACAAACAATATTTAATAGGTAAAGAAACAGGTGAATCAGAGGCCGCGTGTGGTGGCACTTGAGAGGAGAGTGGTTGGATCTGTGACGGCATTAGTTCGGATGTAGATATTAACAGTAATGTGGAAGCCTCCTGCTAGAACTGTCTAGACGACACTGGGATGGCTGGGTTCTGTATAATTGTCAGTTATTCTGTGATTGGATGCAATTGCCCTTCTTTTTTGCCTTTACTGTATGTGAAAGTGTTCAAAAGCATAAATGAAAGAATTTTTTTTAAAAAACACTTTTTCTTCACATTTCGGTGACAGAAAGTTCTGGAATCTGAGAGGGGCCACAAATTTCCTTCCACCAAGCACTCCCTCAAGTCTACCGATAAAAATGGTACCTCAGTTGTGTGGGTAGGCAGAGTGCCCGTGAGAGGAAATGCCCCAAAACACAACATGAAAGCATCACATTTTCCCAAAGAAAACAGACTTGTTTTTTGGAAAGTGCCTAGCTGTGGATTTTGGCCTCTAGCTCAGCCGGCACCTAGGAAAACGTAGCAAACCTGGATATTTCTGAAAACTAGACACCTAGGGAAACCCAAGATGGGGTAACTTGTGGTGCTCTCACCAGGTTCTGTTACCCAGAATCCTTAGCAAACGTCACAATGTGGCAAAAAAAAAAAAAACACTTTGTCCTCACATTTCTGTGCTGCAAAGTTCTGGAATCTGAGGGGAGCCACAAACTTCCGTCTCGTCCACCCAGCGTTCCCCCCAGGTCTCCCGATACAAATGGTACCTCACTTGTGTGGGTAGGCCTAGTGCCCACGACAGAAAATGCCCCAAAACACTATGTGGATACATCAAAATTATCAAATACAAAGCTACCTGTTTTTGCGGGCCGGGCACCTGCGTTTTTGGTCCGGAGCTCAGCAGCCATCTAGGGAAACCTACCAAACCCAAACATTTCTGAAAACTAGACACCGGAGGAAGTCCAGGGAGGTGTGACTTGCATGGATACCCCAGTGTTTTCTGGGTGATAGGAATTTTGTGGATTCCTGCAGATTCCGGAAGATTCCATCACAAAAATGTGGGAGAAATGTGTGATTTGAAGCAAACTTGAAGGTTTGCAGGGCATTGTGGGTTAGAAAATGGTGCGGGGTGTATGTGAAGCACCACCCTTGACTCACCCAGATTTTTCTACATGGCAGCGTCCCAAAGTCCAAAAAGAGCAGCCCTCACCATTCCAAGTGGGACTATTTTGAGAGTTTGCCAAGCTCAAATGGCCCAAATGTAAAACCAAAATGCAAAATACTCAAATGTCCTCTTTCTTGCCGTGGGAGAAGATGTTTTCAATGTGCGGGGGTGAACTGAAAAACTGTTACCCCCTTCAGTTGGGGTGGGGGCATAACCATCCCCATACTGGTTGGTAGCCACCACCCCACTTTTTGTTTTTTGTTTAATTCCCTGGTATCTAGTAGGCTTTCTGCCCCCCCCACCCCCGGTCAGTGGATCAGGGGTATTGCCCCATCTGCCTACCAGACGGCAGAACAACTTTGTCCACATTTATGTGGAGTGGGGGTACGTCTATACCCCAACTTCCTTTTTTTTTAAAACAAATCTTCCCTGGTCTCTGGTGGGCTTTCTGCCCCCCTTGGGGGCAGATGGGCCTTACAAAAATAGGCCGATCTACCCCAAGGGGGGCAGAAATGGCCAACTGTAGTGTGCCCCCATAGGGAGCAACCCTTGCCAAGGGGCTGCCCCCCCCAAACAAAACACAAACGCACCAATCCCAGGTGCATAAGTGGCCTAAAATAAAATTGCCCATCCCCCGGGGAAGTGACCCTTGCTTAAGTGGTCACTCCCCATTAGTAAACAAATAAAAAATCCCTGGTGCCTAGTGGTTTCTGCCCCCAAGGTGGGCAGAAATCGCCTAAAATAAAATTGCCCCCCAAAGGAGCGACCCTTGCCTAAGGGGTCACTCTCTGTAAAACATTTTTTTTAAATCCCTGATGCCTAGTGGTTTCTGTCCCCATTGGGATCAGATCAGCCTAATTAATATAGTTCGATCTGCTCCCAAGGGCATCTCCCGCTTTTATTTCTCTTTCCGATCCGCTCTGGAAGCTGTGGGAGGCGATCTTTGATTGCGCACTGACGTCATCAGGCAGGGAGCGCTCCACCCATGGGCCAGGTGCAGGACGAGCTGGTCTGGTCCCCGGCACAAGGGAACCGTGGCCGACACCAACTTGTACTGGGCACCCTAGAGGTTAAACCACATGAAACATAAAACAAATAACTACTACCCAGAAACAAGAATCTTAGACTCTGAGCAAGCCATGATTCAAACCATTCTAAACATATACCCCCACACAGCCACATATGGCTGTTACTGCCATGCAATCAAAGCATATGGAGACACCTTCAACAATCTGTACTAAATGAAGAATATGCAACAAATAGCCAAGTTGCCTTGGAAATAAAAATTAAATGATTGCACTGCCCTATGTCCCCATAGAAAGTCCTTTCTACCAATGAAACAAAGACAAACTAAGCCACCTAATGTATTATTTCGAGGAGACTTGGGTTGGCAGACTGCATCGCTCTGGACACAGACGCCATTTCAAATTCCAAATACCATGGTGGAAGGTCTGTGACACCACCTTGGCGCAGGAAACCGAAACAAACAACGCATTGGAAGGATGCCACAATGCCTTCCAATCCACACAAGGCAGAACACAACCTTCACGCTATATGTTTATAGAAGCATTACAAAAAGAGCAAAGCTCCCAAAAACTACGAATAAAGCAATCTGTAAGCCAAACTGCATCTAAATTTAGTAAACAAGCATCAATAATGTATGGCATGCTACAATTTAAAGTCAAACTCTTCAGAAACAACAACAAAGTAGATTAGTGAGAAATAATAACCAAAAGCACATTATAAAATAAATAGTAATGTCCAAAAGTCCCAAAACACTGTCACAAAATCTAAATCAACATCACAAATCATTTTAATATAAATAATAAATATGATATTTTATTACATCAGTCTAAACATTAAATACAATTCCAATGTTAAATAAGACTGAGATAACAAAATAATACATAGATTATTTACATGAAAAATGTAAACCTCCCTAATGAAAAAGCTCAAAGAACAAACTCAATCCATTACCTAAAATAATTACAACACATAAATCACACATTTCGAAGAAGTAAAACTAAAAAAATATATATATAACCTACTGTTCTGTAGCTGCATGTAATCAAAAATAATAATCCACCAAAAAAATAGGAAAATGATTTTCAAAAAAGCCCCAAAAAATGCACAAATAAAACAAATCCTATACAGATCCCTTGAAATAATCCATATGATCTAGGGACCATAAAACCCCCCAAAAAGTGTTAAAAATGATAAGCACTCCTAGAAAACCCCCAAAAAATAAACTCAGTGTTAAAAATACTGGTTTATTACAAACCAAAAGTAATTTCCTTCAAAATAAAAAGGTAACTCACAATGCCCATAGGACACAATCGTACACAAAAATCTATAAAGTGAACAACAAAACCCATCCACAAAACCCATTACACCCCCAAAATACCTATATGTTGCATTTAATTATCATGATATAAGTACGTTAACACAATGGGCCTGATTACAACATTGGTGAATGGGATACTACGTCACAAACGTGATGGATATCCCGCCCACTGTTTTACAAGTTCCATAAGATATAGTGGAACTTGTAATATGGCAGGTGGGATATCTGTCACGTTTGTGACGGAGTATCCCATCCGCCAATGTTGTAATCAGGCCCAATATAATATAACATAACAATAGATTACTAAAACAGTGTACAAAAACCCACAACTACACACTAAACACTATTATTATTACAATAAAATGTAGAAAAAAATACAAACAACACTATACTTCACCTCTAAACCTCCACTCATACATCTCCCCAACCTCAAAACCCTTATTTTGTTTTTTTAAAAGACCTACCTGTTCTGATGAACAGCAGCACCTTACCGTGACCTGGTTCCCGAAAGCTAGACTATATGTCACAAACAGACTACAAAAATAGGAGGGAACGGTAAACAAAATGGCTGCTAAATGCAACTAAGAAAAAGACTATCAGCCTCATTACAAAGTTGGCAGTCCTAGATCCACCAGCCCTTAGGTGGAGATCGGAGCGCTATGGCTGTGGCGGTCGGACTCCCACATTACAAGATAGGCGTGCGGACCCACCCACAGACTGCCGTTCCCTCCAGGATCAAAGATCCTGATGGGCTCATGGTGGTTTTGGTTGTAGTCAACCACGGTGGCGCTAAACTCAGCGCTGCCGTGCTGATTACGACCTAGTTCCCCGCCAGCCTTTACATGGCGGTTTCATCATGTTATGGGGTGTGCAGGGGTCCCGCTGCCCAGCACCTTTGAAATGCGCATTGTCTGCCTTGCAAAAAATACAAAATGGAGACTCAAGTACTTACACACTTTGCATCAAGAGTATACAGTTGAAGTTTGTCATCACTAAGCAAGCAAGCAGTGAATACATTGTCATGCAGATCAGGCCCTTCCTACCACCAAAAAAATACCCCCTTCACCACTCCCCAGTTCCCAATGCCCGTGCCATGCTGTCCAAGAACACTATAACTGTGAGTTTCTCAGGACCTGCTTACCCCACAGGTGTGCGCACATCTTCCCAACTGCTACACTGATCGGGTAGAAAATATATCTAAACAGCCCCACCATCTAACCTGTCTCCAGGCTGTGGGGACCCCTCTAGATTATCCAAATGAGGGTTCCTCAGTCCACTAGATTCTCCCAGTCATGTGCCTGGTCAATTCGTGCCGCATTCTCTCCTCGTTTCATGAAGAAGGACTTCACTCCTGAATTCTGCCAATTAAACAAGCTCTTCTCTCCATTTAGTCAATCTGGGACCTCTGTTGGCTTTCCAATGCATTGTGATTTCTTGCCCTGCAAAAATCATAGCCAAGTCCGTAAATCTATTGGTGGTTTTACCCTTGGTCGGGAGAAGGAACCTCCCCAGCAAGCAGGCAGTAGGGGAGCTAGGAATCCCAGGTGAGTTACAACATTAACACAGTCTATCACCTCTTCCCAGAACCTGGAAAGGGAGGGGCAAGCCCACACCATATAAAACAATGCAGCTCCATGTTCCCCACATCTGGGGCATGCTGCCTTGGGTGTCCGATATAACCTATTTAGTTTACTAGGGGTAAGGTAAGCTCTGTGCAGAAAATAAAAATGTATTCATTTACATACGGCATTTCTAGATACTGCAGGATTGTAGTCAAGAACTTTAGCCCAATCCATGCTTGGGATCTGAATCTCTAAGTCACCCTCTCATTTCTCCTGCAGGTCTGCTATAGGGGATAATATCTGCCCTCAGGCCCCGATAGAGGCACCTAACCCCCTTAATTCAGTCAGCGGTAGTAGAGAGTAGCAGGCAGCACTTCTAAGTAGGGGGTTCAATCACTCCTGGCCGCCAATGTTTCCTAACCACTCGTGCTGACGATCGGACTGCTTGCACTCCAGACAGTCCGACCACCCAATTACAATCCTGGTGAACGGACCTGCCAGGGGACCACCGTCCCCGCTGGGAACATGGCTCCTGACTGCATGACAGCGTTCAGAGTTGTACTGAGCCAAGGAGGCGTCAAACTCAGAGCTGCCTGGCTGATTACTACTTCCTCACTGCCAGCCTTTCCATGGTGGTGTGAACCCCATAGGAAGGCTGGCAGAGCGGGTGTGCAGGAGGCCGGGGGGGGGGTCCCTGCATAGCACCACACAATGTGCACTGTCTGCGCTTGCTTTGAATTATGCCCCAGGGGCCCTGTGGGCAGAATAGGAGGGGGGGGGGCATGGGTCCTTCCTCCTAGGGCTTAGCGAAGCCACGGGGACCACCACATCCCCAGGGCTATATGCTAAAAATATGCAGGGGGACATCACCCAAGGGACCACCACCTCCCGGGGACTTATTAATTATACATATAATCGGTGGATCTGCAAAGAATGAAAAATGTGAGAGGATGAAGTCCTGAGAGGCACAGCATATGACCTGTATGGGCTTGCGTGTGGAGGAGCTTATTTTGAATATTTAGTCCCTTTTCTTCAGATAAGATACAAACCACTGCAACACTGTCCCAGGGGATGTCCATTAGAGGTTTGTGGTCAACAATGTCAAAGGCTGTCAAGAGGTTAAGTAGAATAAGAAGGCAGGGGGTCACCATTTCAAGTGAGCTTTAGGACATCATCTTCAACTTGTATGGTCGCTGCCTTTTTACTATATCTTGGTCTGCACTAATATTGGTAGGCTTGTAGGAGACTGTTGCTCTTTATCACAGAGAAGATGGGAGAACAAGGGAGCGGGACTTTAATGCCAGTGTTGCCCAGCTGTAGAGGGGCAGAATGGTCTAATAAAATAAAACAAAAAGGGCTCACAGAGCCAGGGGGGATTGAAATCTCCTGGGACTCAGTGAGGCCTTTGTTCACATCAACAGATGTGAACAAAAACATTGGAATGATGGAGCTCCAGGCTTCTACCGGCCATTAAAAGCCCAGGGCACTCCATTGTTTTAAATGGAGCTCCCAACACTCCAATGTTCTAATTAGTAATACATTGAACACGAACATGCAAGAAGACATGTCAGAAGTGTGCACAAGGGCCACTAGTATCCTTCTTTGATACCTTCCTGAGCGTGGATTTGTCCTTGTGACTATCCCTTTGCCTGCGGAGGTGTCAATAGAGACCTCCTACCAAGCTTTGGGGAGGTAGAACTATACAACACTATCCTGTGGACTGAACTATTTTATTCTGGAGAGCTGGACAAAAATCACAGGATGAGAAAATGGATATCTATATATATGTTCACTGCCCATGCTCGGTTTTCTACCTTGTGAAGTTATTCACTACCCACCATGGCAAGCTAACGTGATAAGTGCCTGTTTATTTACTTAATGTTGTGTAAACCATATACAGCATTAACCTCAGCTGAACACAAAACTCTAAGTACATACTTCTGGTGTGTCTCTTTCATTTTTTTTTATCTGAGCTGTGTTTAACTGTGTTTCCAAGAATTCATTTTCAGGAGTTCATGCTGTTGACCTGTTGTTGAATTGCTTGAAGCACGTCTTTCATACAAGAAACCATTCTATCTAATGGTTTGGATGTTAAATATTTATTTTTGGACAATTTCGTAGCATTCAACAGTTGTAAAACAGTTGTATTTTTTGTGTTCTTCTATGTTCTAACTGCTATCTTGAAACAAGCATTGGTGAAGCCAATAGGTCTGGTTTCGAAAGCCATTTGCTGACTTTTTTGCTTTGTTAATAAATCTTGCCAATGCTAAACAGCATTGGCAAAACAAAGTTTTTTGCTGGTGTTGGACATCATTGGCAAAATCAAAAAAGCCAAAATATCTGGCTCGAAAGTGATGTTTGCTTACGCGTGCTAGCATCACCACAAATGCATACATGAGTCATCACACTGCAGTGACCTTTTGTCACTTTTCCCCAATGTGGAACAGCAAAAGGAAAAAGGTTGCTGTATGATGTATATGCACATATTCTTCACCATGCTTGGGCGCATGTGATTCATGATATCATGGCTGCCAAAAGTGCATGACAGAGAATGGTGCAGCAGTCTAGTAAATTGCCATCTGGAATAAAATGAAAAAAGTACAGGACCAAGAGATGTGTTGAAGCAATGGAGGAGAGAGCAGGGAGCATGTGAATGCCATTGAGAAGCGGGTGCAACAATGAACATGGGTGATTTGAGCTTGGGAAACAGGCAGAAAACGAAGGTTGAGCAGCATCTTGTTGGGGCAGGCGAAGAAGCGAATGATTGGAGCAACATGAGACCGTAGGTGGGGCAAAATGTGACAGAGAAGCAGCACAAGGGGAAGACAGCAAGAAAACATGTGCACCCGCCCCACTCCTTTCGAGCTAAGCGGACTACAACGGTATGCAATAGGTCTTTCAATAATAGTCAGTAGGCAAGATATAAAAACTGCAGCTTTAAAAATACTGCTGTGTAAACATGAGGTAGCATGAAAAACAAAAACAATTTTTTTTAAATGTCAACAAAAACAATTAAAAAAAATATTATGGCATAAGGCCTATAAGTAGAGCACTTAGCTGTGCAAGAATGTCATTGTTGTTCTTTTCTTTTATTTGCTCCAACTCAATGTTGCATCCTTACTGAAATATTTACTTAAAGCCCTTTCATTGACAAAGAATAAATCATGTTTTACACCATGTTTAACCTGTTCTGTGCCACAGACGTAACGGTTACGTCCAGCAGCACAGCGCTCCTGTGCCGAGGACGTAACCATTATGTCCTGGCACCTTCGCTCGGAGGGAGCTCTAGCGCTCCCTCTGTGGGCTTCCCTCCCGCCCCCACCCACCGGGGCAGGGGCTTCCCCTTACACCCACAAGCCCCCTGACCCACCCCAGTGATGTCTGATGACGTCAGCACGCTGACCTCATCAGAGGCCATCTCCCATTGTGCAGGAAGCTTAGCTTCCAGCGCAATCGATCATGTGATGGGGGCCTGGGAGGCTTGAAAGGGAAAGAAAGGAATTTCCTTCCCTTTGATGTCTCTCAGAGCATTTCAGCAGTCAGATTGGGACGCGATATGGCTGCTGAAATGCCCACTAGACACCAGTGATTATTTTGAAAAAGGAAATTGGCATAAGGGGAGCGATTATTTTCAAGGGCTTTTCTGCCCCCCTGGGGGCCGAAACCTCTAAGCGCCAGGGATCATTATTTTTTTGTTTTGTTTTTTGCCTATTTTTCAGAGGTGGGAGCAGCCCCTTAGGCAAGGGTAACTCCCCTAGGGGGGAAATTATATTTAAGCCATTTCTGCCCCACTTGGGGGCCAGATCGGCCTATTTTTATTAGGCCATTCTGCCCCCAAGGGGGGCAGAAACCACTAGACACCAGGGAGGTTTTTTTAAGACGAATTTCACGCAAGGGGAGCAACCCCTTAGCCAAGGGTCGCTCTCCGGGGGGGGGGGGGGCAAATTTATTTTAGGCCATTTTTTCCTCCCTTGGGGGCAGATCGGCCGATTTTAATTACGCAGATCTGCTCCAAAGGAGGGTAGAAACCATTGGGCACCAGGGATTTTTTTTTGTTTTACAGATGGGGAGCGAACCCTTAGGCAAGGGTCGCTTTCCTGGGGGGCAAATTGTATTTAGGCCATTTCTGCCTTACGTGGGGGCAGATCGGCCTATTTTTATTAGGCCACTCTGTCCCCAACGGGGGCAGAAACCACTAGACACCAGGGATTTTTTTTTTATACTTGCGAATAAGGGGAGCGGCCCCTTGGGCAAGGGCCGCTCCCCATGGGGGCAAAATATTTTTAGGCCTTTTCTGCCCCCCCCGGGGCAGATCGGCCTATTATAATTAGGCTGATCTGCCCCCAGGGAGGCAGAATCCCATAGAGGATATATTTTTGTTTATGTTTACTTTTATTTTTTATCTATGGGGAGCCTTAGGCAAGGGTCGCCCCTCTGAGGGGCAAATTGTATTTAGACCATTTCTGACCCCCTTGGGGGCAGATCAGCCTATTTTTGTTAGGCCAATCTGCCACCAAGGGGGGCAGAAACCACTAGACACCAGGGATCTTTATTATTTTGCGTCAAGTTCACGCATGGGGAGCGACCCCTTAGGCAAGGGTCGCTCCCCTGGGGGGGCAAATTTATTTTAGACAATTTCTGCCCCCCTTGGGGGCAGATCAACCTATTTTTATTAGGCCGTTCTGCCCCCAAGGGAAGCAGAAACCACTAGGCACTGGGGATTTTTTTTTTGCGACAATTTCACGCAAGGGGAGCGACCCCTTAGGCAAGGGTCGCTCCCCTGGGGATGGAAATTTATTTTAGGCCATTTCTGCTCCCCTTGGGGGAAGATCGGCCTATTTCTATTAAGCCGATCTGCCCCGGGGGGGGGGGCAGAAACCACTTAGGCACCAGGGATTGGTGTGTGTGTGTATGTGTGTGTTTTGTTTGGGGGGCAGCCCCTTGGGCAAGGGTCACTCCCCAAGGAGGCACATTCCTGTTGGCCATATCTGTCCCCCCTTGGGGGCAGATTGCCCTATTTTTGGAAGGCCCAAAGCCCACCAGGGAACATTTTATTTTCAAAATAAGAGGGTGAAATGGGGCCAAAGTTGTTCTGCCCGGTGGGCAGATAGGACAATTATCCCCAATCCACACCCTGGGGGGGGGCAGAAAGTCTACTAGATGCCAGGGAATAAAAAAAATTAAGTGGGGTGGTGGCTACCAACCAGCATGGGCCTGGTTATGCCCCCACCCCACCTGAAGGGGGTAACAGTCTTTCAGCTCTCCTCCCGCACACTAAAACATCTTATCCCACGGCAAGCAAGAGGACATTTGATTATTTTGAGTTTTGGTTTTACATTTGGGCCATGAGAGCTTGGCTATCTCTCAAAATCGTCCAACTTGGAATTGTGAGTGCTGCACTTTATGGACGTTGGGACGCTACCATGTAGAAAAATCTACAAGACCTAGGCGCATCTGAAAACTAAACATCTGGGTGATTTCAGGGTGGTGTGCTTCACATGCACCCGCACCATTTTCTTACCCACAATGCCCTGCAAACCTCCAACTTTTCAGGAAATCACACATTTTCACCCCATTTTGGGAATCTGCAGGAATCCACAAAATTCCTACCACTCAGCATTGTTTCATCTATACTGATAAAAATTCTGCCCCACTTGTCAGCATAAAAAGGTTTTTTTTTTCAAACTTCCCTTTTGGACCCGCTTTGGTTCCCTCTCAATTTTGCATTTTTTTTTTTCTCTTCCCTGTCACAAGCACTTGGCCCACCTACACAAGTGAGGTATCATTTTTACCGGGAGACTGAGGGGAACGTTGGGTGGTAGGAAATTTGTCCTGGTGCAGTGATCCCACACAGAAATGTGGGTAAAAATTTGTGATTGTTTAGCTAAATTTGAGGTTTGCTGAGGATTCTGGGTAACAAAACATTGGGGGATCCACGCAAGTCACACCTCCCAGGACTCCCCGGGGAGTCTAGTTTTCAGAAATGTCTGGGTTTGGTAGGTTTCCCTAGATGGCTGCTTACCCCAGGACCAAAAACGCAGGTGCCCCCAGCAAAAAACAGGTAGTTTTGTATTTGATCATTTTGATGTGTCCAGATAGTGTTTTGGGGCATTTCCTTTTGCGGGCAGTAGGCCTACCCACAAAAGTGAAGTACCATTTTTATCGGGAGACTTGGGGGAACGCTGGATGGAAGGAAATTTGTGGCTCCTCTCAGATTCCAGAACTTTCTATCACTCAAATGTGAGAAAAACGTGTTTTTTTGCCACATTTTGAGGTTTACAAAGGATTCTGGGTAACAGAACCTGGTGAGAGCCCCATAAGTCACCCAATCTTGGATTCCCCAAGGTGTCTAGTTTTTAAAAATACACAGGTTTGGTAGGTGTCCCTAGGTGCCGGCTAAGCTAGAGGCCAAAATCCACAGCTAGGCACTTTGCAAAAAACAGGTCTGTTTTCTTTGGGAAAATGTGATGTGTCCACCTTGTGTTTTGGGGCATTTCCTGTTGGTGGTGCTAGGCCTTCCTACACAAGTGAGGTACCATTTTTATCGGAAGACTTGGGGGAGCGCTGGTTAGAAGTAAATTTGAGGCTCCTCTCAGATTCCAGAACTTTCTGTCACTGAAATGTGAGGGAACAGTGTTTTTTTGCCCAGATTTTGAGGTTTGCAAAGGATTCTGGGTAACAGAACCTGTTGAGAGCCCCACAAGTCACCCAATCTTGGATTCCTCAAAGTGTCTAGTTTTTTTAAATGCGCAGGTTTGGTAGGTTTCCCTGGGTGCCGGCTAAGCTAGAAGCCAAAATCTACAGCTACGCACTTTGTAAAAAACAGCTATGTTTTCTTTGGGAAAATGTGATGTGTCCACCTTGTGTTTTGGGGCATTTCCTGCTGCGGGCGCTAGACCTACCCACACAAGTGAGGTACCATTTTTATTGGAAACTTGGGGGAACACTGGGTGAAAGGAAATTTGTGGCTCCTCTCATATTCCGAGACTTTCTGTCACTGAAATGTGAGCAAAAAGTATTTTCTTGCCCAAATTTTGAGGTTTGCAAAGGATTCTGGGTAAATGTGAGGGGCTTGCAAAACCCCAAATATGGGGAGCAGTATTTTTAGGTCAATACTTGTTTTAGGTTGATTAATTTGCTCTTTTGTAAGTCTCATTATTAGTGTGGCTTATGAGCAATAGATAAAGTAATCCTGAAATGATTCTGAAAAACCCTGTCCCCTGCACTCAACTACGTTTCCCGTTCCCCCAATTCCTGTAACAAAGTTTCTGAGGGGCGTCGACTCTAAAACATTGTGATTATGCGGGCTCACAGCAAGAAAGTTTGAAGACCTATGCACTACACACACCGAATACTTGCATACAGGTTCTATCTGTTTGAAGTCATGGTGAGGATTATGTTTGACTGATATGCAGGTCAAATCTAGATTTGCCATTACGGTGCTTTTAACAAAAATACAGATTTAAGAGTCACGCAGAAGAAACGTTGTGTTTTCACAGTAAATGGTGAGCAAAATGAGAAAGACAACAATGTATATGTGACACTCAAAAATAGATGTTAGAAGTAAAGCTAGACAGAAACTGAGCGATAAGTCGAGTGGTGTATTTACAGAGCTGACAGGCGACCGACCAGGATCAACAATGACCTGTGGCTGTTCATGAAATGACCTGAGTGTGCCTGTCTATAGCAATATATTGTACATTGTGTTTTCAGAAGGACCTGAAAACGTTCATGTGCGTGGTCTTTATCGGTGAGAACGAGGTGCCGCCGAAGAAGTAACACTTACAAGCGGTGCTGCGGAGCTTTCTTCTTCCGTGCCATGTAGATTTCCATGGTCTGGTGCATGTTTTGGGGCGCACAGCGAAGGAGAGGAGCTGCTGAACACGAACGACTGGCGCTAGTAGTGCAGGCAGGGCTGCTGCTTCCCACTCAGCCACCTGCTGCTCTCGGTGTTATTCTACCGTTGCTAGGCAACGCGAGCCGCTCTGGCGCGCTCCCTGACAGCCTCAAGGCAAGCAGGAACATGAGCGCGCGCCGCCTCTGCCTTACTAGAAAGAACCTTTTAGGTCCTGCTCTCTTTTTTCCGCCTGCGCGTAGGCGGGGACATATTTATCTTCAGTACAAGAAGAGCGCTTGGTCACAATTCCTATAGAAAACATCTTTATTTAGCATACTGCTTTAAAGTTTATTCACGTTTGTCAGAACGGCTGCATCTTTTGGCAGGGCCCAGTAATTTGGCATGGGTGAGCTTGGTCCTGACCTAGGGCGCCAGCCTTTAGAGGGGCGTACTGACTAGAGTGACCAGAGTTTGAGAAGCAAAAAACAGGACTAGCCAGACATAAAAGTAGGACTAAATCTTTTAATCTTCTCTATCTGGCCTATGGTTTTTTTTGTATAGCCTTCTATCTATGACCTAGTGACGGTCCACACTAGGTAGTCATAGTTAGACCTAGTTTCCATAGGAAAAGTGTTTTTTTTACTTGCCTGTATCTTTTGCGCCAGTTGATAAATCTTCACGAAATGTTCCAAAACAATTCGATACTCATTTCAGCTGCTGTTTGGAAAGGTGATCTGTCAAGCAGGAGATGGAAAAAAGAAGATCCCCAAAACGCGTTTTCCCCATGTTAATTTCCATAGGGATTTTTCATCACAACTACAGCCTGAACTGCTGGACGAACTTACCCCAAATTTAGCAGAAAGCTAACTCTTGGTCCAGAAAGCACCCTTTTTTGGGATTGGGTGTAAATCTTTTCAGTAGTTTTCCAATTATTAAATGAAAAACAAAATTGTATATATAGAGACGTGGCTCCTTTGGGTCTCCTGCACGGAGCATCGCAGCTTCATGCGCCAGGAGTAGGTCTCTGACTGGGTGGTTGCACCCTGTCGAGAAAGTTGTAGCAAACATTTTATAAAGCAGGACACAGTCCCAGGAGATAAAAATAAAGGTCAGAAACTATAGAAGGGGTCAGGGAAGGAGTACTCAGACCCCATGGGTGCATTGTAGTGGTCTCCGAGGGACGCCTTATGAGTTCCAAAATGTCCCAAAATGTTTTTTTTTCCACTTGGTTTGAGTTGTGGACCCGTCGCAATGCTCAGAGCAGCTCCCCGTGTAACGTCACAGTGGAATCGCGAACCCCTCTGAAATAAAAAAATATATATATACATTCATGCACGCACTCACTCACACACTAATCCATATTCTCACAGTCACACACCCACTCACAGACCCACATAGATACTCATACATCAACTCACAGACCCACTCAGTGACTCACGCATCCACTCACAGACCAACTCAGACACTCAAGTACCCACTTCCAGACCCTCTCAGACTTTCACACACCCACTCACAGACCTGCTCGGGCTCCCACACACCCACTCACAGTCCCACTCAGCAACACATGCACCCACCTACAAAGCCACTCAGACACACACACTCACTCACAGATACACTCAAACACACCCACTCGCAGACCCACTCAGCGACTCACACACCCTCTCACAGACCGACTCAGACACTCATGCATTCAGTCACAGACCCACTCAGACAGTCTGGCGTCCACTCACATGCAGGGGTTTGGCTGCAGAGCCTGCCTGCTGAAGGCCATATATGGTGTGTGGTTGGGTGATTCAAAATGTCCCAAATGTTTTTTTCCATGTGGTTGGAGTCGCGGACCCGGCGCAACGCTCAGTGTGGCCCCGTGTAATGTTGTGGCCGAATTGTGAACCCCACCATAAAAAATAAAGAAAAATATACATTCAGGCACTCACTCACACACTAATGCATGCACTCACAGAGTCACACACCCACTGAGAGACCCACACAGACACTCATGCACCCACTCACAGACCCACTCAGCGACTCACTCACAGACCTATTCTGACACTCACACACCCACTCACAGACCCACTCAGTGACTCACGCACCCACTCACAGACCCACTCAGACACTCATGCATTCAGTCACAGACCCACTCAGGCAGTCATCCATCCACTCACAGACCCACTCAGAGTCATGCAGTGGGTTGGCTGCAGAGCCTGCCCGACAAAGGCCGTGCATTAGTAGGGTTAGGTGGTTAAAGGGGGTTGCACGGCCCCCCTCCACAGGCTAATTGCGGCCCGGGGGCCTCATCCCCCGGGGCCCAGCCATGTCTCCTGGTGACCCCCAGGGCACCCAGTGTGCAATGAGACCTCAGGGGGGCGCCTTAAGGCCCCCGCGGTCCCAGGCAGCATTGCTCTTGCACACAGGGAGCTTATAAACATGTAGCTCCTTCTGTGCAAGAGCAATCGTTTCATCTCAGGGAAAGCGATGAAACCTCTGCTTCCCACAGGTGAGAGCACTTTCACACCTCTTCCTCACTGGAACTGGAGTGTTTGCTCCGACTTTGGGGGAACTGTCAAAGTTCCTGCCAAGTCAGAGTAAACAGCTATGTCCCAGGGGTGGGCACCCTGGGGCATAGCAGGAGATGGCCCTGGGGGTGGCAGTCCCTAAGGCCATATTTGGCCCCTTCTCCGAGCATGGGTTGGCCATGGGGAGGTGGTGGTCCCAGGGGCTGTATATGTCCTGGGAGGGGGGATCGCACAGCCCCCCTCCATGATTTCAAACAAAGCCCCTAGATAGTGTTGGTCCCCAGGGCTTCTTAGAAGCCCCAGAATGGGGACTGCATGGCCACCTCCATTATTAAAAAGAAAGCTCCGGGGAGGTGCTGGTCTTCAATTTTCAACAGATTCGTGGCTCTGCTGCATTTTTGGTGGCAATTTTAAAAAGAAATGCTTTATTGCCCTCTGAGACCACAGAACCAGAACTAAGGGGTCAGTGTGTCCATACCCGGCCCCTTTTTAAAAAAAATATTTTTTCCAGGAACCCGGCTGAAGCAGAGTCTCAAGATGGCTGCCAACACTGCTTGGTTGAAGATTGGGAGGGTTCGCAGAGCCTTCGAGTCCCTATATCTACAAATTAGATTTTTCTTTAATATCTCAAAAGCTACTGAACAGATTCACACCAATTAACAAAAAACAGATGCTTTCTGGACCAAAAGCTACCTTTCTGACACATTTGATGTAATTCCATCCAGCGGTTTGGGCTGTAACCGTGCTCAGAAACCTTTTGGGAATTAACATAGTGAAAACACGTTTTGGGACTCCCCCTTTTTCTTCGGCCCCGCTGTACAAATCACCCTGAAACATTCCATACACCAGCTGAGGTGAACAATGCATTTTTCTGGAAAAGTTTGTGAAGATTCCTCAACCAGCGCCAAAGATATAGACACGTCAAAAACTATTTTTCTATAGAAATTAGATCCTAATTATAACTACCTAGTTGTCTACCCCGGGGCTCTGTTCAAAACATTGCGATTGTCTTATTTTTTTATTTTCACCAGATTCATGAATCCGATCCAATTTTTGGTGAAAATTTTAAAAAGAAATGCTTTTTTGCCCTGGTGGGGTCTCTCTGAGACTAGAAAAATAGAGTTAAAGGGTTGGTGTGTCCATATCATGGCCCCTTTTCTTTTTTTAATCTTTTTTCCAGGAACTCGGCTGAAGACGAGTTACAAGATGGCTGTCAACACTTCAGCCAATCAGATCTCAGCACAAGATTGGGAGGGTTCACTGAGCCTTTGAGTCCCTATATGTACAAATGTGATTTTTCTTTAATATCTCAAAAACTACTGAACAGATTTACACGGTAGAACAAAAAGGTTGCTTTCTGGACCAAAAACTACCTTTCTGCCAAATTTGGCGTAATTTCGCCAGTGGTTTGGGCCGTAATCATATTCAAAAACTCTTTGGGAATTAATATAGGGAAAACACATTTTGGGACTTCCCCTTTTTATAGGGCCCGCTTGACAGATCACCCTGAAACTTTCCAGACACCAGCTGAAGTGGGCATCACATTTTTTGGAAAATTGAGTGAAGATTCCTCAATCGGCACAAAAGATATAGGCAAGTCAAAAATGCTTTTTCTATAAAAAATAGGTCCTAACTATAACTACCTAGTGGCCTACCCGGGGGCCTCTATTCAAAACAAGCATGCTTTTTCTTTTTACAATTTTCACCAGATTCACAGCTCTGCTGGAATTTTTGGTGAAAGTTTTAAAAAGAAATGTTTTTTTTACCCTGGCAGGGTCCCTCCAACACCACAGAACCAGAGCTAACGAGTCAGTGTGTCCATACCCTTACCCCTTTTCTTTTTAAAATATTTTTTCCAGGAACTCTGCTGAAGCAGAGTCCCAAGATGGCTGCCAACACTTCCTGGTTGAAGTGTTGGCAGCCCATCAGATGGGCGCTTGTGATGAAGGTGCACATTGTATGAGGAAGGGTTCAATTGCAGACACATTGGTCATTCTGGGGCATGTGCTAGTGATGTAAGGAGGGAAGGGTACAGCCTCACTACAAAGGGAGCTCATGCAGGGGAACATTAGAGCAGCATGTGGAGCTCCTTGTGGGTGGGACTCACCTCGAGCCACAAACACTGCCTGTGCCAAGACGATGTGAGGCAGCCGCCAACATGAGGGCAGTGAGGCCATTGTTTGATTCCCACAACATAAGACCTGCTAGCTCTAACAGCCATCCGGGCAGCCACTGTACAGGAAAACTCTGGCTTGTGCGAGGGTCAAGCACCCTCTGCAGCATGTGCGCTACTAGGTAGGGGTGGCACTGGGTGGCTGCCTCACGGGAGGCTCAGGGTTGTGAGAGGGCTCCCTGCTGGGGAGAGAAGCTTGGTCCGTGAAGAGGGCTCTACCTCAATTCCAGTGTAGACTCTGTGGTTGCCGAGTTATAGCAGGGCTGTCAGCTTGGCCTAGCACCCTAAGATGCACATTGCAAGCCTGACGGAAATAATGACACAGGAGCCAATAGTAAGTTGCTTGGCACGGCCGGCTGGTGCCAGTCTTGTTTACCACCTTTTATTACTATCATTACACCCACCATGAGTGGGATAAACTATTACCTGCATGCATGCCGGAGGTTTTTACAGTTTCCCTCCATCCGCATGGTGCTGCCCCTTCACCACATTGCTCAGGCCGATAACACAACCACCACAACCTTTTTCGCCAGTGTGAAGGGGTTCAGATGTGGCTACTTAAGGTGAGTTGGGAAAGGAGCAGAAATGTTTGTGTTCAAAGGCCAGTAACATGAGAACAGAAAAGGACCCCTTCTATAGCTTCTTGCTTTTAGTTATTAGCAACAACCTAGGCACTAAATTTGTTTTCTCCAAGGGTAGTATCGAGCAAAGGCCAACTCTGTCTTTTGGTACCCATGCTCCAGGCAATGAAGATGGATCCAGAATGTCATTAAAATGAGCGAATGCTTTACACACTCATCCATCTTTCGTTTCCTAGTCCTTCTTTATGTGCTCAGGTTCTTTGTGTATTAAATGAAAATCTTTCCTGTGGAAACTAGTGTGAATCTGTTTGTAGAACCTTTCTTAACAAATTTTTCATGTAAAATGGCTTTCTCCACGTTGATGAAACCAGCCTAGTGACAGCCCTGCACAGTGAAAAAAGTTTCTATTTAGGTTGATTTTCTTTTATTTCCACTGTTTTCTTCTTAAAGGAGGTGTGGTGATTCCACAACTTTCACTGGGACTCCAGGTTTTTCTGCCCAATGCTGTTACATCTATAATGGGCCACCGGGCTCCTACTAGCATTACATGCAGCCCCCAGGGCTGGACGCAGCCAAGGTGTAGGAAACTGGGCTTCTTTGCAAATGCCCACCAATTTTCCCCCTTTTTGGAACTACTAGATGATGGTTTTTGACTTTGACAGCACACTGAAGCCTGCTAATCAGACCTCAGTACCAGTGATCTTTCCATAAAACAAAGTATGATTGTTTCACAATGGCACAGGACTTAATCACACCTTGGTACTTAGTGCATGGGTACTAAGGAGGGTCCATAAGGGCTGCAGCTTATTTTATGCCACCCTAAGGGACCCATACACAAATTGCACATAGCCTGCCATCAAAAACTGCATGGCAGAGTGCAAGCCATGAGTGAAAACATGACATGGCACACTCATTGTGTGCCATGCCAAAGTCACTGCATGCTTTATATGTAAGTCATCCCTCCTGCAGGCCTGGACAGCCCTAAGGCAGGGTGCATTGTGGATATGCATGAGCAGATATGCCCCTGTGATGCCTAGGTCTATTACTAGATATTGCAAGTGACTGGGCAGCCATCTCAGAACATTTGCTGGACACTGATCATCAGGAATGACCCAGCTAAATGATGGCTGCAAGGAAAATAATAGTGTTTGCTATCAAACACCTTGTCTTAATAAATTCATACTGATGCCAGTATTGGATTTATTGTGACATGCACACAGAAGCCCTTAGAAGTGACCCCTGAAACTAATTAGTCCTCTAGTGTGCTGGCTGACTGGTATCAACCAGTCTGCCACCATAGATGGATTTCTGACCCTGTGGAGATGAGAGCCCATGGTATTCGAGTTCAGAAACAACGCCTGCTCTGGCAGGAGGTGTTATCACCTCAGCCAATAGGATGGCTAGTAAATCTGCTTACGAAGGCCAGGGACTTCAAAGTCCCTGCTGCCTTCGGTATGCTACCCCCAACTTCCCCCAGACCTGAGAGAGGCTACACCCTGCCCTAGGGTCTATTTGGCACCAGGACTGGTGGGAAAATTAGCTAGTCAGGAGATGTGTCCAACCCCAGGCTAGTACCACCCCTAAGGGGGGATACCTGAAGTGCACACAATTTGGAACATTCCACCATCTTGGTTTTTGGTGAAATTAGGTCCTCTGGGTCAGGGTTATGCCTGCTTCCCACAGGAAGTGGTCATACAGACGGTTTATTCACCATAAAGGTAGGTAGCCCATTGGCTACTGCCTGACACTCCCTGTAACACCCCTAAATACAGTATTTAGGTAGTACACCTGATACCAGGAACTCCATTTCGATGGACACCAAGATGGAGTGGACAAAGAAGAGTGCTGACACAAGAACAGAGGAGCATCGACTGACTTGGCGTCAACCCTGCCAGCCTGCCTGCTGCCCCGACAATCTTGGAGAAACTGACTCGTCCTGCCACTGTGCAGATTCCCGAGGGTGGCCAGTGCTTTGCAAATCACCAGGGAACTCCCTTGGAGTAGAGGTGCTACTCCCCTGCAGCCACAGGCACTGAAGAGGCAAGGTCCGATTTACCACTGCGCCACCTTCTGGGACTACAGCCGCCACAGCTGCCCAGGAAGAGGTTGCCATGCTCCCACAGGTCAGATCTATCCTCCCTCCAAGTGTGGGGACCCTAGGACCGACAGACACCAACACCCGGGGTACTGGATCCTTTGCAGCAACCAAGGCTTGTTGTGTCCAGTCCGGACACCAACATGAGGAAGATCAACCTGCAGGTCGAGGAATTTCATGGACAGTGAGACTCACATCGAGAGTGGTTCAGCCATCCTGTTTGCCCCTTTTCTGAAGAACCAAGACAAAGAGTGAGCCTCTGACCTTTGTCACCTGACAGCTCAAAGTACCTCTGCACCCGCGCCCCACAGCCAGGGTCTGAGGGAGGTGACGGTGCCAATGGGTTGCTGAGACCCTCCAAAGCTAAGCCCACCCTTAGATTTAGCTAGGCTGGACTCCCAGTCACTGCGTGCAGCATATTTCTGCAGCCCTCCCTCAAACTGAAAGTATCTCCTACTGCGCAACCCGACACCTAAAAGCACTACTGTACCCAAGCCCCACAGCCCGAGGATAAGTGGACCCACGGTGTCCCGACATGCCTGAGCATCTCAAGGATTAAGTCCCCTGTGGGCTTGCCAGGACTGGCACCCAAGTCCCAGCTGGCAGCCTCTTTGTAACCGGACCGATCTCCATATACTTAAACGGGGCACCAACCCTGAAAATCATCTCTGCACCCAGACACTCCAGTGCCACCCAGGGTGACCTGTTGGTGCTGCTTTGGACCTTGCCCCATGCTCACCTTAAGTCCAGGAGGAAAGTCACGGACAGTTGCTTCCATGTCCCAGGTCTCAGAAGTGGGAGTCCTCGTTGTATGGCTTCCAATGTTATCTCTTTGACCAGTACTCCTCGTGATGTACCTGGCTGTGCTTGACAGCTCAAGTGGTCTGGCTAGAGTTAGGATGTCTTCTAGGCATATGCTCGACTTGTGCAGTATCAGATGCCATAGAACCTAGCACCTGCACCTGTGTGATCTTACTTCTTCCTTTTTAATGTCGTCTGTTCAAGTGCTGGCCAGTTCTCGCAGGCAGGCACATAATTGATTATTTGTCTTGTTTTCTTTCTGTCATGCTTTCCTCAATTTGAACTTATTGTAGAGGCTAGCTCACTCCTGCATCACCAAAGATGGGGACGGGACACGTCTGAGCTGCCACATGGCAGAGAACAAGAGACTCGCAGCTTTCATGAGGAGGGTACAGGAGACTCGATTGAAGAAATCCTCAAGTACTTCCTACAACTTTTCACTGGACTGAGGTGCCTGAAAAACACACTGATAAACATTTACATTGACAAGACTGTACACCCTCTGGTGTTCAGACAACAGCAAGTGCTTTTTTGTACCTCCATCTCTTCTTGATGAAGATCAGCTAAGGCTTGAACACCCAGGGGTGATGAAAAAGGTCTTTAGCCCCAACCCTCGAGTATCACCCAAGATATCCAAACCCAAACAGCCAGAAGCTGTCAGACTTTGTATAGACATGAGGCTGCCAAACAAAGCCATATGCCAGGAAAGACACTTAACACCCACCATGGGTGACATCATCAATGACCCGAATGGAGAGCCATGGTTCTTTAAACTTGATTTGAATGCTCCTACCAACTGACTTTAGACCGTGAAAGCCGGTAGACTATGACCTTCTAAATGCACCTAAGATTGGGGAGATATGGAGACTCAGCTTCGGGATCTCAATGGCAGTGGATGTCTTCCAGAACGCCATCAGAGAGACACTCTCAGGCAGCGGTGACATCCTAATTTACTCAAAGTCACTGGACGACAACCACAAACATCTCAGGGTCCCTCTCACGTGGCTCGCTGACCGCAGCCTTCCCCTACACAAGAAGTACCGCTCTTTCTTCCAGACCAACATAGAGCTCTTTGGGTACATGTTCTCAAAAGATGGCTTGGGATGGGTCTACCCTGAAAAGAAGGAAGTGATACAAAGTGTCCCAAATACAAAGAATTCCATGGAGGTCTGCAGTCTTCTGTGCATAGCCACATTCTATGGATGTTTTGTGATGAACCTGGCAACCTTCTCAGGATGACTCAGAGTGCTGATGAAAACAAATGCCTGGTGAAATGGACTAACCAAGAAGAAATTGCCTTCCAAGAGATCAAAGTTCCACTCTTGAAGTCTGTTACCATGGCTTATTTCAACCCATACAAAGCAACAGAACTGACAGTGGATGCCAGCCCAATGGGGTTAAGGGCAGCCCTGACATAGGATCCGGCACAGGGTGAGTGGACAGCTGTAGCGTATGCAAGCCAAGACCTGTATGTACAAATCAAGAGGGAAACCCTGGCAATCAGTTGGAAGCTGTCACCTCTTCCACCTGTACCTGTTCGGGAGAGGGTTTTAAGTAATAACCGACTACAAGCCACTCATTGTGATGTTTGCAGGTACTACTCAACGCCCACTCTGTGAATTGAAAAGTGGACCATCTAGCTTAAAAAGTATGACTTCACAGTAGTGTGTCAACCAGGGATAACCAACCCTCCCAATTATCCATGGTGACATCCTCACTCTGGGAGGCGGTCACTCAAAGAGCTGGCCTCTGAGCCCGAAGAATTAATTTCTGTAGAGACACAGGAGGCCTGCACAAAAGCAATGAACTTGGAAGACATAGAAAGAACATCAAAGGCAAATGGATGCAGACAGGCCATCTAAGCTATGAAGCACCACCAGTGGAAACACTTTCGGAGTGAATTTCAATATTGGGGCCCTAGCATGACAACTGGGGAAGGTGGTTTGTGAACTGAGTGGAGTGGAAGGCATTCTCCCCCTGTGCAAATAAAGAATCGTTGTGCAACAGAGCAGTGGAAGTATGTTGTGGACCTTGCCCATGAGGGGCACCTGTGGACAGCCAAAACAAAAGCCCTTCTCAGGGAGAAAATGTGGATCACCAGAATGGACACAGCAATGGAGGAGACTGTAAGGACCTGCCGTACCTGCCAGGTGACGGGGAGCACAGCACTCCATCACCATTGGATCTGAAGGTTCATGTGATATACCATGGGGAATAGTCAGGAAGGACTTTGAGAGTTTTCCTGATGGCCAAATCAAAATCTTCATGTTGGACCATTGCCTAAAATTTCCAGTGGTAGAGGTCAAACTATCTACAGACTTCTCCAAAGTAAAACCAGCTATAGAAAAAACGTGTAAGGAGCACTTGGACCATTTTTTTGTTCCTGGGACTGTCCTCCCAGGAAGAACTCTGTTTACAGAGATAGCACTTTCATTACACAGATCTCCTCTGGGCATGCAGGGTATCTCTAGATATAGTGGTTTATTTTCTATCAGGGTATCAGAGGCCAAGGCCTCTGCTAATCTGGCGGGCTGCCACCAGAGTCCTAGTGACAAACACAACTTTTTATCCAATATATATCAATATATATATATATATATATATATATATATATATGTATATATATATATTTGAAGTGTTGGCAGCAAATCAGAGCTGTGCATTTCCCTGCACGAGCTGGCCTTTGTTCGAGAATACTTCACCGCCAGAGATATACAAATTTGAATCTCCACAAATTTCTCAAAAACTACTAAACAGATTTACACCAAAAACCACAATCTGCATACCGACAGCTACCTTTCTACAAACTTTGGTGTAATTCCGTCCAGTCATTTGAACTGTAGACGTGTTGACCGATCCTATGGGAATTAACATGGGAAATGCAGTGTTTTTTTGGCCCCCTTTTTCTCAGCCCCACTCAATGAATCATCCTGAAACTTTCCATGCGCACAAAGAATCACCGGGACACTTTAAAAAGAAATTCCATGAAGATTCGTCAAAAGGTGCCAAAAATATAGGCAAGTAAAAAACGCTTTTTCTATGGAAACATGGTCCTAACTATAACTACCTGTATATGTGTATATTTTAGTAAAAAGAGAATCACGCTGTACTCGATGAACTGATACAGTATATTGATTTATTTCACATGTAGGCAACTGACCAATGCGTTTCGACCTAACGGTCTTATTCACGGTTGGTTAGTCCTTCTTTCATATCATTATTTATACCTTTATGTCCCAGTGACCTATTATGAGGTATTTTGGGATATGACAATAATAACCTACTTATAGAAAGAAAAGGAAAACAGCAAAAAATATTCCTGTCTCTGAACATTAAATAATAAATGCCCACCGTCCTTCAAACGTGACGGATATCCCGTCCGCTGCATTACAATTCCATTATTGCCTATGGAGATCGTAATACGGCGGACGCTATATCTGTCACGTTTGTAACGGAATATTCCCTCTGCCAAGATCAAAATCGGGCCCTGAGTTATGAAAACCCTTTAAGGAATAAAAGAACAAGAAGTACACTTAAATGTCTTTGCATCAGATTGTTAAAGAGTCATTAGGTCTCAATAAGGGCTAACGACTGCCATTTGGCATGTGGGAAACGAAGGTCAGGTTATCTGAAACCCTGGCAGCTCTATCTGGAGTGCTGTTGATTTCAGGAAAATACATGCCACAGACGTTTGTACACTCAGCTCAGAGCTCACAGACCTAGCTACTAACATGAGAAAGCATTTATGTTAACAAACACAACCACAACCCTTCAAGTTACATCCCTTGTCCAGAGTTACTTAGAAAGTAGGTATCTTATATGCACAATAGGAAAGTAGGACACTTAAAATTATATGTGAAACAATTAACTGGAAGCATCTAATCTCTTGAGGGCAAAATAAAAATAAATAAATACATCAATTGTAAAAGAGGCAATCCCAAATACAATCGATTATTTATGTACTTAGGCACTACATTACAATTAGTATGGGGCGTGCCTCAGAAAGCTATTT